>NC_133319.1:6698492-6799213 GCF_012295235.1 Primulina huaijiensis | reverse complement strand
TGATCACTTAGCCGATTATACCACATTCGGCAGGATTGCTTTAACCCATATAATGATCTTTGTAATTTCACAGAATAACATTCTCTGGGTTTTGAACTTTGTGCTTCAGGCATCTTAAATCCTTCAGGGATTTTCATATATATATTACTATCAAGTGATCCATATAAGTAAGCTGTAACAACATCCATAAGACGCATTTCTAAATTTTCAGATACTGTCAAGCTAATCAAATACCGAAACGTAATTGCATCCATCACGGGAGAATACGTTTCTTCATAATCAATTCCAGGCATTTGAGAAAAACCTTGTGCAACAAGTCGAGCTTTATATTTTACGATTTCATTTTTCTCATTTCGCTTTCGAATAAAAACCCATTTGTATCCAACATGTTTTACACCTTCAGATGTAAGGAATATAGGTCCAAAAATATTACGTTTATTTAGTGAATCTAATTCAACCTGGATGACATCTTTCCATTTTATCCAATCCTGCCGATTTTTACATTCACCAAAAGATTTTGGTTCATGATCTTCATTATCATTTATGATGTCGATTGCCACATTATAAGAAAATATATCATCAATTTCTTCTATATCTTTTCGGTTCCATATTTTTCCAGTATTAATATGTGCAATTTATTGTACTTTTATTACTTGTTTTTAACTTAGAACTTTGTGATTCTTGAGCAGGTTTTATGTGATTTGTTGTTATTTTTGTTGTTGTAGTTTGGAAGTTTAGAATANGAAAGTTTTCCCCGAAATAGCAGCGCACCCGCGGTGCCATCTTTACCGCACCCGCGGTCGTTGACAGACAAAGTCCGGAAATTCTGAAATTTGGTGTGCTGCGCATGGGAGTTGATGACTTTTGTGTTTTGCGTGCAAAGACTTGTCTAGGACTATAAAAGGCTTCTATTATTCACTATCTAGGTCATTGGGGAGCCAAGGAAGGAGTGGAGGCTGCTGAAAAAGGATTGAAGATCAAGTTCATCAAGTTCTTGAGAAATCTTTTGCACAAATCCGGGGACGGAAACTGCACTTCAAACTCTTGTTCTAAGTTCTTCTTTCTTTTATTTTTCAATTGATATTTCTTGTTTTGTAACTATGTTTTGTTGTTTTGATTGTGTTATTATGAACTAAGTTTTATTTCTAGAGGAATGATGGAACAAAACTAGAAACCATGTGTTGGAATCTATGACATAAGTTATTTAAGTTTTTCATCTTGTTCATTTGTATTATTCCAATCTTAATGCTTTCAATTTATTGGCCATAAGTTGAATGATTTATATGTTTACAATTTATCACTCGGAAGAGGAAATTATAAACAAGAAAAGGAACAAATACATCATTAGTATTTATAGAGTTCGGGAGGCCTATAATGCTATTGAAGCCTATAAAGAATCTAGTGCTTGAAATGTTATTTATTTATAGATTGTTGATGGGAATATCACAATTCATTTTTAGATAACCAATATATACTTATTACTTGGAAAAAGGAGTAAATAATATTAGGCTTCTTGGCTAATGAATAAGAAGAATTTAGAATTTTTATAACATAGCTAATAGGAATTACACATGGTGGATAGTTGCGTGAAATCAAACCTCTAGATATTTTATTCCATTGTTATTTGCTATAAAAAGTTTGGTGTTATATTTTGCTTAAATCCATTTTCAATTTAGTTATTCTTGCAAACAAATCTTTTAAGTGATTTTTCTAAATAAAATTGAGACTATTTTAATTACAAGCATTAATATACATTTAAATACATACTTCTCGTGGGATCGACACTTGTACTCAAAAATATATTTTATTATAACTTGACATCGTGCACTTGCGAGCAATTAAGAAAACAATACAAAATACTGAAAATTTCCCGAAAGCCAAGCGCACCCGCGGTAAAACTGGAGCGCACCCGCGGTTGTGGTGTATACAAAAAAAATGAAACTTTCCCGAAAGCCAAGCGCACACGCGGTATATTCTTGAGCGCACCCGAGGTCGTGGTTTTTAAAATCAGAATAGGGCAGAAATGACGAATAAACGAAGAACCCTTCTCAAATTTCTCTCCTCCACTTCGAAATTCCTCCACTCAATATACATTCCTACACTCAAAATACACTCCACACTTACATTACTTCAAAAACTCCACTAAAATTTCCATCTACATTTCATACAATCAACACCAAACATAGGGTTTGAAAGGGGCTCGAAAATTTCATCATGATTTGATTGGAGCTTCGATTTTGTTTTTCCAAGAAACATTTCTACACTCAAGGTGAGCAAATCCATAGTACATTTGTTGATATTCAAAATTATTGGTGTTATTTACTATGGAAGGAAGAAAAAAAATTTTTGACATTTATTGGAGTACATTCTTGATATTGTGGATTATATTGGTGTGTATATTGTTGAGGTGGTGTTATTGTGCTTAACAAGTTTGGGGGAGTGCAGAATCATCTAGTTTTATGAATTAGAGTGAAGAGAAAGTTGGTGTTTTGAAGGTGTTTGATAAAATGCCTCCAAGAAAGAAACAAGCAAAGGGTGCATCATCATCTGCAAATTATGATGCAAAAAAGTTTTGGAACGAGAAAGCGGAGGAAAACTATGGAAGAATTTTGAACAAAAGCATTATAAAAGAAAGAGGATTTGATCTGAGTTTTCCCCGATCCGAAATTGGATTAATGCTTACTGCTCGGCATTGGGAGGAGTTTGGCAGGCAACCACAAGATGCTGTCATTTCTTTGGTGAGAGAATTTCATGCTAACCTCAAGGTTAGGCATGAACAATTAAAGGTGTTGGTGAGAGGAAAAATGGTAGCCTTTGATGCACATACGATCAATATGTTATATGGTATCCCTCCAGTTATGCATGATGAGTATGAAAAATACCGGGCTGAGCAAGTTGATTATAATAATATACTTCCAACAATATGCATAGAGGGAGCGGAGTGGAGAATGAGGGAAGATGTGCATGTTAGCCTAGCAAAGTCTGATCTGAAAAGTGTTGCCAAAGATTGGTATTCATTTATTTCTACTAGGATTCAGCCTATCGAACACACCACCACTGTCATCAAGGAGAGGGCTATCCTTACTTTTTGCATCATGACGGGACGGACAATTGATTTAGGTCAATTGCTACAGAGTTCGATGCTTGATTATGCAAATAGTAACTCTCCTAGTGGACTCCTCCACCCTTCTCTTATCACTGCATTATGCCGTAATGCGGGAGTGACTTGGGATGTGAATGAAGAATTGTTAAAGCCGAAAAATGTCATTGTGGTAATTCAACCACATAGGGCAGTAAGAGTTGAACAAGCTGAGGCACGTCGAGCTGAAAGGGAATTCAACAGAAGAGCTGCACAAAGACTTGCCCATGCTCAAGCTCAAGATCCACAACCACCACCACAACCGAAACCAGGAAATATGAGAGATAGGTTGACCCATTTAGGAGAGAAAATGCGAAATCAACGCCAAGACATGGATGCGTTTCGGTTTAGGACCGGTACATTTATGGACTATATGATGGATTTTACGTCTGTCTTGGCTCAGCAATTTCCAGCAGCTTCAACCTCTGGGAATCCATTCCCACCTCCTCCACAATGGCCACCCATATACCAACCGCCGGAGTTCCAACAACCACAAGATGACCTAGATGATGAGGATAGCAATGACTACTGACGGTCGTTGCCCGAGGTATGTGTATTCCTCTATTTTCCACGTTTATTTACATCGAGGACGATGCACATGTTTTAGTTTGGGAGAGATGTTATTTTATTTATTTTATTTTGTGTGTTTATTTGTGTTTATTTATCTATTTAGTTTTATTTGAGTTGTTTGCTTGTGTGTTTGTAGTGTTTTAGTCATGAAATTTTTTTTTTATGGCCAATGATGAGAAAAGAAAAAAAAAAAAATTTTGTGTTAAGAAGAAAAGTCATGCATTACATTCATGTTAATCGATCAATTTGAAAAATTTAGAGAACAATCATGAGATTTGGTAAATTTGAAACTTATAATTTCTATACAACTCTGTGATTTTCATTTGACATTGAAATTAATTTTTTTAAGCACATATATGATTGAGGCAATCTTTGATTTTATTTGAGCCTATTTATATTGTTCATAAATATTCAGTTGAAGCCCTCTTGAGCCTATATGAGAAAAGAATTGTGTTCTTGAAATTTCTTGGAAGCCAAGCACTTTTCTTTTGAATATATATGTATTTGGTTGATGCATTGAGACACCACTTTTCACAATGATTAGATTCTACTTTGTGTTGGTGAATTGAGATTTTGTCTAGAACTATCCAACCAACACTCGAGGCGAAATACGGACAAACTATGATTTAGGAATGATTTAGGTGATTTTTGGATCGATTGAGTCTTTCAAGCTACCAAATAAAATTAATTTATCATTTTTCACCTCTTTGTAGCCTATATGAATTCGAATGCCACACGTAAATATGTGTAAAAGACCCCCATTCGATATCCTTTCAAATATCCCACATTTACTACCCCGTTGAATATCTTAAACATAAATTTCCTACCTTCTCAAGGGAGTAAGAATTTAAAGGAAATTCTCCTGCAAAAGAAAAGAAAAATGAATAATTTTTTTTTCGAAGAAGTTAGAGAAAAATGGGAGAAAAAGAGATGATTCAACTTACTCTCTTATTTGAATTCCTAATCTTCATTTGTAGCCATGAGCCAAGGCCTAACATTACAAGCATTGCAAATCCTATTGACCAAGTCATAGTTGTCCAATATACTAGTGGAGAATGATTGGGAGGATCTAGCCTATGGACAATCGATAAACAATTCTATTGAGTATGAATCTTGATCAATTTTACACACACCTCATTGCATCAAATATTTATTGGGTATTCCTTTCTTGAATGAATATGGCTTTGAACCCAACCTTTACCGGAAAAGACCTCTTGATTTGTGTTTGTAAAAAAAAAAAAAATTTGAAATCGATTGAGAATGTTTTGAAACGTGAGTTGAAGATATTAGAAGTTAAGAAAATTAATCGATTGCATGATTTTATCCGGATGAAAAATTGGTTGGATTGATTTGACTTGTGAATGCATGAAGAGTTTGTTAATTTATCTTGAGGCCAAGTTCTTTAAAATATTTCATGATTTGTTTGTTTGTGTTGTTTAGTTTTGCTCGGGACTAGCAAAATATTAAGTTTGGGGGAGTTTGATAAGTGCAATTTATTGTACTTTTATTACTTGTTTTTAACTTAGAATTTTGTGATTCTTGAGCAGGTTTTATGTGATTTGTTGTTGTTGTAGTTTGGAAGTTTAGAATGAGAGTTTGTAGTAGTAAAATGTTGAATTGGAAAGTGCAAAAGATAAAAATTTCAGAAGCTCCAGCGCACCCGCGCTAACACAGGCACCGCACCCGCGGTAATTGAAAATCGAATTTCAGAAGTTCTGCCGAAGCTGTACCGCACCCGCGGTCCTTGTTCTACCGCACCCGCGGTCACTGAAGTTCAAAAATGAAAGTTTTCCCCGAAATAGCAGCGCACCCGCGGTGCCATCTTTACCGAACCCGCGGTCTTTGACAGACAAAGTCCGAAAATTCTGAAATTTGGTGTGCTGCGCATGGGAGTTGATGACTTTTGTGTTTTGCGTGCAAAGACTTGTCTTGGACTATAAAAGGCTTCTATTATTCACTATCTAGGTCACTGGGGAGCCAAGGAAGGAGTGGAGGCTGCTGAAAAAGGATTGAAGATCAAGTTCATCAAGTTCTTGAGAAATCTTTTGCACAAATCCGGGGACCGAAACTGCACTTCAAACTCTTGTTCTAAGTTCTTCTTTCTTTTATTTTTCAATTGATATTTCTTGTTTTGTAACCATGTTTTGTTGTTTTGATTGTGTTATTATGAACTAAGTTTTATTTCTAGAGGAATGATGGAACAAAACTAAAAACCATGTGTTGGAATCTATGACATAAGTTATTTAAGTTTTTCATCTTGTTCATTTGTATTATTCCAATCTTAATGCTTTCAATTTATTGGCCATAAGTTGAATGATTTATATGTTTACAATTTATCACTCGGAAGAGGAAATTATAAACAAGAAAAGGAACAAATACATCATTAGTATTTATAGAGTTCGGGAGGCCTATAATGCTATTGAAGCCTATAGAGAATCTAGTGCTTGAAATGTTATTTATTTATAGATTGTTGATGGGAATGTCACAATTCATTTTTAGATAACCAATATATACTTATTACTTGGAAAAGGGAGTAGATAATATTAGGATTCTTGGCTAATGAATAAGAAGAATTTAGAATTTTTATAACATAGCTAATAGGAATTACACATGGTGGATAGTTGCGTGAAATCAAACCTCTAGATCTTTTATTCCATTATTATTTGCTATAAAAAGTTTGGTGTTATATTTTACTTAAATCCATTTTCAATTTAGTTATTCTTGCAAACAAATCTTTTAAGTGATTTTTCTAAATAAAATTGAGACTATTTTAATTACAAGCATCAATATACATTTAAATACATACTCCTCGTGGGATCGACACTTGTACTCAAAAATACATTTTATTATAACTTGACGTCGTGCACTTGCGAGCAATTAAGAAAACACGCAACAAGTATTAATATAATTGATAGAGATTTCATGATTCTCGTCAGTTTGTGGTTCTGACAGAAGATTTTCATCATTATGTGTTTCTTTAGGAACAACATTCTCTATTTTGTGATCATCACGTGTTTCTTCAGGAACATCATTCTCTATTTTGTGATCATTGTGTTTCTCTATGANGGAATTTCAATTCGAGCAGGGGCATTTGCAGCATGTATATATGATTTAGTTACCCCTTTTGTGTCTGCAAATGCATCTGGTATTTGATTTGCTATTCTTTGCAAGTGCACAATTTGCTGTACATCTTTTTCACATTGTTTTGTTCTTGGATCCAGATGTAACAATGATGATACATACCATGTAATTTCTTTTTCGGTATGTTTCTGTTCTCCCCCTAACATTGGGAAGATTTCCTCATTAAAATGACAATCAGCAAAACGTGCTGTGAACACGTCGCCTGTCTGTGGTTCAAGATATCGAATGATCGATGGACTATCATAACCAATATAAATTCCAATCTTTCTTTGAGGTCCCATTTTCTTTCGTTGAGGTGGTGCAATAGGCACATACACCATACATCCAAAAATTCTCAGATGAGAAATGTCTGGTTCTTTACCAAATGCAAGCTGCAATGGGGAGTATTTATGATATGCACTTGGTCTGATGCGAATTAATGCAGCAGCATGTAAAATTGCATGTCCCCATATAGAAATAGGGAGCTTTGTTTTCATAATCATTGGTCTAGCAATCATTTGCAGACGTTTAATCAATGATTCAGCCAATCCATTCTGTGTATGTACATGAGCAACATGATACTCAACAATGATTCTCATAGACATACAATAATCATTGAAAATTTGGGAAGTAAATTCACCAGCATTATCAAGTCTAATTTTCTTGATTGTATAATCGGGAAATTGATTCCTCAATTTTATTATTTGAGCAAGTAATCTTGCAAACACAACATTTCTAGTTGACAATGAAACATACATGTGACCATCTGCTGGAGACATCAATCAATACCATAAAGTATCTGAATGGTCCACATGGTGGATGGATTGGTCCACAAATATCACCCTGAATACGTTCAAGAAACATTGGTGATTCAGTTTGGATTTCGGCTGGTGATGGTCTTATAATAAGTTTTCCAAGAGAACATGATTTACATTGAAACTTATTATTCTGAAAGATCTTCTGGTCTTTCAACGGATGACCATGTGTATTTTCTATAATTCTTCGCATCATGGTTGAACCATGATGTCCTAATCGATCATGCCAATTAGATAATATTGAAGAATTATCAACTACCATGTTTGATTCAATTGGACTTATATGTATATAATGCAATCCAGTAGAGAGCATTGGTAGTTTTTCAATCACATATTTCTTCCTTGATTTATATGTGGTAAGACACATATATTTCTTATTCCCTTCATTCATTGTTTGAGTATTATACCCATGGGAATATATATCATTAAAACTCAACAAATTTCTTTTCGATTGTGGTGAATACAAAGCATCATTGATCAAAAATTTTGTACCATTAGGTAACAAAAATTGTGCTTTACCACATCCTTTAATCAAGTCTACAAGACCTGATATTGTATTCACCATTGTTTTTGTTGGTTTTAGTTCCGAGAAATATCTTTTATCTCGGAGGATAGTGTGCGTTGTACCACTATCAGGTATGCAAACTTCAGCTTGGTTTATAGCATTTTCCATATTTGAACTTCAAAAAAAATATGCAATGAAATAAAATTACTAACAATACATTTATAAAAATAAAATACAATACAATACATATTTAAAAATATAACACGCTATAAAACATTATCATATGAATACAAGAAAAATAAATTATTGTACATTTATATTCCACCAGTATATTGTTCATTTTCAGAGAAATCATTAAGAAAATCTGCAGCATCAATATTTTTAATTTCTATCCCCCCAACATCTTGATCATTTACATAGAAATCCTTGAAGAAAACAGCAGCATCAAAATGAGTTGAATTACTCAAACGGTCACTGCGTTCAGTGAAGTTGGTCTCTTTTTCTTTCCCCTTTATCGATTCTTTATAGAGCTTGCAAAGGTGCGCGGGGGCTCGACAAACCGTACCGAAATTTTCGGTATCGGTATCGATATGGAAAAATTCCATACCGATATTTACGGTACGGTATACGGTACCGTAGTTCGGTACGGTACCCACCCCTACCCGTAATGTCGAGTGCAATGAATTCGAGCTTTGCTAAGTTAGCCATGGTGGTACTAAAAAGAATTATGATGCATTTTATTAGTTAATGAATATTGCAATACAAAGTAATGGATAAACAACAAGTACAAGCATTCGTAAAAATAAAGAAAACACACGAGGATGATATTCTCCGATAAATACAATACTCGTGAGTATGATAACCAAAGTAATTAAAAATAACTTTGTGAAAGCCATCTTCTATTTTCTTCAAAAATTTGATGAAGAATAATTTTAGAGAAGCAGAGAAAGTTGTAGTGATTGAATGTGTTTGTGATATCATATTTATAGGGCAAAAACTAGCCGGTTTGTTACTGTTTATGACCGTTGGTGTACAAGAAAATAAATGTATGTATTTGTATAATTTTATGGTAATAATATGGTGTATATAATATTAGTAATGTTTTAAATAATTATTTATATCATATCACAATATTATAATGAGGTGTTATAAGAGATTTTGTTTAAAAATCTTATGGACTTTTATACTTGTCGTATCCCTTACCGGGAGTGTGGGATGTCGTCTTAACATCCTCACAGGATTTATAACAAGTTTTTGAAAAATTTATTTTATTATAACATTATATTATATATTAAGTATATACACAATGAATAAATAAACACTAAAATAAATATTATTATTTTTGTTACCTTTTTCTTCTGTTTTGGAGCTTGGAAAAATATGGAGGACTTTTAGAGTTTCGTGCTGGTAACGTGTTGTGAAAAAGTAAAAATTTACGATAAAAAGTAAAAATCTCTAACTCTCAAAATTATCAGACTTCAAATTTTATAATATTTTTTTCTCAACTTAATTGTGATTTTTTCTGTAAATGAGAGATCTATTTATAGAAAATTTTTACAAATAATCCAAAAATAAATTACATCATTACCTTCGTCATCACACACAAATTTCAATATTCAACACCTAATTTTACCTAATTTTCAATATTCAAATATTCAACGTTCAATATTCAAATATTAATTTTCAACCCATTCAAAATAAATAATTTAATTCTAAATCACAACAACTCCCCTATGATTCATAGAATTCGCGACGTGGCCACAATTACAGGGAGTAATTCTCCTAATAATTAATCAGCTCCAACAACGGAAATCCAGATCATCATAAAACCAAAACCTAGAATTTCGGACCGTTCGATTCAAACTTTGAGGATCTTGGCAGCTCTGATGACGGGATTTTCCCTCGCAATCGCCTCGCGGCCGGCCGCTTTGTAATCGTAGCTGCAATCGTGCCGATCTGAGTATCTGTGCTCAGAACAGAACATTTCCCCACACCTGCACCGGAAACCCATCAACCCGATCCGCTTCCTGCAACCCGATCCAGAGCACCGGTTCACCTCCCTTGGTCTCTTCAACACCCGCTTCTCCATCGGATCTGGGCTCTCCGGCGTCAACCCCGAGCTGGCTCTCAAGTCACACGCGCTCGGAGTCTTCGGATCTGAGCCTTCCGTTGTCCTGGAGGCTGGAACATGCGACGTCGTCGTGGAGATCGGCTGCGGCGGGGTGCACATCGGCAAGCTTGCCGGAACCTTGAGCTCGGTCTCTTCTTTTTCCCTCTTCTGCGCCATTTCGGGGCTGATTAGATCGAACGACAGAAACGAAGGGTGTAAACGAAAGGAGGAGGTGAGATGAAATGGAGAAGAGGAATCGGGGGGTATTAAATATGATTTTGAATTAAATAAGGGGCGAATATTAAATTAATGGAATATCATGGGTGCAAATGTAAACGCGTATGGGGCATCAGGCATTAAGGTCGAGTGAAATGACTGTGAGGCCCTTGGGACTTGCTTTTTTTGTTTCTGTATTCGTAGACAGTGACGTGTTCCCGCATGGGTGAGGGATGACTTTGTCTTTTTATGTGGATTGAAACAGAAACCGAGGCAGACACCATTTTTGACGTCACTATCTAATAATTTTTTTACCATCTTATTTTATGTGGTAAGGACTATTTGGTCTTTTCCTTTTTAAGCAATTCATTTTTATAATATTTAAAACTATTCTCTAGTGGAGATTGTCATTTCTTCGATCCCTTTGTTCCTCTTTTCTTGATTATTAAGACTTTGTTCTCTTTTTACGGATTCTAACAGCTTTTATAAATAATTTACAGAACAGATGAAAATGAAAATGAAAATGAAAATGAAAATGAAAATGAAAATGAAAATGAAAGAGAAAGATAATTAAATTGTTATTCTCTTGTCTCTTTGTAACTAGGAGTGAGAAAACGAATCCAACCAGCCTACACGACTCCGGTCGACCCGAAATATTTCAGGTTAAGGTTATGGTTTTTCAGGTTCGGCTCAGTTCATGTTGGACCAGAAATTTGACTCGAAAAATATATCGAGTTTGAGTCAACTTGATTGACCCGAAATCTGACAAAAAATAAATAAATAATGTTATCATAGATTATTGATAGTTATAATGTTGTTATTGATACATACATTGAAAAGTAATTTAATTGAAATTTGTAAACTAAGGTTTACAAAAACAAACTATTAATTTCATTTAATTTGTATTTCATATGTTGTTTCAAGATTTGACCAATGTAAAAAATTATAATAAAAAACGAGACGTGGACCTCGAAATAATTAAATTATTTTTTTTTTGTTTGAAGATATTTTATTGTATATTAATAACATAAATTTAAAAAATTTGAATGTGTAATATTTATTTTGTGAAATATTTGAATTTTTTAAACAATAATTTTTATTTTTATTTTTATTTTTGTAATTGATCATTTGGGTAATTGGACTACTATATTTAAATATTTAAAGACACGAAACATAATTATCATATTCAGATAAAAAAAATTTATTATCATGTGTTTAAATTAAAATATTTTTATTGTGATTATATGTAATGTTTGAAGTAAGTATAACAATTTGTTGATTTACTAATGTAATTTTACTAAATAATTAACGATGTCAAAATGATGAAATATGACATACCTTAGTTATATGAAATCTAAATGAGTTGAAATTTGGAGATCATAAAAAACACTCAAAGATATATAAATTTTATGTTTTGATTTTTACAAACTTGATCGTTTAGTGGTTCTGTTGAAAAAGTTAAATATATTATAATATAATGTAAAATAATATAAAAATAAATAAAATTTTGAGTTGTAATTCATCACCAACTCACACGACACTAAGACAGAGGACAAGTAAGAAACAGGCAGAGAACAATGTTTCTATTTTTTATTTGATTTTGTGATTTATTGGTTTATCAAATTGATAAACTGACTTTAGTTCTAAAATCTTTGACACAATGTTTTAAATTTGAAATATAAATTTTATATTTTTGACGATGTTTGAAATTCATCGATTTTTGAATAAATCATATAAATTGTTAAACCATATCGATATTGAATATTCTCAGATAATATATGATTTTAACAATATAGAAATTGTAGTTGTGTTATTTAGAACGATCCTTTTCAAGACATAAATTTTTCAACCAATAAAAGAAACTTCGCACGATCATTTCATGTAACAATAAAACACTTTATAGTACTACAAATTATCAATAAAAAACTAAATAAGACAGATTAAATGCATTTTACTTTTAACAATACAATGTTACTTGACTCGATCTCCATTGATAATTAAATACTGCCAAGAAGCTCAAAAACTAGTTGAGTTCAAAGGCAAACTCGAAAAAGTTACCATCTTATCAATCTTGATAGGTAATTTTCTACTTTTTTTGTAAGAAGATATTTTCTACTTTTTTAAAAAATCATCAAAGGCAACAATAGGTGCTCGGGGTCCCGTCTCTGAGAGCGTGAAGCACTCTTGTTACATTCAAACACGAATAATGAATTTCGACTGAATGGTACAAGAAAGGTGTAGTGGCTAAGCAACATGACCAAGAAAAATATTATAATTTAATAATAATAGTCACATAACCTTCACAGGAAAAAAAAAATGGAAAACATGACAACAGTAAAAATAATATAAACCAAAAAAGGGGGAATTAAAGAAAGAAGAAAGGAGGAAATGAGAAGTTCTTAATTGCGGAAGCCTATTCCAAAATGAAATCTACCATTCCTTTGATCATTGAAGGCATATTCAAGTCTTAGGGGTCCCAAAGGAGAGTCTACACGTATACCGACTCCGTAACCATATCCACTTCCGGCCTTATTTCTTGCTCCAGCAGGGTCCCCTGATGACAGGAAGACATGCATGTCAACTATCAAAAAACAAATTATATGAGTACATTACAGTTATATATGTCGTGGCAAGGTCTTAGAACGAATACAGAAAAAAAAAGGTTAAAGGTTGTTATCTGTTCCATTTATGTCCACCCAAGGCTTGGTAAAACAATCAAATACGTAGTTGGGATCATGGCGGAACCTGGAACAGTTGAACCAGATCCCAGATCAGTTCCATAGTCGGCAAAAATAGCTCCTGATACTTGCCCCATCTGCAGAAAAGGAATCAGGAATGGTAGCCAAACGAATTTCACCATATGGCAGGGGAGGGGAGGGGAGGGGAGGGGAGGATTATATATTAAGATTGGATCGCACAAAGATTATCGAAAAGCGGATAAACAATAAAGAGGTGAACTATCTACCATTAAAAAGGTAACACAATTAATAAAAGTTGGTTCAATTTATTTCCAGATATGGCAAACATAAAATCATGCTGACCGAGAGAGATCAATGTCACACATGTATAGCAACTAAAGGCGGCTTTAAAAAAAGATCCACATCTTACCACAGGAAACGATATTTCTCCACTTCCAACCATATATGAGCGACCCGATCCAACTGCCCCTTCTTCATAGCCTCTGACACTATTGGTTCCACCAATTGGAAAAGCTTCGTGCGGAGGAAATTTACCCACCATATGACCACCGGAAAAACTGTGGAAGGGTAGACCATTATAATCAGAAAAGAAATGCCACGTTATTGTGTACTTCGATCGGGAAAACTAGTCAATACAATATCTCAAAAAGTAATTATGTATTCATATTTCCTTTGAGAAAATCAGCTTGAGAAAATAACAGCTTACCAAACAAGAAAGCATGCAGGCCCAACGAAAAAACCTTGCCTAGCACGAGCATTCACTCTGTTGAAAGCTAGCCACTCTGGAGAAGCAGGAATGCCCTGGTCCATGTTGACCACAAGCTGCAAACTCGAAGATTCAATGAAACCACAAATTCAATAGAACAACAGTCACATAATCAATTATCAGCAGTCTACTCGCAAAACAGGAAACTCACCATTGTCGAAGTCGGATCGCCGGAGCGGGTATACACAGTCTCAACTTTAGCAAGTAGCATATCATCATGAGTTTTGCCACTGTAATAAGACTAGAAGTAAAGAAAAGGAACAGCATGCATCTTGGTCTAAAAGCACGACAATTATCACACCAAGACATATACCTGGCAGTGAGGGGACCGCCAAAGAAATCCCGTATAATAGGATTTCCCTTTTCATCATGAGCACCGGCACGCTGGAATAAGGAATTAGTCAATCTAAAAGAATAGCATTCGTCATATACATTATATTTACACCAAAAACTGATGCATTTGACTATTTTCTTAAAGAAAGGAGAATAGTTTAGAAGCCACAGACCACATCCACAAAATAATAAGGCAGACTTTTAGAAGGTCAACAGAACTAAACTCTCAAGTAAATCATATGAAATGCATAACTACCAGTTCATTTGATCGACGTAATAATGACAAGAAAGACACTGCTACAAAAGTGCCATCGGAGAATTTCACATCATAATTTGTCATAGCCTGTCACCAATGTAATCAACAAGAACTAGCTTGTATTTCACATCATAGTTTGTGATTGGCTGACAATGATGTAATCAACAAGAACAACAAGTTTGCATAGATAGTTTAGGCTATCAAAGGACTTATTGTAGATATAACAAAAGCAAATAAAAATACCTGAAATACAAGTCCAACTGTTCCATTCCACTTAGGCCTAAATGGCCTACCGTACTCAATTCCAGCTGTAATGCGTCCAACCGTTAGGCCATTGTTATTGGGCTGGTTTCCATGAACAAGTGTACCTGGTGTTCTAGAATTCTGACAAATGAAAGGATAAGAACTAGCTTAAGTAAAAGGATAGAAAATGTCAATTGTCAGCAGATATTACGTACCTGAATCATGACTGCTCTCGATGTCCTCTTATCGTCTCCTTCTATCCAAGGATCAGTGTAGTTTATTTTAAATATGGAATCAATCTGCCCCCTCTCTAAAGACAGATTAAGTTTCTGGTTTCTTCCAAAAAGGTTTTTGTGGTAAATAGCAATGCTGCAAGGGAAAAAAATGGAAGTTCTTTCGATTCAGTAAGAAATATTTGTGCACAACTCAAGGCATTAGTAGAAGAACCAGCAACAATCAAAATGAATGGTTAAAAAGATGAATCAAAACATTCTTGCGCATGTTTCAGAAAAACAGAATATTCTTGCACATCATCTGAACAAGAATTAACAGCAAAATAAACTGATTAAAGTGACTTAATTACCTCCCAATAAGTCCAGCAAGGGGCCCACTTGTTATTCTACAAATCACAATATTAAAAGTTGAATTATGCTATGATAGAAAAGGTAAGCCTTGTACTACAATTGCCATTAAAAATTATTAACCTAATATATTACATACATACCCACTTGATATTCCACCGCCTCCAGAAATCCCACCACCACTTTTACGCTCAACAATATTCATGGTCAGATCAACCTTACCGGTGTCTGGAACAAAGCAGAATAATAACACACAATCACAGGATGATGTCTCACATTTGGAAGCAGCTTCACCAATTATTACAAAAATTATGCATGAAAAGGTCATGTACCACCGGCCGGCTGGGGAATCATACTGACGTCGTCCATAACACCCATCGCCAAGACAGTCTCAACATCTCTTTTCCCTTGAATCATACTGTAGACCTACATAAAATTTAGAAGATAAAAAATTTCCGTAAACATGACAGAGCATCTATTATGCACCTTATCAACATGAAAAATAAAAAACTTTGTATTCATAAACTTCATGGCTTTCTTAAAATCTGTATCAGAAGAAGGAAGACAAAGCAATTGTCTTAAAGAAAGTGACCAATCCTTTCATGTCAAAGAAAAACGGAGTCATGCGGAGCAGAAATTAGATAACCTCTAGCTAAAAAAAAACTGCAAAAAGCACTGCAAACAAGTTTCGCAACAAATAAAACAAGACCATGTTGATTAGAATTATAACAAATTTACAAGACATACCTGCCCCTTTTTTGTTGTTAGCTGCCTGAGTATAGTTTCAGGCCTTGTTTTCCCAACAGTTGGCTCACCACTGAAGAAAACCACAAAGAATGATACGGAGATACAAGTGCATGCACTTAGTTTTGAAAGAATCCAAAAACAGTAACTCACGTCTTATCAAGGAAGCGGATGGCAATATTATTAACCTCTGCCTCTGAAACTTGTAATTTAATAATACCTCCAGAGAGAATATCCACGCCTGAAACCTGGTAGAGTCAACAGATCAATATTACACACAAAAGTTCAGTGGTCAGGAACCAAGGAAAGAGAAATTTTTAAAATTTTAAATGCACAGAACCAACCATGCCAAAGAGACCACGCTCCATGTACCAACCATTAATAGAGCTTATGACTTCATCTAGACGTCTGATGTTAACAGTTTTTCCTGCATAACTTGGTGCAACAACGGGAAGAAGAAAGATTTAACATCAGAAACTCGAAAAGGCAAAAAGATAAACAGAACCATGGACCAAAAAGTATACAACACCAGTAAATGTAGAGAAACATACCATATCCACCATGAAACGCATCCTCTACAAACTTTGAAGGAAGAACATTAGCTCCTTCACAGACCAATCCTCGAAACTCTTGGTTTGGCTCTACCTTGTATCAAAATATGATGATACAAATTAATCATTGCAACCATGAAACTGGAAGCTTCATAATCCAGATAACTGTCTTAGCATGGATGGTCAATATTACAATATATACGATTAAAAATTTGCCAGAGACGAGTAATCAAAGAGAGATCAAAATAACTAAAGGTCAAGCTACTCAGTTGACAGGGATAAAGAATATAAAAAGTTTTGAAGATAGTTTGTGGATATTTTCTAAGTTATAAACACAGTATTTAGAGAAAATAACAATGAAGCATATTTGCGACTGTGATTATAGCAAGTACGCTTACACAAAATCATACCAAAAGGATAAAACTAGAACAGCAAAATGCTCCTGTAATAAACCTTGACAGCACAGAATCTACATTTCGGTACTAAAGCTAAACATAATCACATCAGATAGAATGAATATGAAAGGAAATGGTACCTGAAAAACCAAGCGGATACCATCACGAGTATCCACAGCAACCGGCATACAGGACATGAAATATCCCGTGCCAATAATTCTGTGTACATCCTCTTGAACCTCGCGTACAGTCAGCGCAGAATTCGCACGCGAAGCTTTGAGTGCGTTCAGGGCTTCAGCTTCCAAGTCCTTCCTCTCCAGCTCCTCCCCATCCTTGCTCTTCACGAGCACTTCGCTAATAAGAACTCTCTCTTCTTCAACAACACGACTGCTGCTTACATTCTTCGACTGAGTCACCGCCCCTGAGTCATCACCTTTATACTCAACAACCGCGCCTGATTCAGAGCCACTTTTTGACCGACTTGACGAGGGCAAAGGGTCAGTATCGGTTACAGCAAAGGACGCGGAGCAAAAGAGAGGGAGTGTTCGGAAGACGGTAGCAAATGGATTGGATCTGCCGGTGGGTTCCTTGGTATTGTCATCGTTATGGAAAAATCTCTGGTTTTTGAGAAATTTGGAAAGGAAATTACTGGGGTGCAGATTGAATTTGAAGTTGATGTTAAAGGGAAAAGTGGTACGTGGAGCGAGTTGCATAGAAGAGAAGAAGGAGCTGGGATGGCAGTGATGCCGAGAGCTGGGAGGGAGAGAAAACGGAGGAAGCTTGATGGACGAGGCGACGAACCGAACGTCACAGTTTTGGGACATCGCCGCCTGAGCTTCTAGGGTTTATGGTGGGTTCTATTTTGGGAGTAGCCGCGCGTAAATGACCGGTGACTCGGCCCCTGTTTCCCCGGTTGAGAATAGATGGGCTTTATAGGTTCGGTGATGGGCCGACATGTTTCGGGAAATAAAGATATAAGCTCAGTCTTGGTAAATATACCCCAAATTTACTTTTGTAAAACATTAAGTTTAAAAAAAAGTATTATTATACGGATTTGCAGACAGTATTGAAAATAGGAAAGCTTTATATCAAAAAAAACAATCTAGTGTGATACATTAAAAGAAAACTGTTAAGAAGTGGAGATGGTTCTCCATAAAATTCAAAATAATGATATTATTATATCGTTTATCGTTGTTTTTTGTACTAATTGATGACAAATTATAGAATACTGTGAGACCGTTAGATGAAACATTTGTTAAACTCCCACTTCTATCTCAAGATCGAAACTTAGAGATGAATTTTCTTAATTTTCTTCTTAAGTTATCTCTCCTTCCAATTTCCAGCAACTCAAAGCAGCAGGCACACACGAATCCAGATGTAATGTTAAACACGAATCCAGATGTAATTTTAATTTCTTTTTTATTAGTATTCAATATTATGTTGCTTCAAACAAACATTTATTGTCTTTTTTCTTTAATTTTGTTTTAGTTTCTCTTGTTGAAGGAAAATAGAGCATTATATTGTTTAATAGAAATATTGTCTATTAGCTCATCTTTAATTTCTCCTTTGTCGTGACATTTTAATTATACTTTTTATTTCACTTGTTTTATCCAAAATTCTAATCACTTGCGTTTATCATAACTACTGTTGAATTGATTACTTCTTTAATTAGGGAAAAAACGAGAAAACGTTTAAAAAAAAAATCGTGCACCTTTTGTTTTGTTTTGTTATGTTCATTTTGTTTTTGTTTTTGTTTTTGTTTTTGCTTTTGAGAATAAAAATTAAAGTTATTTATTGTATTTCATATTTGTTTCTCAGAATTTGGAGTGTTGTGTCTAGTGAAACTTTTCCAGTTCCATTGTCCAAAGTCCTTCAATTTCCTCTCTTAGCAACGACCGTCATTCATCATATACTTGTATTGAAGGTGATCCTAGAATAATAAAATAGATATATGAATATCATGTTAATGTACGAGATGAGATAAAATGTTCATATCTAAATATGATCTTTATCAATCAGATATGTTGGAGTATTCGCCTTTAACAAATAAAGCATATAGTTTTAATTGTTTCTTTCTCTGAATGATGTTAACTCGTCTAATATCTCAGAATAGGTAAATGGAGGATTTTACAATTAGAAAATGGTAAACCTGTTAGAGTAGATGTCCTGCAAGCCAACGGTTGACTAGAGAATTTATTGACTCAACTGTAATAAACAATCTTTATTTTAATATAATTTAACTTTTTATGGTTTTGTTTTACTTTATCTGTATACCCATGCAATCAGCGTAGATAAAGTCCTTGATTATACTTTAATACAAATGAATCGTAATTCGATGTTGAAACTCATTTGTAAACACTGTATAATCCAAATTCGTTCCTAGTCGATTCAGCCGCCTAAAACATGGATAAAGGTCGCTTGAGCTCGCGACTAGCATCTGTGATGTTGTGTACCACGTTTCTGGGTAAGAGCATAGAGATGTCCAAACATACAGATGGTTAGTCATATGATGATTATACCGAACAACCCTCCCTCGGACTTTCCAAGTATTTATCATTCATTGAGAGGATAAGTCCGTTTTTATGATTGTATGCCATTAGTCCTTATGACCCGGGACAACACTGAGGCTCTGTATGCTAGGGCTGTGCTTTGACTCGTTTACCGACTCCAAGAGAGTCATTAGGTGGAGAGATTGGGTACAACTGCGACACATGTAGGAGTCAGTGCATTGTAGTCGGGGATTCACCGCTCACCTACGGGTGTTGATATCCTATGTGATCTCATGAAATAATAGTGCGTGGAATCTCTGGATAGAGTATGATATGTACGTTGGAGAAGGAGTTCCCCAATAATACATGTGATGTCACTATTTATATGTGTCACATAGTTATCGAATTGATATGCAACCCTCGATGAACCAATGGTTGCAGATTCGATCGGGATATATGAGATGAAGGGACCGTACTGAGCGTTAATCATAATCGAGTGGTTCTTGCAGGTACTATCAGTGATACCTAGGGAATCATGGGGCGATGCTACTAGACGCTCTCACCATGATTCGATTGGTTTAATCAGAAAATGGTTTCTGACATTCTCATGATCAAATGTTAGTGCATGGAATGTGGGCAAATTAGGGTAAGCCCGAATAAAGGAAATTGTCCTGAATCACAACGAGCNGCAAATTAGGGTAAGCCCGAATAAAAGAAATTGTCCTGAATCACAACGAGCTGTGAATCCACGACTAGCTGTATCCCTGAACCATTGAGGGTCACACAAGCACTGGTTTACTTGTTCCCGTTGAGATAATAAATTCAATGAGTTGGATTTATAAGAAATAAGTTTGATATGATCAATCGATAAGCTTATAAATAAAGTTTATAAAAGCTTATAGAAATTTTGAGAGCATGACTGTAGTCAAAGGAGTACACCTGCCTTATTTAGACATTAGTGATCTCGAAATTAAAGTGTGCATCATAATAACAATAAGTTGAAATTGTCACATCGATGATGTTGGATCGTCGATCGAGACTATAGAAGTTTAATGGTATTCAAAATAGACTTTCATAGAGTTTTAAAAATTCAAGTGATATTCAACATTGACTTTTAAAAACTCTATAAAAGTTTATAAGTATTCTAATTTTCAATAGACTTTTAATAATTTCATGGAATTCATTAACATACAAACATTAAAGCTGAAGATACAACTATAAATTGTCAAAAAATGTATTTGGTTCAACCCAAAGATTTGGATGGATTTTTAAAACTTCTAACTCATACACAAATGTAGGGGCCCGTATTTCTTGAGGTCAGTAGTAGTATAACCCTTTACAAGAACATAGGCTCTGATACCAAATGTTGGGGCCCGTATTTCGTACTTGAAAATTTGCGGAAAAATTTAAAATTTTCTCTTTAAATAAATAAAATGCCTCATTCATAAAATATACTGATAAAAAGATCCAAAAAACTGAGTTTGGAATAAAAATAGTAAGTGCTGAAAATGAGGTCCTCGGGTTCCTACTACTGCAGACCCAAGCTAACTCATTGGTCCACGCACTCGGTCTCGACCTCATCAGTACCTACAACAATCAAGGCTAGTGAGTCTAAAGACTCAGCATGCATATATCGTGAAGTAACAAGAAAATATATAATAAAATCGCATGCAACTTAAAAATATCATGTTGTAACGTAAACATGGAAATCGTGTCATGATTAATTATAAATACGTGCATAACTGAACTAAAAATCGTAAGTGAAATGTTTGCTCCGTAGAACCCTGTCATGAAATAGCATGTAATAATTTTCTGTTGAGATTATGTTCAACGCAAATGGCCCATGAACTGAACTGAATCGCGTGATCAGACTAAGCCACAGTATATTGGGCGGTAGAGATCATCACAGCCTTTGGACTGGATATCCGTACCAATAAATGAACATGGACCGGTTAATGACCACCGGGTGAGGTAATAGTCCCATGATAAGCTGCAATCCCATGATAGTGAGGTGGCCACAAGCAATATCGCATAAATCTCAAAAATGAATATTTTATATTTTTATGCATGTAATATAAATAAATAACATAATTAAATATCCTGTATCAATTTACCAAATGGGTTGGATCGTTCCCAGGCTCGCTGCGACCTAATTCTAACATGAAAATATGCAAATGATTTTTCCCTTGAAAATAACTTAGTCATTGAACCCAAACACGAGGCCAACAACTTAATTTCTACCCATGATTCCGTACCGACCCGAACCAACATGAAACCATCGTTTAGTCATGGTCAAAATACGCCTAACATGATGAAATGACGCTCCTAAAAATTGAAACTCACGAAATTTGGTGAATGGAGGCCAAAACATGAAACGCTCTTTCGAGTGTCACTTTGGCACATTGCACCGTAAATTCTCGTACGACCTCTAAACTCAACCAAATCACAAACGGCCAAAAAAAAGACCTTTCTAACTCATTGAGGTACTGTTCATTCCAATGCCATAGGCTAAAAGCCAACCAAGAACTCAAAACACACCTCTGAACCGAAGCCAACCTGCTGTCCAACAAAAATACAGCAGCAGCGGCCGTGTTTCCTTGCTTCGTTTTCTAGACTATTGGCCAGTGGGGCTTGAACCACCAACCAGAGCCTCTTACCAACATCCTAAGGTGTGGTTTGAACCATGGGTAAGGGCTCTAGGCCAGCCACAATCCAAGTAAACACCCAAGACATTCCCAAGCTTCACCCGAGAACACACATGGCACGCGTGGGGGTGTTGCTTGTTTTGCTGTCAAATGAAGGATCTAATGGTTATGAGGTTAACCATGGTCCATGCTAGACATGCTAAGGTGTTGTATGAGTCATGGCTAAGGGCTAGAAGCCAACCACAACCCACCTAACACCCCAAAACCGAAACTCAACACACACAACAAAAACCAGAATTTTAAAACCGAAGGGACACTTGTGTTGTTTCTTTTAAAAATCCGATGGGACCATGAACCAACTCATGAAAGGTCATCTTGGTCATGTCCTAGACATGATAAAGAAGGGTTCAAACCATGGTTACAGGCCCGAAAGCCAACCAAATCGAACCTCACCCTAAACAACTAAACTGAAATTTCGAGACTCAAACTCGCAACTATGGGGAGTTGCTGTCAAGCCTTGATTCCTGAGTGCATGGGGCTGAAACCAACAAACCAACATGATCCTAACCCACTCTAGTACGTGCCTAGATGCAGCCTTGAGCGCCTGGAACCGAGCCAAACCTTGAAACAACAAAAGCAATCCAACCCGTGACGCACAAGTGGGAGCCGAAAAATCTGCACTATGTTTTTCGAAAATGTCTTGACATAAATTCGGTTTTGCTTCATGATTCATGCACATATGATGTTTTAAAATAATAATATGACTTGATTGAAGAGAAAAGAATGGTATAAACATGCCTTGAAATTGTTTTGAAAGAAAACAAACGATTACGACGAACACGGCGCGACGGTGACGGATTTCTCTTTTCTTACTTGTTTTCTCTCTTATTTTTCCTTGAGCTTCCCACGATTTTCTCTCTGAAAATGCTCTGAAATTTTCGGTGGAGTGGTGAGGGAAATGTCTAGGAAATGAATGAGAAGGTTGCAAAATAGATGGGAGGTTAAATGGCAAGATCAAATCTTTTCTATCCTAGAGTTTGAGGGATAAGGAAATGATTTGATATTATTTGATTGAGGGATGATTTGATAGGGGTGATGGCCGATTCTTGCTAGATAAATGGATGGAATATTGCNATTGTATTTTAAATCTTTAGAGTTTTATCTACCCATTAGGTATTTTAGTGAATCAAATAAATTAATTTAGGGAGACTATTTTCTTGCATGTATGGCTAAATTTTTAATTTAAATTCACTAACATGTTAAGTTACAATTTCTTAAATAAAATAAGCCTAGATTAACTTATCTCAATTGATCACATATTTTATTTTAGGCTTTTAATTAAATTATTGGACATAAAAGAATTTATTTACTACTTATCTCTAATTAATTAATTAAATTCTTAAACTTTTTTTTATATTAAAATAAATTATTATTTATCTTAAATAAATTCTAGGAATGTTTTCTTATCATTAACTTTTATCTTCAATACTCCAACTCCAGTTCGGCCTCACTTATCTAACTGAAAAGATAAAATTAAACTACTGCGTAAAATAACTCAAAAAATTTAAGAAAAGAATTTAAATCCTCATGCATAAAAAAAATCATTTTAATTTAAATAATAGTATCTGATTTAACGGGTTCTACAACTCTCCCCCTTTAAAAGAAAATTCGTCCTCGAAATTAAAACTTACCGAATAACTCGGGGTAACGACTCCTCATCTCTGGCTCAGACTCCCACGTAGCTTTCTCCTCTGAATGATTAAGCCATTTGACTTTCACTAGATGCACTATTTTGTTCCTGAGATTTTTCTCCCGTCTGTCTAAGAGCTGCACCGGTCTTTCTTCATAAGACAGGTTCAGAGTGAGCTGCAACGGTTCGAAGTTTAAGACATGCGAAGGATTTGCCATATACTTCCTCAGCATAGAGACGTGGAACACATTGTGTACTCCGGCCAGATTCGGCGGAAGAGCAACACGATAAGCTAACGTCCAAACCCTGTCGAGGATCTCAAATGGTCCAATGAATCTCGGACTGAGCTTTCCTTTCTTTCCGAACCGCATGACACCCTTCATAGGTGCTACCTTCACGAAAACATGATCGCCGATGGCAAACTCTAGATCTCTCCTCCGCTGATCCGTATAACTCTTCTGTCGACTCTGAGCAGTCCTCATCCCATCACGGATCTTGACTACTACATCGGCAGTCTGCTGAATAATCTCCGGAACCAATTCTGATCTCCCCCCTACTTCATCCCAGTGAATAGGCGATCTGCACTTGCGACCATACAGTGCTTCATACGGAGCCATACCTATAGACGTCTGAAAATTATTGTTATAGGTGAACTCTACCAATGGCAAATTCGACTCCCAACTCCCTGAGAAATCGATAACACAAGCACGGAGAAGATCCTCTAAAATCTGGATAACTCTCTCCGACTGCCCATCTGTCTGAGGGTGGAAAGCTGTGCTAAACAACAACTTCGTACCCATAGTCGAATGCAAACTCTTCCAAAATGAGGAAGTGAATCTAGGATCTCGGTCAGACACGATCGAAACGGGAATACCATGAAGTCGGACTATCTCCCGGATATACAACTCTGCATACTGAATCATGGTGAAAGTCGTCTTAATAGGAAAGAAGTACGCTGATTTGGTAAGAAGATCAACAATCACCCAGATAGCATTTGATCCTCTGGCTGACTTCGGCAAATCAATCACGAAGTCCATGGTAATATTCTCCCACTTCCACTCGGGAATAGGAAGAGGCTTGAGCATACCTGCCGGTCTCTGATGCTCCGCCTTCACTAACTGACAAGTCAGACACTCGAATACAAAACTTCTGATATCCTTCTTCATTCCTGGCCACCAGTACAACAGCTGCAGATCTTTGTACATCTTCGTACTCCCGGGGTGAATAGAGTACGACGACATGTGGGCCTCTGATAAAATACCTGCTCGAATAGAATCGTTGCTAGGAACCCACATTCTGTCTCGATATCTCACAATACCGTCGCTAACTGTATACAAGATACTGCCCTTGGCCTCATCTCTCTGTTTCCACTTTGCCAACTGCTCGTCTGATGACTGCCCACTGCAAATACGGTCTAGAAGAGAAGACTGAATCGTCAAAGTAGATAGACGGGGAACTCTACCTCGAGGATAAGTCTCTAGATCAAACCTCTGCATCTCAGACTGAAGAGGTCTCTGAATCGTCAAATGAGCCAGCACTGCTACGTTCCTGCTCAATGCATCCGCGACTACATTAGCTGTGCCCGGGTGGTAGCTAATGTCACAGTCGTAATCCTTCACTAGCTCCAACCAACGCCTCTGACGCATATTCATCTCTTTCTGCGTAAAGAAGTACTCGAGGCTCTTATGGTCGGTAAAGTCTGGCACTTCTCCCCGTACAAATAATGCCTCCAAATCTTCAAGGCAAAAACTACAGCTGCCAACTCTAGATCATGGGTAGGGTAGTTCTTCTCATGGGTTTTCAACTGTCGAGAAGCATACGCTATCACCTACCCATGCTGCATCAACACTGCGCCTAGACCGAGCTTCGAAGCATCGGTATACAGAACAAACTCACCGGGCCCTGACGGCATGGCCAATACTGGCGCTGAGATAAGAGCTTGCTTCAAAGTATCGAAGCTCTTCTGGCACTCCTTGCTCCAAACAAATTTAACATTCTTCTTTGTCAATGATGTGAGTGGAACTGCGATGGAAGAGAATCCCTGAATGAACTTCCGATAATATCCTGCTAGCCCAAGAAAACTGCGGATTTCTGATGCATTCTGCGGCACAACCCAATCTCTGACTGCTGCAACTTTCGCTGGGTCTACCTCAATACCGCTGCTAGAAACAATGTGGCCTAAGAATGCCCCCTTCTCTAACCAGAATTTGCATTTACTGACCTTCGCGAATAGCTTATGCTTCTGCAAGGTCTGCAAAACTGTGGTCAGATATTTGCCGTGCTCCTCGTGATTCTTCGAGTAGACGAGAATGTCGTCTATGAATACTATCACAAACTGATCGAGATACAGCTGAAATACGCGATTCATGAGATCCATGAAGATCGCGGGCGCATTCGTCAAACCGAACGGCATCACAAGGAACTCGAAGTGGCCGTAACGAGTCCTGAAAGCAGTCTTGAGAACATCGGCTTCTTTCACCCTCAACTGGTGATAACCGGAATGCAGATCAATCTTGGAGAATATCGAAGCTCCCTGCAACTAATCAAATAAATCCTCAATCCGCGGCAGTGGGTACTTGTTCTTCACTGTGACCCTGTTCAACTCCCGGTAGTCAATACGAAGCCTCATCGAACCATCCTTCTTCTTCACAAGCAAAACTGGCGCACCCCATGGTGAAAAACTCGGGCGAATGAACTCCTTGTCAAGAAGTTCCTGGATCTGCTTCTTCAGTTCTGCCATCTCCGTCGATGCTAATCGGTACAGTGCTTTTGAGATCGGTACCGTACCTGGCATAAGCTCAGTAGAAAACTCCACCTCTCGCTCGGGTGGCATACCAGAGACGTCATCAGGAAACACGTCTAGAAAATCCCTAACAATTGGGACATCGGAGGCTGACTGACTGGGTGCCTCGGGACGGATACAAAAGTCGCTAAAAATGTCCGACACCCTCTATGCATGAGCTTCCTAGCCTGGACACAAGGTATAATGCGTGGTAAAGGAAAGTACCTGTCTGGCTCGAATAAGAACTGCGTCATCCCAGGTGGTCGGACTAGAACAGATCTCCGCTGAAAGTCGATCAAAACTCTGTTCCATAGTAGCCAGTCCATCCCCAAAATGATGTCAAACTCTGGCATCGGTAAGACAATCAGATCCGCGTAAACGAGATTGCCATGAAGCTCGAGATCTATGTCTCAGATCACATTGGTAGCTGCCATCTCTTCACCAGAAGACAATACTACTGAAGAGGCTACATCTAGCCCAATGGTTTTGACCTTGAGAAAATTAGCAAAGACCACCGAAATAAACGAGTGAGTAGCCCCTGAATCTATCAAGGCTTTCGTAACTGAGCCAGCTACAAAAATTCTCCCTGAAAGGTTGGAACATCAAGCTGGACCCAATAATCACAAGAACTAACTTATAGACATGCAAAGGCCAAAGTTTTTAACTTAAATTACCAAAAATAATACTGAGTATAGCATGCAATCCTAACAAAATTCTAAGTTCAAATATTAATCCCAATTCCGAAAACATTGAAATCTAATTATTAACTTAAAGCGTTAAGTTACCTGTCATAAGCATGGTCTCCGGGTT
This sequence comes from Primulina huaijiensis, assembly GCF_012295235.1. Lineage (NCBI taxonomy): Eukaryota > Viridiplantae > Streptophyta > Magnoliopsida > Lamiales > Gesneriaceae > Primulina > Primulina huaijiensis. The sequence goes on along the minus strand of NC_133319.1, from coordinate 6,771,754 downwards.
CGTCTCTGTCGCATGAAGAGCAAAAACTCTGCCTTGGGTAGGTAGATTCTTCCGAGGGTACTGCTGCAGCAAGTGGTCTGGGCTACCACACTTATAACACTTCCCTGAGCCATACATACATGCTCCAGGATGGCAGCGTGTGCACTTGGGACAGACTGGGTGCTCAAAGGTCATCGGGACTGCCTGTCCCTGCTGCCGCTGCTGCGGTCCTCTGTTTCTGGGTGGGCCGTGATGAGGCCTCTTATGCTGCTGCTGCTGCTGAGGAGGAGGGTGGTGTGGTACTGGAACTGGTCGCTTACCATGGCGCTCCCTCTCAATGTCAATTTGATCTTGCTCTGCAGCCAGAGCTCTGGAAACAGCGACTTCAAAGGTAGTAGGGCCAGCCACCCTAACATCACGGCTCAAGACCGGCCGTAGTCCATCTAGAAAGTGCCTCAGCTTGGCACTCTTATCATTCGCAATCAGGGGCACAAAATGGCAGCCCCTCTCAAACTTACGGATGAACTCCCTAACCGTCAGATCTCCCTGCCTCAGGGTCATGAACTCCCTGGTCAATCTAGAACGCACTTCATCAGTAAAATATTTGGAGTAAAATACCTCCGTGAAGCGCGTCCAGCTCAAAGTAGCCAAGTTCAGGCCTACAGATGCTCCTTCCCACCATAAGCGATCATCTCCACCAAATAAATAGGTGGCGCAACGAACTCTGTCCGCATCCCCAAGCTCCATAAACTCAAAGATAACCTCGAGGGACTTGACCTAGCCCTCGGCAATCATGGGATCTGTCGTCCCTGAAAATTCCTTCGGACTCATCTTCATAAACCTCTCATAAGTAGCCTCGGGCCCTGTCGACCTGGCTGCCACAGCATTATTCCCCGCAAACTGTGCGAAGAACTGAGTCATCCCAGCTAGCATCTGGGCATTCATGTCTGGTGGAGGAGGTGGAGGTCCATTCCTCTCCTGCCTCTGATTCTCACCGTCCTCGTGACTAGGCTCATCATCTCTCGCGCGCTCAAGGATACGTCTAGGACGCATACTGTTCCATACATAATCCATACGTAACTAACATGCATAATCTCCTTTATTTCTTTAAATTTAAATAAATACTGCATAATTAAAGTCTTGACGTAAAACATTTCATGAAAACATGTTGTTAAATATTTCATGCTTTAAACAAAATGCATAAATGTAAAACTTACAGACCGAAGGCGTGAATTCATGAGCTTCTTGAGGTCAGTAGTAGTATAACCCTTTACAAGAACATAGGCTCTGATACCAAATGTAGGGGCCCGTATTTCGTACTTGAAAATTTACGGAAAAATTTAAAATTTTCTCTTTAAATAAATAAAATGCCTCATTCATAAAATATATTGATAAAAAGATCCAATATTTAAAGTAGCAGCGCAAGTAAATAATGTTTTAAGAATAACAACTTAAAATAATTCGACAAAATAAAAACTGAGTTTGGAATAAAAATAGTAAGTGCTGAAAATGAGGTCCTCAGGTTCCTACTACTGCCGACCCAAGCTAACTCACTGGTCCCCGTCCTCGGTCTCGACCTCATCAGTACCTACAACAATCAAGTCTAGTGAGTCTAAAGACTCAGCATGCATATATCATGAAGTAACAAGTAAATATATAATAAAATCGCATGCAACTTAAAAATATCGTGTCGTAACGTAAACATGGAAATCGTGTCATGATTAATTATAAATACGTGCATAACTGAACTAAAAATCGTAAGTGAAATGTTTGCTCTGTAGAGCCCTGTCATGAAATAGCATGTAATAATTTTCTTTTGAGATTATGTTCTACGCAAGTGGCCCATGAACTGAACTGAATCGCCTGATCAGACTAAGCCACAGTATACTGGACGGTAGAGATAATCACAGCCTTTGGACTGGATATCCGTACCAATAAATGAACATGGACCGGTTAGTGACCACCGGGTGAGTTAATAATCCCATGATAAGCTGCAATCCCATGATAGTGAGGTGGCCACAAGCAATATCGCATAAATCTCAAAAATGAATATTTTATATTTTTATGCACGTAATATAAATAAATAACATAATTAAACATCTTGTATCAATTTACCAAATGGGTTGAATCGTTCCCAGGCTCGCTGCGACCTAATTCTAACATGAAAATATGCAAATGATTTTTCCCTTGAAAATAACTTAGTCATTGAACCCAAACACGGGGCCAACAACTTAATTTCTACCCATGACTCCGTATTAACCCGAACCAACATGAAACCATCATTTAGTCATGGTCAAAATACGCCTAACATGATGAAATGATGCTCCTAAAAATTGAAACTCACGAAATTTGGTGAATGGAGGCCAAAACATGAAACGCTCTTTCGAGAGTCACTTTGGCACATTGCACCGTAAATTCTCGTACGGCCTCTAAACTCAACCAAATCACAAACGGCCAAAAACATGACCTTCCTAACTCACTGAGGTACTGTTCAGTCCAAGGCCATAGGCTAAAAGCCAACCAAGAACTCGAAACACACCTCTGAACCGAAGCCAACCTGCTGTCCAACAAAAATACAGCAGCAGCGGCCGTGTTTCCTTGCTTCGTTTTCGAGACTATTGGCCATTGGGGCTTGAACCACCGACGAGAGCCTCTTACCAACATCCTAAGATGTGGTTTGAACCATGGCTAAGGGCCCTAGGCCAGCCACAATCCAAGTAAACACCCAAGACAATCCCAAGCTTCACCCGAGAAAACACATGGCATGCGTGGGGGTGTTGCTTGTTTTGCTGTCAAATGAAGGATCTAATGGTTATGAGGTTAACCATGGTCCATGCTAGACATGCTAAGGTGTTGTATGAGTCATGGCTAAGGGCTAGAAGCCAACCACAACCCACCTAACACCCCAAAACCGAAACTCAACACACTCAACAAAAACAAGAATTTTAAAACCTAAGGGACACTTGTGTTGTTTCTTTTAAAAATCCGATGGGACCATGAACCAACCCATGAAAGGTCATCTTGATCATGTCCGAGACATGATAAGGAAGGGTTCAAACCATGGTTACAGGCCCGAAAGCCAACCAAGATTCGAACCTCACCCTAAACAACCAAACTGAAATTTCGAGACTCAAACTCGCAACTATGGGGAGTTGCTGTCAAGCCTTGATTCCTGAGTGCATGGGGCTGAAACCAACGAACCAACATGATCCTAACCCACTCTAGTACGTGCCTAGATGCAGCCTTGAGCACCTGGAACCGAGCAAAACCTTGAAACAACAAAAGCAATCCAACCCGTGACGCACAAGTGAGAGCCGAAAAATCTGCACTATGTTTTTCGAAAATGTCTCGACATAAATTCGGTTTTGCTTCATGATTCATGCACATATGATGTTTTAAAATAATAATATGACTTGGTTGAAGAGAAAAGAATGGTATAAACATGCCTTGAAATTGTTTTGAAAGAAAACAAACGATTACGACGAACACGGTGCGGCGGTGACGGATTTCTCTTTTCTTACTTGTTTTCTCTCTTATTTTTCCTTGAGCTTCCCACGATTTTCTCTCTGAAAATGCTCTGAAATTTTCGGTGGAGTGGTGAGGGAAATGTCTAGGAAATGAATGAGAAGGTTGCAAAATAGATGGCAGGTTAAATGGCAAGATCAAATCTTTTCTCTCCTAGAGTTTGAGGGATAAGGAAATGATTTGATATTATTTGATCGAGGGATGATTTGATAGGGGTGATGGCCGATTCTTGCTAGATAAATGGATGGAATATTGCTTAATTCTTTATTTATTTGTGATTAAAAAAGTGGGGGAATTATCTTCCAAGAAGAGATAAGGAAATGAATTAAAAAGGGTGAGTTGACAAACTTAATCAAACCTACCAAGGAGGTGGCCGAAATTATCCTTCAAAATAGGATAGAAAAATTGTTTAATTATTAATTATTGGTGAATTAACTTGAAGGGATTAATATACCAAGAAAAGGATAAGGAAATGGATCAATAATGGAGAGTTGCCAAATATTTAAATCCTTTAAAGGAGGTGGCCGATTTTTTTAAGATAATGGGTGGGAAAAATATTGTTTAAATTGTATTTTAAATCTTTAGAGTTTTATCTACCCATTAGGTATTTTCGTGAATCAAATAAATTAATTTAGGGAGACTATTTTCTTGCATGTATGGCTAAATCTTTAATTTAAATTTACTAACATGTTAAGTTACAATTTATTAAATAAAATAAGCCTAGATTAACTTATCTCAATTGGTCACATATTTTATTTTAGGCTTTTAATTAAATTATTGGACATAAAAGAATTTATTTACTACTTCTATCTAATTAATTAATTAAATTCTTAAACTTTTTTTTATATTAAAATAAATTATTATTTATCTTAAATAAATTCTAGGAATGTTTTCTTATCATTAACTTTTATCTTCAATACTCCAACTCCAGTCCGGCCTCACTTATCTAACAGAAAAGATAAAATTAAACTACTGCGTAAAATAACTCAACAAATTTAAGAAAAGAATTTAAATCCTCATGCATAAAAAAATCATTTTAATTTAAATAATAGTAATTATGCATGGCTTATACGTAGTTTTATTTAACGGGTTCTACACGATAAATCAGATTATGTATAAGCAATGCATAATTACTATTATTTAAAATTAAAATGAATTTTTATGAATGAGGGTTTAAATTCATTTTTTTTAATTTTTGTTAAGTCATGATCATTTATTTTACGCAAAAATTTAGTTTTATCTTTTTGGTTAAATAAGCGAGACAGCACTGGAGTTGGAGTATTGAGATAAAAATTTAATAATAAGAAAATATCCCTAAATTTAATTTAAGCCAAGAATAATTTATTTTAATGTTAATGAATGTTTTAGGATTTATTTAATTAATTGGAGTTAAGTTAGTACATAAATTCTTTTATGTTCAATAATTGATTAAAAGCCTAAATTAAAATGTTTAACCAATTGAAATAAATTAATCTAGGCCTAATATATTCAAGAAACTATAACCTAACATGTTAGAAATTTATTTTTAGAATTAGCCATGCATGCAAGAAAAATTACTATCCCAAATTAATTTATTAATTCACCAAAATACATAATAAGTGTTTAAAACTTTAAGGAGTTAAAATACAAGATTTAAGCAATATTTCTTTAGCAAATTTCGGCCCTCTCCTAGATCAACCCATACATCTTTGGCAACCCTTCATTTTTGATATCATTCCTTAATCCTTTCTTGGTATGATTAATCCCCTCAATTTAATCCATCAATAATTAATAATTAAACACTATTATGAACCTAATCAAACCACTAATTTAGCACATTAAACCATTACAATTCGTGCAGCATGAAGGAATGAATCAAGGAAATTGCCAATCAAACTCATCACTTGCACCTTCCCTCTTAATGCATTGCATGACTCTTTATTGATCTTGGTAACCTTCCCCTTCATTACCTAGCCTTCCTTCCCTCCTCACCTTCGAAAATTTCAGAGAAAACACAAGCCAAAAATCATGAGTTGCAGCAAGGAAACAAGAGAGAAAATAAGATAGAAAACTCCATCTCCGCCGCGCCGTATTCGTCGTGTTGTTTGTTTTGTTCAAAACAAAATTTCCAGGCATGTTTATACGTTTTTTTTTCTCTTCAATCAAGTCATATGTACACTTTTAAACCATATTTGTTCATGATTCATGGAGCAAAACCGAAACATGACAGCAAAATTTTTACAAAATCTGCACAGATTTTTCTCAGCTCTTCCTTGTGCATCACGGGTTGGCTTGTTTTTGTGGTTTCAGGGTTTGGATTGGTTCCAGGCGCTCAAGGCTGCATCTAGACATGTACTAGAGCATGTTAGAGCCATGTTACTCCATTGGTTCCAGCCCCTACACTCTGGAGGAAGAGACTTGACAGCAACTTTCCCCATAGTTGCAATTTTGAGTCTCGATTTTTTTGGTTTGTTGTTTAAGGTGAGGGTTCGAATCTTGGTTGGCCCAGGGCCTGTAACCATGGTTTGAAAAAAACTTCCTTAGCATGTCTAGGGCGTGACCAAGATGGCCTTTCAAGTCTTGGTTCATGGTTCCATCGAAATTTTAAACAAACAACACAAGTGCCCTCTTCGGTTTCAGTTTCTGATTTTTGTGTGTGTGTTGGTTCGGCTTTGTGGGGCTTAGGTGGATCTTGGTTGGCTTCTAGATCTTAGCCATGGTTCACACAATACCTCATGATGTCTAGATCAAGCCATGGCCGATCACATGGCCATTGGAATGACCAAGACAGTAAGTAAACGCGATACACCCCACGCGCGCAACATGGTTCTCGGGTGGGAGCGTTGGGTTGTCTTAGGTGTTTGCTTGGATTGTGGTTGGCCTAGGTCCCTTATCCATGGTTCAAGCCACACCTTAGGACGTTGGGAAGATACTCTAATCGGTGTTTTGAGCCCCAATGGCCTTAGTTTCACAAACCACACAAAGGAAAGCACGGCTGCTGTCACGGCTTGGGACAGCAGCTTTGGTGCGGTTCAGAGTTATCGTGCGAGTTCTTGGTCGGCTTTTAGCCTATGGCCTTGGACTGAACAGTACCTCAATGAGTTAGAAAGGCCATGTTTTTGGCCGTTTGTGATTTGGTTAAGTTTAGGGGTAGTACGAGAATTTACGGTGCAATGTACCAAAGTAACTCTCGAAAGAGTCAGTTAGTATGAACATTATATCATCATTTTAGGGGTATTTTAATCATGGCTAAACGATGGTTCAATGTCGGTTCGGGTTGGTACGAAGCCATGGTTGAATACTAAGTTTGTTGGGCGTAATTGTCCCGTTTTTAGTTCGATTTTTAAGTGTTGGTCAAGTTGACTTTATTTGCATGTTTCTCATGTTAGAATTAGGTCGCAGCGAGCCTGGGAACGATCCAACTCAATTGGTAAAATAAAAACTGGATTTTAATTATATTACGTGCATAAAATATAAAATGTTTATTTTTAAGATATATGCGATATGTTTTTTGGCCACCTTACGCTTATGAGATTGCTTCATCCGGTGACTTACGACCGGTTTATGCTTATGTATGGGTACGGATATCCAGTCCAAGGGCTTTGATGATCTCTACCACTCAGTATACTGTGGTTTAGTCTGATCAGACGATTTATGTTATGTTATGGGCCACTTGCGTAGAACATTATCTCTACAGAAAATTATGATATGCTATTTTATGACTGGGCTCTATCGAGCAAACATTTTACGTACGAGTTTTTCGGATATGCATGCATTTATAATTATTCACGACACAATTTTTACCTTACGCTTTACGATACGATATTTTTACGCTGCATGCGATTTTATGATATATTTACTTGCTATTCACGATATATGCATGCTGAGTCTTTAGACTCATTAGACTTGATTGTTGTAGGTACTGATGAGGTCGAGACCAAGGGTGGGGACCAGTGAGCTAGCTTGGGTCGGTAGTAGTAGGAACCCGCTGACCTCATGTTTCAGCTTATTTATTTTTTCTAGGCTCAAACTCAGTTTTTATTTCGATGAATTATTTTTAACTGTGGTTTGAAAACAATATTTACTTCCGCAGTCATTTCATAAATTAAATCCATTTATCAGTTTATTTTATGAATGATGCATGTTATTTATTTAATGAGAAAATTTTTTAAATAATTCCGCAAATTTACGAATACGAAATACGGGCCACGACACCTCAAATGGTGGAAAAGCACCAATCTGAATGGACAGCTGAGGATAAGAAGAAGGCAAATCTCGATAACGTCACAAAAGACATTCTTTATAAGACTCCGGACAAAAATATGTTCGCCAAGATCAAGACATGCACCACAGCAAAGGAAATATTGGAAAAACTCACACAACTGTGTGAGGGCAACGATCAGACCAAAGAAAACAAGTTGACTGTTACTATCCAGAAGTTTGACAATGCAAAGATGAAGCCGGGAGAAACTCTTCCAGAATTTAACGAACGGTTCAGCGGTATTATCATCGAACTTATTTCTTTAGGAAAATAATATTCTAATCGTGAAATTGTCTTGAAGGTTATGAGAGCTCTTCCCAGAGAATGGGACGTAAAAACTGTAGCAATGCGAGAGTCCAAGGATCTGAACAAGCTGGAACTCCATGATCTCTTCGCTGATCTTAAAGCGTATGAGTTCGAGCTTAGAATACGAATTGAAGAAGAACCATCCACCTCCCAACAAATGAAGGCTTTGGAAGCTACCACGGTAACTCTTCCGGTCGAAGAGTCGACAAGTAAGAAATCGGCTGAGCAACTAAGCAATGAATCCATGGCTCAGACGCAGGCCAAATCTAACCGTTCACAGCGGTTCAAATTGGTCCCGTAGAAAGCCAAGTTCAACCGGATATCACTCAAAAACAAGACCTAACAGTTACTACAATAACTGACCTGTTCAAAAAGGTACAGAGTGATTGACAATGACAGACGTCGAAGACAACATACTGAAAAAGAAAGAACACTGCATACACCACCTGCTTATGCACTTAACCGCATTCACCTTGGGACACACCATGGAAAATCCTTTAGGATAATTCAGGTGTGGATTCCTAAGGGTCTAATCAGCTCAGGACCCAAATAAGAAAGGGTACCAATTTCTCATTTCAACTATTTCGGGCATTGAATAAAAAGAACTTGGAAGAATCCATCTCGTTCCTGGACAGCGGTTGTTCCAGACACATGACAGGGAACAAAAGTCTTTTATATCAGAAGTTGTCAACTACAGAAGACCAACGATATCCTTTGGTGATAACTCTAAAGGTAAAGCTGTGGGTAAAGGTAAGATTATTCATGGCAAGATTATTATTAAAGATATACTTCTAGTAGAAAACTTGTTTTATAACCTGATTAACATAAGTCAACTATGTGACAATGGTTACAACGTTGAATTTCACAAACACATACGCACTGTTAAATATGCTGCAGGTAACACTGTGCTAACTGGTCATAGAGAGCAAAATACATATAAGATAAAATGAAACGATGATTGTCTAAATGTGCCTACTTGCTTCATCGCCTTAAATGGTAATAAAAATTGTCTTTGGCATTAACAACTTAATCATGTTAATTTCAAATCCATTGTTACTATTAGCAAGCTTAAGCTGGTATCTGGTTTGCCTAACATTGATTTTGCCAAAGATAGAATCTGCAATGCTTGTCAGCTAGGTAAACCAGTTCGCTCAACCTTCAAGAACAAAGGAAGAAACTCATCAGCTAGATGTCTGGAACTTCTCCACATGGACTTGTTTGGACCTATACCGGTAATGAGCTTAGGGGGAAATAAATATACCCTTGTGGTAATAGATGACTTCTCCAGATTCACATGGGTAATATTCTTAAGCTCCAAAGATCAAACCGCCAGTCAACTGATCGAGCTCCACAAAAGACTTCAAAATGAGAAAACTAAAGCAGTAGACAGAATCAGAAGTGACAGAGGAACTGAATTTCTGAACCAATTCCTATCATCTTATCTTTGAAGATCATGGCATAAAGCACGAGCTGTCAGCTGCAAGATCACCTCAACAGAATGGAGTAGCTGAAAGAAGGAATCGCACACTAAAGGAAGCAGCTAAGACCATGCTAGCAGAATCCGGTATCTCACAGCGGTTTCGGGCGGAGGCCAGCTTGTTATACTCAGAACAGGTCCATGATCAATAAAAATCATGAAAAGACTCTATATGAGATCTGGACCAGCAAGCAACCACAAGTTGGATACCTCCGTATGTTCGGTTGTAAGTGTTTCATTCATAATAATGGCAAGCTACACCTAACCACATTTGATTTAAAATCTGATAATGGTGTCTTCCTGGGATACTCAGCAGTGAGCAAAGCATATAGAGTTTATAATCAAAGAACTCTCAATGTTGAAGAATCCATACATATTGTATTCGATGAATCATCCATATGTCACGACAATAGCAGTAGCAACATTCATGATTTAATCAATAAACTTGATGCTACTAACTTTGAAGCTAGTAGTGATGACGAAATATATTTGAGAGAAACAGGTGAACACATCTCGGAGCAAAGTCCAACCGCTCGAGAACAATCTCATCAGATAAATGAACCAGAGAACAATCATCAACTAGAGATTATTCAGATAGAAGAAGAGTTGCTGGAACAAGAAAATGATATCGCGCAACCAACCGAGCCAAATCCATATGGACCATGTCTCTGGTGGAAAAAGGATCATCCACTCGAGCTGGTCATCGGTAACCATACTGCTCCTCTTAAAACTAGAAAACAAATTATTAATGAATTTATGCATGCTACTTTTGTCTCCCAGTTAGAACTTAAGAAGATTGATGATGCACTGCATGATACCAACTGGATAGAGGCTATGCAGGAGGAACTTAATCAATTTGAAAGAAGCAAAGTTTGGCATCTAGTTCCTCGTCCTGATAATATACATGTTATTGACACTAGATGGGTGTTTAGAAACAAAATTGATGAAAACGGTTCGATAATCAGAAACAAGGCTAGATTAGTGGCTCAAGGCTATAGGCAAGAGGAAATATTAGACTTTGATGAATCTTTTGCCCATGTCGCTAGGCTAAAAGCAATTATAATATTTATGGCCTTTGCAGCATTTAAGGATTTTAAGGTATATCAAATGGATGTTAAATCTGCATTTTTAAATGGGTTGCTAAATGAGGAAGTATATGTAGAGCAATCACCTGGCTTTGTTAATCAAGTTCATCCTGATTATGTTTACAAACTAGATAAAGCAACGTATGGACTAAAACAAGGCCCAAGAGCATGGTATGACACGTTAACTAAATTTTTTCTTGAGCATGGCTTCTCAATTGGAGTAGTTGACAAAACTTTGTTCAAATTTTCAAAAGATGGTAACTCGTTACTTGTACAAATATATGTGGACGATATTATATTTGGATCAACTAATCCTAAACTGTGTGAGAGATTCTCTAAGATAATGCAGGAGTAGTCTGAAATGAGAATGATGGGAGAACTGAACTTGTTTCTAGGGCTACAAGTCAAGCAGTCTGTTGGAACATTTCATGTTCGAAATCTTTGTTTGATTTTGATGTTAACAAAACTTGTTAATTTGTTAATAATAAATCTACCTAAGTGCCCAAAAAGCTGAAACTGGAATAATCAGTTACGAGCCAAAACTGAAGCTGTCAATGATGTTAACTGAAGGAACCAACTGATCACATGAACTGAACCAGTTCAACTGATGCATCGTAGAACAGTTCAACTGAATGTCCAGTTGATAGGCAGTTCAGCAGAAGACCTTCAGAAGCACGGTCAGCTGATGAAGAGTTCAACTGATGAAAATCACAGCTGACCAGTTAGACTGAATCAATGAAATCAGTTCAGCTGATGAGCCAACTGATTTCATCTCATCAGAACCAGACCAGTTCAACTGACCAGTTCAGAATATCAGTTAGGAGCAATCGGTTGCAGATCACGACAAGCTTACTTAATGGAATCCAGCTGTGCGCAAAGGTACAAAAGCTTTTGTCAAGTCAAAGGACAATAATGAACGTAGAACAGCTAGCTTTGATACCAACTGAAGGATCGTGTGCTGGGCACCAAATGTGCTTCAAACACAATATTCTCCATGAGCTACAGTAGCTCGTGTTCTAATAATGTGTATTCCGATGAATTAAATTGAGTTTGGTAAGGAACCAATCGGAAAACACTCGAAGTAATCATTCGTTAAGAAAACTGATAGATTTTATATCATGTGCAACTGAATAACTGAAGATTACATGGGATCAGCTCTGGCATCTATCAGTTCAGTTATGGATATAACTGAACTGATCAAATCAGTTAAGAACAAAACGAGAAGTTAAACAGATAAATAACACAAGATATGTTTATGGATGTTCGGAGACTTCAACTGCTCATACGTCACCCCTTCTACCTCTTCGGGTAAGATCCACTAGAAGATTTTGATTTATACAAGTACTTGTACAATTCCACCCAGCTTAGGACTTACCCATTGCCTAACTGAACTCCTAGTCTAGACTGAAGGCAGCACCTTCCAGTTAACACTTTTTTAAAGTCTATGTGTCAAAGACTACATACAGAAGTTTAATGTCTTTGTGCAAGACTGTAATTTGGGTGGTGGTGTGTGCGTGTGTTTGAGAACTGATCTCTAAGAACAATACGAAAGTGTTCTCACACACTGAGGGAAATGAAGCTTCTAATCTAAGCTAATATATCTATGGAGTGTTCCCTCGGCTGGGCAAAATGCTTCTTGAAAGCTGATATGCAATATGCGTGCCCACCTTCTTTTTCTTCTCTATTGTATCGAGTATTCACTGATCTTTTATTTATAGGTGATAAGTCTTGAACGTACAGTAAGACTCAATTATTGTATCCGTTGCATTTGAATTCATTCCTTGAGATCTGCATTGTACTGCCGACAACCCTTCTGAAAATTGATATCTTAAAATGTATTTTAAAATGGTTTTCAAAATCTTTTTAAAAATTTTATATATCATGTGTTTATTGGAGAATAGTGGATTGGTTTTGCGACTAATATTGTCATCACTTCACTCGACTCCGTAACTTTGCTGTCTTAGCAACGTGCAGGGTTTTGAGTTCAACTAACAGTAGTTTAGCTAAACTGCTCAGTGGACAAGATTTCAGTTTCCAGTCTATCAGTTCAACTGATAAAAAAACAAAACCCAACTACCAGCTGAAACTGATGAGTTAAGTGGAGCTTAATCATCAGAAGTGCCGCCGCTTCATTGCCATATCAGATCTGAGAAAATGATCAATGTGGTTCAGCATCAGTCGTGTTCAGTTTGAGTCAGCTCCACCAGTTAGACTGCACAAAGATCAAGTCCAAGGCAATTAGATGCTCCTCTGGCAAGACAAACTCAAGATCGTTGCAGCATTACAAGAAGTTCAAGACAACCAGTTGTGGTATATCTAGACCTATTATGTGTAAACTGACTGATACTTGATGTTATTTAAAATTTGCTATTGTTGTATCATTTTCCCTTACAATATTTGGTGTGCTCTAATGCATAAAAAGGGAAAGCTTATTGATTAAATAAACATCAGTTTATCCAGTTAGTTTGAATGTAACAGAACTGCTATTTCAGTCTTGTTGCCTAAACTGCTTGTTTGTTAAGATGATAAAACTCATTAAATCACGTGCCTGTTTATATTTTTAAGGGAAAGTTTTAATTCAGTTCTTGAGGGGGAGTTTTAATTTTATCACTCGAACTGAAAAATGTTCTCAAACAGTTTTTAATTCAGTTGTTGAGGGGGAGCTTTTCTTGGTAAAACTGATATCCCTCAAACTGAAATTTTTTTTAACAACGTCTTTAAATGATTTTGATTCTCACAAAAGGGGAGAATCATTAATCATTATGTTTTAAAATTTTCTTTATCGCTTTAAACTGTTCAAATTTTGTGAGCATCAAAAAAAGAGAGATTGTTGGAACATTTCATGTTCGTAATCTTTGCTTGATTTTGATGTTAACAAAACTTGTTAATTTGTTACTAATAAATCTACTTAAGTGCGCAGAAAGATGAAACTGGAATAATCAGTTACGAGCCAAAACTGAAGTTGTCAATGATTCTAACTGAAAGAACCAACTGATCACATGAACTGAACCAGTTCAAGTAATGTATCATAGAATAGTTCAACTGAATGTCCAGCTGATAGGCAGTTTAGCAGAAGACCTTCAGAAGCTCGACCAGCTGATGAAGAGTTCAACTGATGAAGATCCCAGCTGACCAGTTAGACTGAATCAATGAAATTAGTTCAGCTGACGAGCCAACTGATTTCATCTCATCAGAACAAGACAAGTTCAACTGACAAGTTCAGAACATCAGTTAGGAGCAATCAGTTGCAGATCACGACAAGCTTACTTAATGGAATCTAGCTGTGCGCAAAGGTACAAAAGCTTTTATCCAGTCAAAGGATAATAATGAACGTTGCTTCAAGCGCTCAAAGCCAAAATGTTCTAGAAGGGTTGTCGGGTAGTACAACGCAGATCTAAATGAACAAATTCAAATGCAACGAATATAATAATTGAGTCTCATTGTACGTTCAAAACTTCTCACCTATAAATAGAAGATCAGTGAAGACTCGATACAATAGAGAAGAAAAAGAGGGTGGGCACGCATATTGCATATCAGCTTTCAAGAAGCATTTTGCCCAGCAGAGAGAACACTCCATAGATATATCAGCTTAGATTAGAAGCTTCATTTCCCTCAGTGTGTGAGAACATTTTCATATTGTTCTTAGAGATCAGTTCTCAAACACACGTACACACCACCACCCAAATTAGAGTCTTGTACAAAGAAATTAAACTTGTGTATGTAGTCTTTGACACATAGACGTTAAAGAAGTGTTGGCTGGAAGGTGCTGACTTTAGTCTAGACTAGGAGTTCAGTTAGGCAGTGGGTAAGTCCTACGCTGGGTGGGTTTGTACAAGTAGTTGTATAAATCAAAGTCTTCTAGTGGATCCTACCCGAGGAGGTAGAAGGGGTGACATAGGAGCAGTTGAAGCCTCCGAACATCCATAAACATATCTTGTGTTATTTTTCTGCTTAACTGCTCGGTTTGTTCTTAACTGATTTGATCAGTTCAGCTGATATCAGTTCAGTTCTATCCATAACTGAACTGATAGATGCCAGAACTGATCTCATGTAATCTTCAGTTATTCAGTTGCACATGATATAAAATATATCAATTTTCTTAACGAAAGATTACTTCGAGTGTTTTCCGCTTGGTTCCTAACCAAACTCGATTTAATTCATCGGTGTACACATTCTTAGAACATGAGCTACTGCAGCTCATGGAGAATATTGTGTTTGAAGCACCTTTGGTGCCCAGCACACGATCCTTCACTGTCAAAGAATAGAATCTTCATTAACCAAGCTAAATACACAAAAGATATGCTGAAAAAGTTTGGAATGGAGAATTGCTCCCAAGCCACCGCCCCTATGAGCTCATCAATCAAACTAGACAAAGATGAAGGTGGAATCCCTGTGGACACAAAAATGTACAGAGGATTAATTGGTTCACTGTTATATTTATCCGCCATCCGTCCAGATATTATTTTTTGTTGTTTGTTTATGTGCACGATTTCAATCTAATCCTATAAAATCTCATTTTACTGCCGTTGAACGAATTCTTAAATATTTTAAGGGCACTATTAATGTGGGTATTTGGTACCCCAAAGATTTAAGTCTTCATCTTGTAGGATATTCAGACGCAGACTATGCTGGTTGCAAAATTGACAGAAAAAGTACTAGAGGTTCATGTCAGTTTTTGGGCGATAGACTAATATCATGGTTTAGAAAGAAACAGACGTCTATTGTCACATCAACCGCTGAAGCGGAATACCTTGCGGGTGGAAGCTGCTGCACACAAATGCTGTGGATATAACAACAGCTCAAAGATTATGGAATTCAAGCCACTGAATCTCCCATCTTCTCTGACAAAACAAGTGTAATCGCAATCACATACAATCCTGTTATGCACTCTCGGACAAAGCACATTGACATCGACACTATTTTATCCGAGAACATGTCATGAAGAAAGAGATTTAGCTTGAATACATACATACGGATCAACAAATAGCTGATATTTTCACGAAACCGTTACCAGAGGCTAAGTTTTCTTATTTTCGAAATATTCTTGGTTTAATAGATTTATCTTAGTCATATTTAACATCGTTCTGATAATTTATTGCCAAGTTTGTGTGCAGGAAATAATGAAGAATGACAGAAAACAAGCAGTAAACATAATAAAATTTTTCATTAATGGATGCGGGCTCGTACAACAGAAATTTCTTTTTTGATTGCCCCTCTCCAGAAGGACAACCAAGTGGTCAGCCCTCCGGTGGAGGTTCGCATATAGTCAATCCTTCTCAGAGCCATCTGCTCCTTTAGGAGCATGAGGAGGTAGACACCTTCATCAGTGAAGATGTCTGAGGTATCAGCGGCGCGGAGGTATCGCTGATACTTTTTTAGTGTTGCCACCCCTTTGGGAGTGGCAACAAGTCCTCCCCTGAGGGAGGACTGAAGTTCCTGGATTTTCATCCAGGTGATGCTGTCCTCCAGAGCAGCCTTCCTAGCTGCAACTGTGGACCGCATGTACTCCTCGGCTAGATTAGGCTCGTTTGAACTGCTTCGATTATCCATCTTTTCTTGTTTTATATGCTTTGTGTTTCAAGTGATTTTGTGACTAACCCTATGCCTGTATTTATAGATAAGAACCTTATGAAGAGTCACCATCATAATCACTGACAGGAGGATATGAAGAGTTCTTTGTCAAATTACCGCCGATTCATTTCCCAAGGATAAGATTACTTAATGCATTTACTTAGAGTGAATATTGGTTTAGTGACTCAACCGCATACTCTCTAATCAAATTACTCAGAGTCTGCCCTATATGACGTGACATTTATCTTCTTAAAATTTGAAATCAATCATTTTACCGTCTAAAATTTTTCAAAATTTTAAAATCCCTCCACTGACAGTCCTCCACGTGTACTGATTTGTGATTCTTCGAACCGGACATACATAATCGATCTCTGCATTATTATTATTTTTACCTTGCTACAATCATACGCAATTCTTCTAATAAATTGAGTCTGAAAACTTCTTACAGGTGTTTATTTCAATCTTTCTTCTTCAAACACACAAATGGCCGCATCAATTGCTCAAAATACAATTGTCATCAATTTCGCATCAGTACTTGCCATGACTAACAAACCAATGCAAGCCATGTTTCGTCTGCTTGAATCTTCCGGGATTTATTTATTTCTTGGAAGCAATGAGAAATACTCTGAGAATCTATTGAAGGAATTCTTCGACTCAGCATACATGAAAAACGGTGAAATTATATGTGTTGTTCAAGGGAAAAATCTTCATTGCCACCAGTGTTTTGAACAGAATATAACTGGATCTCCGATTTCTTCTCCAACCTGTCAAAAACACGTTCTGAAGATCGAATTCATACTGTTGGCTGATATTGTGGCAAAGGGAGTTCTCGCTAAAACGGGTGCGTATGACAAGATAACCTTGGAAAAATTTCTTGTCGTGGCTACCATTTCATCAAATCTGCAGGTCAACTGGTCTGATATTCTGTTCAAAACACTTGTGGCAATGATAAAGAAAGAAAACCAATCTCAAGGATTTGCGGTTCAAATCTGCCATATGCTAATTAAAGCTGGAGTTGAACCGGTAGGAATGGCTGAAGTTGGAAAGACCAAGCTGTTCAACTGGCCAACGGTTGAAAATTTTATCAAGAAGAATTGACCAACTGATGAGGAAATAGTCTCTATCAAAACAGAGACTGGGGTTGAATTTGTGAAACAAAAGAAGACTGATTCAACTCCCAAAGGAACAAAAGAGAAAGCTGGTCCTAAAATCCAGCTCTGATGATGAATCAAGGTACGATGTACCCGTCTCTCAAGTTTTCAAGAAAAAACGGTCCGAAAAGCCCAGAAAAACGAAGATCAAGTTTATTAAGAATCTTTTTGTGCCATTGGTTCCTCCCCTGATCCCTGCAATCCCTGCAACAAAGCTCAAAGGAATTCAGATTGCTAAACCGGAAATTGAGTCTTCTTTCTCAGGAGTTCCTATTATTCACTCGACAGACAAGGGAAAGCAAATCCTGATCGAAGAGCCACCAAAAGCCAACTCAATTCATACCGCCATTGTTCTCACCAGCGAACGAGTCAATGAGATCGTTCAGAAGAAAATGGAGATGTTTGATAAATGAGTTCAATTTCGAACTGTCATAACATTTGCCTCATTGATTCAAACTGGTAAGATCAAAGCTGCTGCCAAGCTTGAACGGTCCATCTTGGAATGGACAGAAACATCTCATATTCCAACTGCTCTGCGACGTCGAGAATTCTTGGAAATTCAGATGAAAGAGAGTGCTCTCCGAGCACTAATTCAATTGAGACGGAAAAAATTTTGTTCCTACTTGCCCTACTACAAAAGATGTGTAAGGTCCAAAATTAAGATGACGTAATCTAACTGCATGCAAATTTGGAAAATATGAAAAATGAGTAATTAATTGATTTTAATTGCTTAATTGATTATGTGGAATACATGCTCATATGTTAAATAGGATTTGATTATCATTATGCATGAAACTGTATTTTTAAGGATTATTCAAGTTGCGATCGAGGAACGAAGACCGAGGGTTGAAAAACGTCAATGTTTTTATTAAATAAATAATTTTAATTATTAAAAAAATGAGCGATGCTTCTTCATATTTTTGAAAATAAGGAGTTTTGAGGTGATTTTATACGCCGGGACGAAAATTTTACCGGTGTTGGTTTTTAAACAAAAATACGAACTTTTCGGCAACCCGCCTATTAAATTCACAAACTTATTTTTAGCAAAACTATTTTTACATTTTAATTAAATTCTACTTAAGCACTAATGGGCCCAATTGGTATGCTTATTAGGCCTGAGTTTAATTAAGGATGTAATTACTATTTAATATGAAAACTCACCCCAAACCCTTCAGCAAAAGGCACACCACTTTCTGAAAACTCCTCACCAAACTCACGGCACACACACACACAATTTGGTAGAGAAAAAAAAAGTGAAAGCTTTCAAGGGAATTCAAGCTTAGGCCCTCGTCTTCATCGTTCTTCGTCGTCAACGTATATTCATGTGTTTAAAACGTAAAGGCACGCCATACATATTTTTTTCACATCTATCACATCGAAATATCGTTTAAATATCGTGTGCATGAAAAGCATGAAGTTTTTGTGATTATTTTCGGATTATTGTGGATACATGTAATGAATTCATGAATTTTGATCCAAAAACTTGTCTTATACATGAGAAAGGGGCTGCCATGATGTAGGTTATGATCAAGTATGGTTTACACATGTTTTAGAGTCCCATACACACACCCTAAACACCACAAAATCGAAGGAGACAAGCAAACAAAAGCTGGAATCGAGTGGTACTGTCATGGGGTTTGGGTGATCGGGTTGCTTGTGGAAGGGGTTGGGTGAGTCTTGGCTTGAGGCAGGGCTTAGCTAGGGTCTGTGAGAGGTCAAGGGTGGAGTCCTAGCCATGCTAGGACTCGAGCCAGGGGCTGCGGAAGGAGTCCTAGCTTGCTAGGACTCCCACCCAAAAATCGCGCAGCACATGCGCAGGTTTGTGCAGGCTTCCAGGGGCTTGGGAGCTCGGCCTGTGGTTCAGAGGCTGGGCTAGGGTAAGTCTTAAGGGTCTTAGGAAGGTGTGTGAGTGGTTGGTTCAGGGGCTGGGCTCGCCGGTAGAGACCTGGACACGAAATCATAGAGTCCATGAAGTTAGGGAGTTCTCGGCTGCAGCTTTGGGTTGGCACGCTTTGGTTTCAGGTTGTGGGTTGAGTCCTAGGGGTCCTGGTGGTCCAGTAGGGTCTATACAAGGGTTCGCTCGATACTGGCTCGTGTTGGCTCGAGCATGGTTCAACCAAAAATGGAGTAGGCTCGAGGGTGACTAGCTCATAGGTCCTAGGGTTTTTGAAAGTTAAAATAAAATCCAAACACGGCTCACAGGGTCGAGTTGTGGTTCATAAGGACTACAATAATAATAAAAGTCTAAGTTTTAAATTAAGGAATTTTATTTTAAAGTTTGGGATTTTTCGAGATTAAAACACCGCCAAAACAATTAATTAAAGATAAATTAAAAAGTCTCGTTTTTAAGCTAAATAAAATTATGAGAATTTTAATTTAATCTTAAATAATTGTTTGGGACATGTTAGAGTCAATGAAATCAAGAAAAAGTCAAAAACATAAAATGTCACGTTCAGGGGTAAAACGATCTTTTTACACCTAAAAATTTGTAAACGTTATGGCAGTACTCTGAAAGCTGTTTTGTATGCTATTATGATTATTCCAAATGTTTATGAATTTTTACATGTTAAATTATGATTTTCAAATGTCTATTTGATTTTTATGATTTAAGGAAGACATTTAAAAGACATGTTGCATGCTTGGTTTCAAAAACAAAAAATTATATGTTATGCATGATTTTATAAAGTGATGGAAATGTAAAACGTTGAAGGAAGTGAACTAATTGTCACTATAATGATGTTATGTTGGAGATATCGTGAGGGTTATGGTCCTAGTGGGAGCTCGATGATCGTGTTTCCAATGACACCATTGAGGATATGAGGATAAGAATTGGAATATTGCGAGGGAAAAAGCCCCAGAGGGAGCCCATTTATGGGAAGAGGTCTCAGAGGGTGCCCGACGATCGTATTTCCATTTCGATGAGGATAGGCCAGTGCTAAGTTGACCGGTGAGAGTGTCGCTGATGTCCCCCGCCGCCCAGTACTTTTGTTACATGTAGATGGATCCATCGATTTTTTGAGGATTGAGGAAAGTCACAATTAATGATATGAATTCAACAAAGGAAAAGGATAATGTTATGATCATGATAAAAGGTTTTATGTTATGTTATGTTGAGGCAAAAGGGAAAGATTAAGGTTTATGTTTGCATGTCATGAAAATGTTATCTTTATGTAAAAATATTTTCACTGTTGCATGTGGTTTTATACGTATTATTTGTTACAAATATTATGGTTAGTTGAGTCTTTAGACTCACTAGGTGTGATGGATGCAGGTGAGTTTGAGGGAGGTCTTGATGGTTGATTTTGCTGGACTGTCGGTGCACTCAACCCGAGAACCAGCGCTTATACTTTTTTCCGCATTTATGATTTATGATTCATGATTCACGTTAAAGATTTTAAGACTATTTATTTATGTTTTTGAGAGATTTTAAGAGGTTTAGGATGAGCTTTACTTTTCAAATTTATTGCTTTTTAGGTTTGGTAAAACATTTGACGATTTCATTTTATGGTTATTTCACTTGATTTTTAAAATACTAGTTGGTTGATGTTTTATTTTAAGGGGTAAAATATTTTATAAGAATCTTTTTATGTAGTATACGTGTATGGCCAAATTAGTGAGTGAAAAAGAAAAAAAATTTCTAGTAATTTTTATGCAATAAAAAGGGCAGATGTTTCAGTTGGTTTCAGAGCAAAGGTCCTGTAAATAGTTGTGCCATCATCAGCGCCGGAAAGATCAGTCTTCAAGCCTCAATTTGTAAGTTTTACATACTTTATATTATTTTTTGAGGTTACCTGCATGATGGCATGAATATTATGTTTACTTTACATGTTTACGAGCTTTTTGAGTATTTATGCTTTGCATGCTTAATTTGCTAAAATGAATAAGGATATGTCACATGATTAAAAAACTTAGATTTAAATGCATGTTGGTTACGTTAGAATTTGGAAAACATTCAGATAAAATGCCTCCTAGACGCGTCCCTGTAAATGAGAATCAAGCCGAGAACAGTGTGAACCATCAAGAGAATGCACCACCACCTCCTCCAGGAGATGCTGCTACTCGTGCGTTAGAGGGGATGGCTCGTCTCTTCGAGCAACAGTTACAGCAGCAGCGGTTACAACAAATTCAACAGGCACCGAGGCCACAGCATGATATATATGATTAGTTCTGGAGGCTAAGGCGGAAAGAATTTTCTGGCACTACCGAGGTACACTTTCGCTATCTGGATATGGGAGATGCTGACCGTGTGAGGTGTACTACTTACTTGTTTAGGGATGACACTTCTTTATGGTGGGAAGGAGCCGAGCAGGGTGTTAACCTTGCTACACTTACTTGGGCTCAATTCAAAACAATGTTCTACGAGAAATATTTTACTGCTGATGTGAGAAGCCGTTTAAAGAGAGAATTTATGACTCTCCGTCAGGGAGACGCTACTGTGGCTGAATTTGTGAAGAAGTTCGATAGGGGTTGTCACTTTGTACCCCTTATTACCAGGGATGCCGAAGAAAAACTTAGACACTTCATGGATGGTCTACGACCTACTATATGGAATAATGTTATGATGATGCGTCCTTCGGATAATGTTACTGCAGTTACTTATGCATACATGTCTGAGCAATCCTTGAAGGACATCGAGTTTGAATTACAGCGTTAGAAGCAACAGTATCAGAACAATAATCAACCAAATAAAAAGCCATATACGGGACCTCCTAGACCTCAAGGGCCTCAAAAGCCCCATGGTCAAGTTAAGAAACAAGCACCACAAAAGCCACCAAATCCTGGAGCACCAAAACCTGCGGAGAGGCAACCATGCAAAGAGTGCAACCGCTTTCATCTTGGCAAGTGCGAATGGGGGACATTCAAGTGTTTCTACTACAAGGAGAATGGGCACAAAGCGGCTGATTGCCCAAGAGGAAAGCATCTACTACAGCACGAGCTTATGTCATGCATGCAGAAGAAGCAGAGGAGGAGCCGGACACTACTCTCATCACGGGTAACTTAGTCATTTAACATTTTTACATCGCTTTTATTGCATGAAATGTTAAATTGGTTATTAGAATTGAATTGGGAACAAGGTATAACCTAATGAAAATTAGGTTGCATGCTATACCTTAGTTGGAAATTATGATATGATTTTAGAAACCATAGAAATAGTATTTATTTTGTGCCATAACTTATGAGAAGGATGTGATAATTCCAAATAAAAAGTTTTATGACCAAAAAAAAAAAAACCACAATCAAGGGTTGTTAGGGGGTTTCGAATTTTATAATGGGTCAATGTGCAATTTTCGAAGTTATAAGGGTCTAAAATGTAATTTTCGAAAATTAGGGACCGAAATGCAATTAACTGAAAGATAAGGGACCTAAGTGCAATTTTCGCAATTCTTAAGGGTCAAAACATAATTTTCGAAATTTAAGGGATTAAATCAAAATTTTCGAAAAAGATAAAGGATTAAATTGTTAAGTTTCGAAAATTTGGGGACTAAAATGCAAGTTTTGATAAATTGAAGGGCTAAAATACAATTTTTCAAGAAATGCTTAAGTTCAACACGAAACCTTCACCTAAATATGGTAAATTAATGATAGTAAGTCCTTAAGCTTCAACACAAAAAGATTTAAAAGACGTTTTCACCACAGGGAGGATTATCATTCAAGGGGTAGCTACCTATGCACTACTAGATTCGGGAGCAACACATTAATTCATATCTGAAACCTTTATCAAAAGACTGAATATTACTCCTCAAGACATGGGTTTGGGTTTCAAAGTTTCTATTCCTTCTGGTGATCAAATGCTCACGTCTAAAAATGTCAAGAAACTGGAGCTTCGTTTATTCAAAAATGTGGTTCGGGCAGATCTTATTGTACTTCCTATGCCTGAATTTGATATTATACTTGGGATGAATTGGTTATCAGCGAATGGAGCTTCGATTGATTTTCATCATAGATCAGTGTCCATTCGACCGCCTAGTGGTAAATCTTTTGTCTTTGAGGCGGCGAGAAACAAGCAAATGCCGCATGTTATCTCTTGTCTACATGCGAGGAAGCTTATTAAACAGGGATTCCAAGCTTTTCTAGCATGTGTCACTACCGCACATGCTCCTATCAGTCAGAAATTAGAAGATGTTGATATTATCAGAGATTTTCCCAGCCTCTTTCCCGAAGACGATTCTAGCATTCCATCCGATTCTGAAGTGGAATTCTCTATTGATCTAATGTCGGACACTGTTCCTATATCTAAATCACCTTATCGTCTAGCACCCCGCTGAAATGAAAGAATTAAAAGATCAAATCCAGGAATTTCTAGACAAGGGTTTCATTCGCCCTAGTTATTCCCCATGGGGCGCGACGGTATTATTCGTGAAGAATAAATATGGTAGTATGCGTTTATGCATTGATTATCGAGAGATCAACAGGGTCACTATCAAAAATAAGTATCAACTGCCAAGAATTCAAGATTTATTTGATCAGTTGCAAGGAGCATCGATATTTTCTAAGATTGATCTTCGATCTGGGTACCATCAGTTGAAAGTGAAAGAGTCTGATGTTCACAAGACAACATTCCGTACTAGATATGGGCACTACGAGTTTATGGTCATGTCATTTGGTCTGACTAATGCGCCAGCGATCTTCATAGATCTCATGAATCGCGTATTTCAGCAGTATCTGGATCAGTTTATTATAGTCTTCATTGATGATATATTGATCTATTCGAGGAACAAAGAGGACCATAGCCGTCATTTGAGGACAGCACTGCAAGTACTACAGGACAAAAAGCTTTATGCAAAATTCAGCACGTGTGAGTTTTGGCTTGATAGAGTGGCATTCTTAGGCCACATCATTTCTAGCGATGGCGTTGAAGTTGATCCAAGTAAAGTTGAGGCGGTGAAAGAGTGGCCAGTACCGAAGAGTGTTATCGAGATTCGCAGTTTCTTGGGACTAGCTGGCTATTATCGCAAATTTATCAAGGAATTCTCATCCATTGGAGTACCATAGACATCCTTGACTAAGAAGAATGCAAAGTTTATTTGGGGATCCGAGTGTCAAGATAGTTTTGACAAGTTGAAACAAGCCTTGATTTTAGCACCAGTGTTATCCATGCCATCAGGGCAAGGGGAGTATGTTCTTTATACCGACGCTTCTAAACTTGGTTTGGGCGCAGTTCTGATGCAAAATGACCGAGTTATAACTTATGCTTCGAGACAGTTGAAAATTCACGAGGAAAACTACCATACTCATGCTATTGAGCTTGCAGCAGTAGTGTTTGCATTGAATATTTGGAGACACTACCTTTATGAGGAAAAGTGCAAAATATTCACCGATCACAAAAGTCTGAAATACTTCCTTCACCCAAAAGGAACTGAATATGAGACAACGCATATGGCTTGAGTTAGTAAAAGACTACGACTGTGATATTAGCTATCATCCGGGGAAAGCTAACGTGGTGGCAGACGCATTGAGTAGAAAAGCTGCAGTTATCACTCAATTATCACTACAAAGACCGTTGCAGTCTGAGATACAACGGTTTGAGCTTACAGTCTATGCTAGGTACGAGGCCCCTAATCTTGCAACAGTATCAGTACAGTCGACTTTGAGAGACAGAATTCGTGATGGACAGTTTACTGATGATCAATTGCAAAAATGGAGAGCTAAAGATGATGCCAAGGGCTGGAAGCTATATTCTGAGGTGGATGGTATAGTTCGATATCGAGATCGTTTATGGGTTCCTAGTAATGATTCTTTGAGAGATTTTATTATGAAGGAAGCTCATGACACACCTTATTACATTCACCCGGGAAGCACGAAGATGTACAAAGATTTGCAGTTGTTATATTGTTAGGCATGAAAAGAGACATTCTGAGATTTGTATCTGAGTGTTTGACGTGTCAACAAGTTAAGGCAAAGCATCAGAGGCCAGCAGGAAAGCTTAAGGCACTTCCTATTCCCGAGTGGAAATGGGAAAACATCACTATGGACTTTGTTGTGGGATTGCCAAAGACTATTAAGGGATTCAATGTCATTTGGGTGATAGTTGATCGTCTTACGAAATCAACGCATTTTTTATCTATTAAGACGACTTTTACCATGATTCAGTACGCCGACTTATATATTCGAGAGATAGTTCGTCTGCATGGGATTCATGTGTCTATTGTTTCTGATAGAGATCCGAGATTCACGTCATCTTTTTGGAAGAGTTTGCATGCAGCGATGGGGACCAAGTTATTATTCAGTACAGCACTCCATCCTCAAACCGATGGACAGTCCGAAAGAGTTATACAGATTTTGGAAGATCTACTGCGCGCATGTGTTATTGATTTCCAAGGCAGTTGGGAACCAAAATTACCTCTAGTGGAGTTAACCTACAACAATAGTTTCCAATCATCTATCGAGATGGCTCCTTTTGAGGCACTTTATGGAAGGAAATGTAGATCTCCTATTCATTTTGACGAGGTTGGGGAAAGAAGAGATATTGGTCCGGATGTGATTGAAGAGACCGCCGAGCTTGTATTCAAAATTCGTGAGAGAATGAAGACTGTGCAAAGCCGACAAAAGAGTTATGCGGACAAAAGACGAAGGGACTTAGAGTTTGAAGTGGGCGACCATGTATTTGTGAAAATAGCACCTATGAAAGGTGTTACGCGTTTTGGCAAGAAAGACAAGCTTAGTCCAAGATTTATTGGTTTGTTTGAGATTTTGGAGAGGATTGGGACACTAGCTTATAGAGTGGCATTGCCACCAACGCTTTCGGGAGTTCACAACGTGTTCCATATTTCGATGATGCGGAAGTACATGTCGAATCCATCACATGTACTAAATTATGAAAATCTACAATTAACTCCAAATATGACATATGAAGAAAGACCTGTCCAAATCTTAGCAAGACAAGAAAGGTAATTGCGTAACAAAGTCATTCCAATTGTCAATGTCAATTGGCTGAATCACTCGGAAGAAGAAGCTATTTGGGAAACCGAGAGGGACTTGAAGGGTCGTTATCCAGAACTATTCGGTAAGTTCTAATTTCGAGGATGAAATTTTATTTAAGGGAGGGAGGAATTGTAAGGTCTAAAATTAAGACGACGTAATCTAACTGCATGCAAATCTAGGAAATATAAAAAATGAGTAATTAATTGATTTTAATTGCTTAATTGATTATGTGGCATACATGCTCATATGTTAAATTGGATTTGATTATCATTATGCATGAAACTTTATTTTTAAGGATTATTCAAGTTGCGATCGAGGAACGGAGATCGAGGACTGAAAAGTGTAAAATGTTTTTATTAAATAATTAATTTTAATTATTTAAAATATGCGCGATGTTTCTTCATATTTTTGAAAATAAGGAGTTTTGAGGTGATTTTATACGCCGGGACAAAAATTTTAACGGTGTTGGTTTTTCAACAAAAATACGAACTTTTCGGCAACCCGCCTATTAAATTCACAAACTTATTTTTAGCAAAACTATTTTTACATTTTAATTAAATTCTACTTAAGCACTAATGGGCCCAATTGGTATGCTTATTAGGCCTAAGTTTAATTAAGGATGTAATTACTATTTAATATGAAAACTCACCCCAAACCCTTCAGCAAAACGCACGCCACTTTCTGAAAACTCCTCACCAAACTCACGGCACCCACACAAATAATTTGTTAGAGAAAAAAAAAGTGAAAGCTTTCAAGGGAATTCAAGCTTAGGCCCTCGTCGTCGTCGTTCTTCGTCGTCAACGTATATTCGTGCGTTTAAAACGCAAAGGGATGCCATACATCTCTCTTTCTCATCTATCACATCGTACTATCGTTTAAATATCGTGTGCATGAAAAGCATGAAGTTTTTGTGATTATTTTCGGATTATTGTGCATACATGTATTGAATTCATGAATTTTGATCCAAAAACTTGTCTTATACGTGAGAAAGGGGCAGCCATGATGTAAGTTATGATCAAGTATGGTTTACACATGTTTTAGAGTACCACACACACACCCTAAACACCACAAAATCGAAGGAGACAAGCAAACAAAAGCTGGAATCGAGTGGTACTGTCATGGGGTTTGGGTGATCGGGTTGCTTGTGGAAGGGGTTGGGTGAGTCTTGGCTTGAGGCAGGGCTTAGCTAGGGTCTGTGAGAGGTCAAGGGTGGAGTCCTAGCCATGCTAGGACTCGAGCCAGGGGCTAGGACTCCCACTCAAAAATCACACAGCACATGCGCAGATTTGTGCAGGCTTCCAGGGACTTGGGAGCTCGGCCTGTGGTTCAAGGGCTGGGCTAAGGTAAGTCTTAAGGGTCCTAGGAAGGTGTGTGAGTTGTTGGTTCAGGGGCTGGGCTCGCCGGTAGAAACCTGGACACGAAATCATTGAGTCCATGAAGTTAGGGAGTTCTCGGCTGCAGCTTTGGGTTGGCACGCTTCGGTTTCAGGTTGTGGGTTGAGTCCTAGGGGTCTTGGTGGTCCAGTAGGGTCTAGACAAGGGTTCACTCGATACTGGCTCGTGATGGCTCGAGCATGGCTCAACCAAAAATGGAGTAGGCTCGAGGGTGACTAGCTCATAGGTCCTAGGGTTTTTGAAAGTTAAAATAAATCGAAACACGGCTCACGGGGGTCAAGTTGTGGTTCATAAGGGCTAAAATAATAATAAAAGACTAAGTTTTAAATTTAGGAATTTTATTTTAAAGTTTGGGATTTTTCGGGATTAAAACACCGTCAAAACGATTAATTAAAGATAAATTAAAAAGTCACAATTTTAAGCTAAATAAAATTATGGGAATTTTAATTTAAGCTTAAATAATTATTTGAGACATGTTAGAGTCAATGAAATCGAGAAAAAGTCAAAAACATAAAATCTCACGTCCAGAGGTAAAACGGTCTTTTTACACCTAAAAATTTGTAAACGTCATGGTAGTGCTCTGAAAGTTGTTCTGTATGCTATTATGATTATTCCAAATGTTTATGAATTTTTACGTGTTAAATTATGATTTTTAAATGTCTATTTGATTTTTATGATTTAAGGAAGACATTTAAAAGACATGTTGCATGCTTGGTTTCAAAAAAAAATTATATGTTATGCATGATTTTATAAAGTGATGGAAATGTAAAATGTTGAAGGAAGTGAAGTAATTGTGACTATAATGATGTTATGTTGGAGATATCGTGAGGGTTATGGTCCCAGTGAGAGCCCGACGATCGTGTTTTCAGCGACACCATTTAGGATATGAATGGGGATATCGTGAGGGAAAAAGCCCCAGAGGGAGCCCATTTGTGGGAAGAGGTCGCAGAGAGAGCCCGACGATCGTATTTCCATTCGATGAGGATAGGCCAGGGCTCAGTTCACAGGTGAGAGTGTCGCTGATGTCCCCCGCCACCCAGTACTTTGGTTACATGTAGATGGACCCATCGACTTTTTGAGGATTGAAGAAAGTCACAATTAACGATCTGATTCAACAAAGGAAAAAGATAATGTTATGATCATGATAAAATGTTTTATGTTATGTTATGATAAGGAAAAAGGGAAAGATTAATGTTTATGTTTGCATGTCATGAAAATGTTTTCTTTAAGTAAAAATATTTTCACTGTTGCATGTGGTTTTATACGTATTAATTTTTACAAAGATTATGGTGTGTTGAGTCTTTAGACTCACTAGGTGTGATGGATGCAGGTGAGTTTGAGGAAGGTCTTGATGGTTGATTTTTGCTGGACTTTCGGTGCACACAACTCGAGGACTAGCGCTTCTACTTTTTTCCGCATTTATGATTTACGATTCATGATTCACGTTAAAGATTTTAAGACTATTTATTTATGATTTTGAGAGGTTTAGGATGTGCTTTACTTTTTAAATTTATTGCTTTTTAGGTTTGGTAAAATATTTGACTATTTCATTTTATGGCTATTTCACTTGATTTTTAAAAAACTAGTTGGTTGATGTTTTATTTTAAGGGGTAAAATATTTTATAAGAATATTTTTATGTAGTATACGTGTATGGCTGAATTAGTGAGTGAAAAAGAAAAAAAAATTTCTAGTACTTTTTAGCAATAAAAGGGCAGACGTTTCAAGATGATTCAGCTGTTATCTCCCAACTTGAAATGGATGCTCTCTAGCTTTCTATGATTATTGCTCAGATGAGGCAGGATCTTCACCTTCCAACAGTTGAAGAACAGAGTAAGCTTGACTCGAAACTAAAATTACATGATGAACTGAGCTCTGAGACGCTCAAAGTCCAATCCACAGCTCAGAATCAACCATCTTTATCATCTAGTGAGCTTACTAAATCTACATCGTCAGAAGTACCGGTTGAAACTCTCTTAATGACTCACGAGGACAACACCCTCCCACCAACTGAAACACTTATGCCAGAGGATGCTCCCATTACCGAACAACTCTGCCATCAGGATGTTCCAGACCTTCTGCCTGCTTCTCACACGATCTCTGAAATCGATACACCTACTCAACCGACTCATATCAGCCTTTCTAAAGTTTAACCTCTTTTTGTTGATGAGGCCGTGCACTTTTTATCTGACTTTGATAAAACTGCAACCTACAAAGAGAAATCCTCTTTTCCAAAATCTCCTTCTTTTGCTGATCCTCATCAAGGTGCTCTCGAAGAACCATTGATATCATCTCCCAAAGATGTACAAAAAGACGAGGTAACCATTGCATATATACCTATAGATTCTCCTACATCTGATGCTCCGGACGCAAAGGAAAGCACAAGCAATGTACCCTCTGCCTCCAGTGCTGATATTGACAAAATTATTGAGGATATAACTGCTGAACTACATGAGCCTCAGTCATCAAAATCTGCTGGTAAAGCATCGTCTTCTCAACTGGTCTCTTTCAATGCCAAATTACTTTCTGATCAAGTTGTATCTGAAGAAGAATAAGAACTCATGGAATAAAATTGTCAGAAAGAGATTCTGACTAGACTTGTCACCATGGATCACTCAATTCTTGCTCTTAACCGCAAGCATTTTGATCTAAAAGATGTGTTTCAATCAATGAAGTCTGATTTCTACAAGGACTTTTCTGCCATGAATACAAGTGTCTCCCTCTGGAAAGACAATCATAATTCTTCACATCTCAACATGCGCTTTCAATTATGGAATTTTTTGTTCATGGCGATGTCAAAAAGGGGGAAAGAGAGCTACAAAGGGTAATTCAACAAGTAGAAATATCAGTTATGAAAGAGATGGAAAAAAGGGCCAAAACTGAACAAGCTAAACAGATCCCAAGTCAAAAATGAAGTTGTTTAGCTGTTTGTTTTACCTTAAAGATTGTAATTTCATTTACTCAATGAAATTCACTATTTTCTTAGCACTTATATTAAGCCTGCTGTAATTATTGTATAGCCTTGCAACTGGGTTTTGTCATCACCAAAAAAGAAGAAATTGTTAAGAAATTATTATTACCCAAGAGTTTTGGTGATCGACAAAATCAAGACAGCACTTCACTGTTTCAGGGAACTGCTGAATATTTTCTGTGTAACAGGTATCAGCTCAACTGCCCAACTTAGCAACCGTACTACTTCTCAACCGGCTAAAGCAAAAAGAGTTTAACTACTTAAACAAAGGAACTAAAGAAGCATGACTGCTTCAATTGCAGACCGCTGATAATTCAACCGTTTGAAGAAAAAGAAGCTCAAACTTTGATGAATTTCCCAAACCGACTGATTCGAAGATGTCATTAAAAGGGCTATTTATTGCTTACTTAATGAAAGACATTCTCTGATCGGTTCAGGACATTCAATGGTTTGCACCGCTTCAAAGTCAACTAGTTCCTACATCAGTCCCGAGAATGATCTGCATTTATATCACTATCTCAGAAAGGAAAGATCATTTATATCTTACAAGGGTCTGAGGATAGAAGCAGTTTCCATAAACGGTAACGCTGAAGCAACTCTTCAAAGAACGGGACTCAAGGCCATGCCAGCAAAGAGAACATTTAATGCATATCTGAAGAACTTTTAATGTGGTTGCAGCTGATAGTGGCACAGCATCCCTCTGTTACAAGTTAACATTACTCATTCCTTTCGACCGTTGGAATGATCGCCTATATTAACAGAGAAGGAAGTATGCAAGCAATACAGAGATACAACGCGATACATTATCAAATTCACAGTAGTGAAATCATCACAAGCTTGAATACCTTAAAGATTAAGAGCGCACTCAAAAGATTACATACTTCATCGCTCATCAGCACGCACTGAACGGAAAGATACCTGATCATCCAAGGATCATCTTCGTGCTACCAAAATCAAATTGTTTATCTACATCAATAACATTTTGGTAATTTGATTAAGTTGTGGTGTCTGGTGAACTGAGTGTTCTTTAAATCCAGAATTATAAAGTAATCACTAAGAGTTCCAAAACAGGCAGTGTGATAAGTCCTCATTGGAGTGGGCTGTTGCAAAGAGTTTTTGTAAAGCCAGTCTTTTAGTGGAATCCTTCTTGAAGAGGAAGAAGGGGTGACGTAGGAGTTTTCATCTCCAAACATCAATAAAAAACACTGTGTCTTTATTTATTGCAAGCACGTACTTTTCACACTACATTCTGTTGACAAGTTCGCCAACGGTCTTAAGCTATCATTAGAAATCTTGAACCGTTTTCCACACTTTTCACACACCTTTCTAACAATTTTGAGAAGAATTTTCAACCGCAACGGTTGAAAACCAATTTTAAAAGCAAAAATTTGAAAGAGTTCATCCCCCCAAAACTCTTTCCTGATCCCAACACATTCCATGTTCTACTATGTATAAATTAATCAATTCATAAGCTATGTGAAGATGAAACAGGAGCAAATTTAACAAAAACTAACAACTTTATTTTTTCTAAACCAACATTATGAAGATGACACGTGAGCAAAGTTTAAGAAAAACCAACAACTTTATTTTTTCTAAAGCAACAATGTGATGATGACACATGATCAAATTTCAATTATCTATAATTATAATATCTGAGACCTTACATCTATATAAAAATATATATTTACAATATAAATTATCATGGTTCATGTCTACGACCTGCATTTAAATCTTTAAAATTCCATCACTCAAACAGAGTATGAGAAAGCATATAGATATGTCAGTTCAATATGACTCTGTCTTCAATTATCTCACTATATGGTTTGTCTTCAATATATGACCTTACAACAGAGAATGAGAAAACAGAGTATGAAAAAAGATGACCGAGCCACTACAAAAATTAAATGTCGTAACAATATATTTGATTGTCTTCAATTCTCTCAATATCACGCACTCAACAACAGAGTATTTACAATGACAGGCAACACCTGGGACACAAAGTGTTAGTTCCAAGGATACATCATTCATTGCAAAAATTAACTCCAAAATCGAACTACTAGATTTACCATAGCTCCACAAATCCGATCTGCAAAATTTACCATATCTCAAAAAATTCGAACTCCAAAATCAAATTACTTATATGATGAATTTCAATCATGAAATTTCATTCAAGTTGTCAAGATTTTGTTAGAACCTACAAAAATAAAAACAATTATTAATAAAATAATATCAACGAGACACTTGATTTTAAATAAAATATTTAACCATTTAAAGTACCATCTACCGATCCAAAATCTTCTTCCTCTGAGATGTAATCTTTATTATCATTATTTACAGTTGACCTGATAAATGAGACATTGTCATGCATAGTAATATTAATGGAAGTACGTAGCTTAAAAAACTCAGAATAAACAAAATTAATCAATTCATACCCGTGCAGCAAATTTGGACAGTTGTGCTTGTCATGTAACACATCTTGACGTCTGTATCCACGACATTGCCTACTTTTTGATGTTGACTTTTCCTTCGATGATTTTTATCTCTTACCACATCCATTTGTTCTTATTTCACAAGGATCAATGATACCAATAGGCCGCCCATCCATGGTTCTCTTACTTTGACTTGCACTGTTTAATGTTATGCTAATATTCATCTCCTTCATTTTGCCAGCAATATAATCAAATTGTTCAGTCAAGAAGTTTGTCCCCTCCTTCATTCAAAGATGCAACATCAATTAAAGTAGAATATTTACAAGATAACCTACAATGTCGTGACATCAAACACCTCTCTGGATTTTCAATCATATTATGCACAGACATAGGACATAATGCTCCAAATTTAGCATCTTGTGTCCAATGTTTGAGAAATACTTATCAGGCAAGTGGAACACTTGGTTGACACAGAAAAAACTAACATATGCAAGTACGGAATACCTTCAAACTGAAATTTCATACAGCTACACAATATATCATTTCTTTGTATGTCATGAGTAAGCACCCTTGGTTTCGACAAAGAAGAACCTTGATAATTCATCACATCGTAAACCCCAAACTCAATTCCCATAGATTTTTGTTGCACATAATAACCATGACTCTGACCAATTTCCTTTTGAAACTCCAACCATTTAGTTTTAGTGTAAACCTTCACCAGTTGAGATTTCATTGGCCAGTTTGACATTATATTGGGACGCTCATTCATATAAGTATGATATGCAACTAACTCATTGTGTCTTTGTTGTCGGAGTGCCTTATTGAAGGATCGTTTATTGGGCACCTTGAGGTGCTTCAAACAAAATATTCTCCAAGAGCTGCAATAGCTCGTGTTCTAAAAAAGTTTACACCGATGAATTAAATCGAGTTTGATAAAGAATCAAGCGAAAAATACTCGAAGTAATCTTTCGTTAAGAAACACTGATATATTTTATATATTGTGCAACTGAATTACTGAAATTAAGGGAATCAGTTGTGGCACATATCGATTCAATTATGGTGACAACTGAACTGACAGATGCTCTAACTGATCAAATCAGTTGAAAACAAAAGTTAAACAGTTAAAGAACACTTGATATGTTTATGGATGTTCGAAGACTTCAACTGCTCATACATCACCCCTTCTACCTTCTCGGGTAGGATACACTAGAATACTTTGATTTATACAACGACTTGTACAAACCCACCCAGCTTAGGACTTATCCACTGCCTAACTGAACTCCTAGACTAGAATGAAGGCATCACTTCTCATCCAACACTTGTTTAACTTCTGTGTGTCAAAGACTACATACACAACTTTAATGCCTTTGTGCAAAACTGTATTTGAGTGGTGGTGGTGGTGTGTGTGTGTGTTGGTACTTTTCAACAATTTTGCAATTTGATTTTGATGTTAACAAAACTTGTTATTTTGTTACTAATGATTTACCTTAGTGTGCAGAATCTAGGATCAGTTACGAGTTGTCTAAATCGCAAACTGAAGACCTAGCTGATCGCACAAACTGAATAAGACAAACTGATATGTCCAATGAGCAGTTCAGCTGATTGTCCAGCTGATAGGTGGTTCAGCAAGAGAACCTCAGAAGCCTGACAATTCGAAGGAGTGTTCAAATGATGAAGAGCCCAGCTGATCAGTTCAACCGAACAAGAGCGAAATCAGTTCAACTGACGAGTCAATTGATTTCGCCAGGCCAACTAAAGATCAGTTCAGTTGACAAGTTCAGAGCATCAGTTAGAATCTTTCAGTTGAAAAACAAGACAAACTCATTCAAGTGGATTCCACTATACATAAAGGTACAAAGCAATTGTCCAGTCAAAGGACAATAATGAACGTTGCATCAGAGCATTAAAGACAAACATTCAAGAAGGGCAGTTGAAAAGTCGAGACACAAAGTCCAAGGAACAAATTCAAGATGCAACGGATACAATAATTGAGTCTCACTGTACGATGAGTTTCCCGCCTATAAGATTAATGGAAATGAAAATACAGATAGAACCAGAGAGAGTGTGGTAAAAAGAAAAGGACACGCTTATTTGCTTATTAGCTTTCAAGAAGCATTCAGCCTAGAGGGATACTTCATCGTATTATCAGCTTAATTTAAAAGCTCACTTCCCTCAATGTGTGAGAACACCTTTTGGTGTATTCATTGTTCAGTTCTCACACACGAACACACACCACCACTCAAATACAGTCTTGCACAAAGACATTAAAGAAGTGTTGGCTGGAAAATGCTGCATTCAGACTAGACTAGGAGTTCAGTTAGGAAGTAGTTTAAGTCCTAAGTTGGGTGAGTTTGTACAAGTAGTTGTATAAATCAAAGTCTTCTAGTGGATCCTACCCGAGGTGGTAGAAGACGTGACATAGGAGCAGTTAAAGTCTCCGAACATCCACAAACATATCTTGTGTACTTAACTGATTAACTGTTGTTTTCAAACTGACTTGATCTGTTAGAGCATCTGTTAGTTCAGTTCTTACCATAACTGAACTTATATATACGACAACTGATCACTTGCTTTTCAGTTATTCAGTTTACATAAGTTAAAATGTTTTCTAATTTAACAGCTTTCTTCACAAAGGATTACTTCGAGTTTCTTCCGCTTGATTTTTAACCAAACTCGATTTAATTCATCGGTGTTAACATTCTTCGAACACGAGCTATTGCAGCTCATTGGAAAATATTTTGTTCGAAACACCTCAAGGTGCCTAGCAAACGATCCTTTAGTGTGTGTGTGTGTGAGAACTTAACAATGAACACTGCAGGAAAGTGTTCTCACACGCTGAGGGAATTGTGCTTCTAATCTAAGCTGATAGCACGATGAAATGTTCCCTCTGTGCTTGATTACTTATTGTAAGCTGATATGCAATATGCATGCTCTTTCTTTTCTCTCTTTGTTTTCCCACACACCTCTCTTTTTCTTCTATATTGGTTTTCACTGATCTTCTATTTATAGGTTTGAAATCGATCGTACAATGAGACTCAATAAATGTATATATTGCAGTTTGAACATGTTCCTTGAAATTTGTGTCTCGACTTTTCCGACAGTCTTCTGGAACATTTTGGCTTTATACTTTGCTGCAACGTCCATTATTGTACTATCAATAGTACAGATGCTTTGTATCCTTGTGCGTAGCTGGAACCCACTTAAGATAAGCTTGTCTTGATCTGCAACTGATTGATTTCTAACTGGTCATCTGAATTGATCTTTAGTTGGGCTAGTGAAATCAGTTGACTTGTCAGTTGAACTTGTCAGTTGGGCTCTTCATCAGTTAGCCGGGCTTCTGAAGTTCTCCTGCTGAACCACCTATTACCTGGACAATCAGTTGAACTGTTCTTTGATATATCGATTGAGCTGATTCAGTTTGGGCAATCAGCTGGCACTTTTAGTTACGTTTTGATAACTTCAGTTTTTGGCTCAATTAACTTATCAGTTCAAAGCTTGATAAATTCCAACTTCCTGAGCACTAAAATAAATCATTAGTATCAAAATAACAAGTTTTATTAACATTAAAATCAAGATTGCGAACATGAATGTTCTAAAACTTATTGAAACGAATGATAAAATACATCAATGAATTCTTTCTAGAGATGTACCTCTTGAAAATTGAATGTGAACTTTCAGATTTTTGACTACTTGACATCCCTGCAGAAAAAACATGTTTGAAATAAGTTGGCACCCACCTATGTCGCAACTCATACATCAAATTCAGCCAATTATTTTAGACCAAATCAGCACAATTCATAACTTCTTCCCAGGACTTCTCAAATTCATCACTTGTTGTCGAATATACAATGATATTCCTTATGGTTTGATAGTGGTCACGAAAAATCACAGGGTTTAATTTATCAAAAAATTTGTTTAATATGTGCCACAGACAATATCGATGCACTGTTTGAGGAAAAACTTGTGCTATGGCTTTGGCCATGGCAGGATCCTGATCAGTGATGATCAAGTTTGGTGGACCTTTAGGCATGGCTTCTAGGAACTTATTAAGCAACCATACAAAAGAGTCAATTTTTTCGTCACTCAGAAATCCACAACCAAAAAAAATGGTTTGATGATGATGATTAACTCCTACAAAAGGTGCAAAAATCATCTCATATTTGTTGGTGTTGTACATTGTATCAAACACCA
This sequence comes from Primulina huaijiensis, assembly GCF_012295235.1. Lineage (NCBI taxonomy): Eukaryota > Viridiplantae > Streptophyta > Magnoliopsida > Lamiales > Gesneriaceae > Primulina > Primulina huaijiensis. The sequence continues at coordinate 6,734,515 of NC_133319.1, read as the reverse complement.
CTATATCACCAAAGGCAATGTATGATATCCTTGACACAAGAGACGCCCAAAAACACTTGGTAAATCGGTTGTCTGAGTCAGTCTCATAATCAAAAAATAAAGTCAAACTCTTTCTTTCTGAGATAGAAAGAAATCAATCAATGTTTCGGTATCGATACCCTTAGGCTCATCCCTTAGCGTTCTCTCATAGTTTCTCAAATCTCTTTCTGTGCAACCTACATTATCAGGCCCTCCATATTCTATCTCAAATAATCGCATTTGTTGACAAGTTGGCACATTGGCTTCTACAAACTGTTAACTCAATGTTTTTTTTGATGCAGAAACACTACGATTTGAACGTAATAAATGCACCTTTGAAGGAGTATAAAATGGATGATTATGGCTTTCTATGAAAGTACTGACAACCCAACCAGGGCCAATTTGTTCCTTCACAACTGAAATCTTAGACTTACATTCAGTTCTAACGTCTCCACAAGTTCTTTCCTTTCTTGGTTGATCACTTTTTGTCTCTTTACTCCATCGGATTTCATCTGTGTGCCCTTCTTTAAAACATACGATTTTTTTCCAAATAATTTCATTCATCTTCTTACTTTTCTTACTATTGCTCAGTCTCGTGCTAAAACCTGATTCTCGAACATAGTGGTTATAGAACGAAATTGCATCCTCTAATGATTCGAATGTCATCCCAATTTTTGGCTTTCGACCGTCTCCAACTTGAGTGATGTATGACTGATCATCACCGTTATTTTTTCCATTTCTATAAAATATGAAAATCACATATATTTATATAATAATTTTTAATCAAATATGGAAAACAAAAAATAAATCACTCGGAATAATGATTGATACATACCTGACATCATTGATTGCAAGTGATTACAATTCTTGGAATTCAAACGAACCACTTGTTTTTAATTTTTCTGAATTTACTTGCATATAAAAAATTCAAAAATTGACAAAAGAAGTTATCAGTAAAGAAAAAATCATATAGTAATAGTAACTTCTTCTTCTTTTTTTTTTTTTTTAAATCTGGTGGAGAAAGGGACTCCCAATATTTATGTGATAATAATGATAATAGTAACAATTTCTATCAATTTCTCCGCGCATTGGAATATACTCATCATCAGCAAAGTTCATTAAAGTTTTCGAAAGATATAGTGATCATCATCACCAAAGTCCATCATTTATCCCTATCATAACCGAGTAGATGAAATTTTTAAGCTCTAAATGTTAACATTTCAAAAACTTCTCTATTGTCCCGAAAAATCATCTGACATTTTTAATGTAATAAATTAAGAAATTTTCAAAGTAATCCCTAATTTTCGAAATACTAAAAAAACTTTGAATGTGTTTCAATACCATGTAGAACAAGGTCGCCTGTAGAGGCCCGTATTTCGTATTTGTAAATTTGCGGAATTATTTAAAATTTTTCTTATTAAAAATAAATAACGTGTCTCATTCATAAAATAAACTGATAAAAAGTTTAATGTTAAAATAGCAGCGGAAGTAAATATTTGTTTCAAAACAACAACTTAAAATAATTCATCGTGATAAAAATGAGTTTGCATAATAATGATAAATAAACTGAGGCATGAGGTCCTCGGGTTCCTACTACTGCCGACCCAAGCTAGCTCACTGGTCCCCGCCTCCGGTCTCGACCTCATCAGTACCTACAACAATCAAGTCTAGTGAGTCTAAAGACTCAGCATGCATATATCGTGGATAACAAGTAAATATATCATAAAATCGCATGCAACGTAAAAATATCATATCGTAAAGCGTAACGTAAAAATCGTGTCATGAGTAATTATAAATACGTGCATAACTGAAAATCGTACGTAAAATGTTTGCTAGATAGAGCCCTGTCATAAAATAGCATATCATAATTTTCTGTTGAGACTATGTTCTTCGCAAGTGGCCCATAACATAACATAACATGAATCGTCTGATCAGACTACACCACAGTATACTGGGCGGTAGAGATCATCACAGCCCTTGGACTGGATATCCGTACCCATACATGAACATGAACCGGTCGTAAGTCACCGGGTGAAGTAATAATCCCATAAGCTGAATCCCATAAGCGTGAGGTGGCCACAAGACATATAGCATATATCTCAAAATAAATATTTTTTTATTTTTATGCACGTAATATAATTAAAATCCAGTTTTATTTTACCGAATGAGTTGGATCATTACCAGGCTCGCTACGACCTAATTCTAACATGAGGATCATGCAAATAAACTTAACTTGACCAACACTTCATAATTGAACCAAAAAATGAGACAATTACGCCCAACAAACTTGGTATTCAACCATAGCTTCGTACCAACTCGAACCGACATTGAACCATCGTTTAGCCATGATTAAATTACACCAAAAATACTGGAAGACATGACCCTAGGCTGTAGTACACGAAAAAATGTGAATGGTGGCCAAAATCATGAAACGCTCTTTCGAGAGTCACTTTAGCACATTGCACCGTAAATTCTCGTACGTCCTCTAAACTTAACCAAATCACAAACAGCCAAAAACATGACCTTTCTAACTCAGTAAGGTACTGTACAGTCCAAGGCCATAGGCTAAAAGCCAACCGAGAACTCAAACGACACCTCTGAACTGAACCCCAAGCTGCTGTCCAATTACAGCAACAGCGCTTGTGCTTGCATCGCTTCGTTTGTGAGGCTATTGGCCATTGGGGCTTGAACCACCAACCAGAGCCTCTTGCCAACATCCTAAGGTATGATTTGAACCATGGCTAAGAGCCCTAGGCCAGCCACAATCCAAACAACGCCACACTCCCACCCGAGAGCCAAGCTGTGCATGCCTGGGGGTGTAGCGCTTCTCTTGCTGTCTTGGTCACTCCAAAGGCCATATGATCAACCATGGCTTGATCTATACATCATGAGGTATTATGTGAACCATGGCTAAGATCTAGAAAGCCAACCAAGATCCACACCAAACCTCAAAACCGAACCAACTCACACACAGAAAAATCAGAAATCGAAACCGTGGGACACTTGCGTTGTTTTATTTTTAAAACCGATGGAACCATGGACCAAGCCTTGAAAGGCCGACTTAATCACGTCTTAGACATACTAGGGAAGAGTTCTAATCATGGTTACAGGCCCTAGGCCAACCAAGATCCGAACCCTCGCCTTAGACAAGCAAGAATCAGAAATTGAGACTCGAAATGGCAGCTATGAAAGGTTGCTGTCAAATGCGTGCTTCTGTGGCGAATGAACTCGAACCAATGGACCAATCTCTTCCTAACACACCCTATAACAATCCTAGATGTAGCCTTGGATGCCTGGAATCGAGCCCAACCCTGAAATCACCAAAACAACAAAACCGTGAAGGCACAATGAATGAGCCAAAAATCTGCACAATATTTTCGAAAATGTTGCTGTCCAAAAATCGGTGTTGCTTTGTGATTCATGCACATATGATGTTTTAAAATAATAATATGACTTGATTGAAGAGCAAAAGATATATAAACATGCCTGAAAATTTTTTTGAAAAGAAAACAAATTAATACGACGACACGACGCGGTGGAGACGGAGTTGCTTTACTTTCTTGTTTTCTTCCTTGTTTTTCCTCTTGCTTCTCACTTTTTTTTTTGAGAGGTTTTGCTACTGAATTTCGGTGGAAATGGTGAGGGAGACAAGGATAGGAAATGAAGGGAATGCTTTCAAGATAAATGGGATTTGAAATGGCCAACCAATCTTTCTATCTTAGTGTTTGATAGATAAGGAATGCGGAGTGATTTGATTTGATTGAAGAGGTGGCCGATTTTCTTCATTCAAAATAAGGTATAAAATTGCTCAATTAATAATTATTGAAAATTAAGTGTGATGGAATTATCTCCCAAGAAAAAAATAAAGAAATGAATTAAAGATTGAGAGTTGCCAAATATATTAAATCCTATCAAGGAGGTGGCCGAAATCTACTATTAAAATGGGGTGGGATATTACTTAATTCAATAATTATTGGTGATTAAAAATGAAGGGGTTATCTACCAAGAATGGATAAGGAAAAGAATCAAAGGAAATGAGTTGTCAAATTTAATTTAAATCTTTTAGGTGATGGCCGAAAATTGCAAGATAATGGAGGGAAAATATTGCTTAATTATTGAATTTTAACTCATTAAAGTTTTAAATACTTATTAATTATTTTTGTGAATTAATAAATTAATTTAGGATAAAGATTTTCTTGCATGCGTGGCTAATTCTTAAAATAAATTACTAACATGCTAAGTTACAATTTCTTAAATCAAATAAGCCTAGATTAACTTATCTCAATTGGTCACATATTTTAATTTAGGCTTTTAATTAAATTATTGGACATAAAAGAATTTATTTACTACTTATCTCTGATTAATTAATTTAATTCTTAAACATTCTTTTACATTAAAATAAATTATCCTTTATCTTGAATAAATTCTAGGAATATTTTCTTATCATTAAATTTTATCTTAATATTCCAACTCCAGTCCGGCCTCACTTACTTAACTAAAAAGATAAAAACTAAAATACTGCGTAAAATAAATAATAATAACTCAACCAATTTTAAAAGAATGAATTTAAATCATCATGAATAAAAATCATTTTTAATTTAAATAATAGTAATTATGCATGGATTATACGTAGTTTGATTTAACGGGTTCTACATCGCCGAACAGTGTATCGTCTGGAAAAAGACAGGACGGAGAGTAGTGGCGACAAGTAGGGGTGTCAATCGGGTCGGGTTTCGGGTCAACCCGCGAAATATTTTTATTTTTTTTCCCAACCCGAACCCGAAGCAACCCGAACACGAACCCGTCTAACCCGACTCAACTCGTCTAACCCGAATTTTTTTTTATTTTTTTTTAAAAAATTAATGAAAAAAATTCGAAAAAATAAAAAATAATAGTAATATTTTAATTTAAAAACATAATAACAAAATTTTCGATTTAAATTTGAAAGTTTAATGGTATAAAATTAAAAGTATATTTACTAAATTAAATAAACAATTGTTAAAAAAATAAAAAAAATACAAATAAATATTAAATTATGAAAATTTATCATATAAATATACAATAAATTTTGTTCAAACATACAATATATAAAAATATAGGTAATATTTTCAAAAAAAAAAGTTTTCCGGTCAACCCGCGACCCAACCCGACCCAACCCGAAACCGGTCTAACCTAGTACTAACCCGAACCCACCCAACCTGAACCCAACTCGAACCCGAAAAACCCCAACCCGAACCTGATTTTTTTCGTGTTGAGTCGTGTCGGGTTGACGGGTCGTGTCGCATTTTGACACCTCTAGCGACAAGTGATGGATTTTTGCTTGAAATTCGTTTTTTCCTACTCCTGTCCCCCTTTGACGACGAGCTGACAGTGACATAAGGGTGTGTGATGGTGGCACAAGGGTTTCCAGTGGAGAAGCTAGCTGCGGAGAGAGTGGTGACGCACTAGTTTCCAATTGAGATCTCAGTCGCGTTCTTCTCTATGTCACTGCGTGAGGATTAGAGAATTGGGCCTAATGTTTTTAAAAAAAGCTTTTTTGTTTTCTTAATTGGGTCAAGCATTTTTTAAAAAATATATAAAATAATAATAAAAACCACATGGTATGCCAGGTAAGATGGCGCCCATGGCTCCTGCATACTAATTGAGGGTATTATCTCCATGATAATTGTAATAATCATAATTGCATTAAAAATAGATTATGTAAGGTCGAGAATGAAATTCATATATTTTGATCAATAATAATCGTTGAATTTACAACAAAGTCAATATACTCACTTCATAATCTCATTAACCTGCAACTTAGATTTATTAGTAGTAGAATTTGACAATCAAATAAGATTCCAAGTGTGTTTTATTTTGTTCACTCGTTGAAATTTGTTGGAAGAAAAGTAAGCAATGGCTTTTCATTATTGTCTTTGAGCAAATCAATGGTTGGCCTTAGGCCTTAGCATCCTGGGCTTTTTAACTGTTTACAGCACATTTCGTAATGCTTTAGTAAAATAAAGTAAAACAAAAAAATTTGACAAACTAACATGTCACGCCTCTTCAAGAGGCGTGATGTGAGAACCCGGGATTTTAAGATCTAAGTAAGTAATACGAACTTGAAGTTTAACTCAAACTAAGCTCTAAAATTTTTATTCCAACTAGATAACTTGAATATTAACTTAGATTTCAGCTAACTTAACTCGAAGAAATAGTTTCAATGCTCGGAGATTAACCCAACGGGAGGCCAAGCTAGAAGTAACTGCATCCATTGAAGTACTGTCACGGGAGGAATAAAACCCCAGCTCAAGGACTCGATCCTTCAGCTCGAAGCAGCTGAACCAATCTTGTCCTAACAAGAACAAAAAGGGAGCTACAAGATGAGCTAAGGAATTAGACAAACTTATTATGTAAGAAGCAACCTTTGAGATAACCAATGATGAAGCTAAGGGATGAGCTAAAGGTTAAGACACATTAATGATGCAAGAAATGACTCTATAAGAAACCAAGATGACTCTTGAAGCTTGCATGGGATTTTGGACCACAATTATGGTTAGTCTTGAACTTGAAGAATGCATGGAGATTTGAAACACAAAAATGACTAATCTTGGAGTCCAAGATTTCGGCCAAGGCTAGTGGAAAGGACTAGGATTCCTCTATAAATAGCACTTCAATTCTCATGCCAAATACACTCCAAAAATCCCTCAAAAACCTACAAAGTTTCGGCCCCCTCCCCTAAAGAAGCACGCTCGGCCAAAAGCAAGGAAAAGGAAGAAAGGAAGGTTCGTGCAGTCCAGTGCGGAAATCCTACGTTGAAGTGCTGTTTGATTAAAGACTGCATTTGCTAAGGTCGCGTCGAAGTGCTGCCCAATTTTCAACAAGAAATGTCCTTCAAAATACGGTAAGTGGGCTTTTGGTTTACGTAGCTTCTTTCTAATTTTAAACTTTCATATAAATAATGTGACATGCATGAAGGTGTGTCCTTTTTTGAAAATACTAGTATGTTCTGTTTAAAATTTCGATCGTTTATGTCTTCTGTTCTGTGTTTCGAATTCCTTGATTCCGCTGTGTCAGTAGGAAAATTCTGAAATCTGAATGTCTGAAAACTTTTGTCTGTTACTTCTGAATTATGTTGCACTGTTACAATTAAAATTTGAAATGGGACGAGAATTGTAATTCTGTCTGGCCCCCATTGGTAAGTATAAAACCATGTTCTGTTCTGGCCCCCATTGGTGGGTATAAAACCATGTTCTGGCCTCACCCCTTAGAGGACTAACATATTGGGGACAATTTGATCATGGAAATGAGATGAGTAACAGTGTGTTTTGTCTGTTCTGAAATGATATGAATTGCCTCTATTTTGTTCTGAATCATTTGATAAGTTTCGCCTTTTATTCGTTTCGTTTCTGTTGTGTAAAGATAAGAATATTGAGTTTTGAAAGTATGTTAAAAGAAATTTTTAAAGAATTAAATTCTATATGTATCTTTGGAATCGATCGACCCCCACTTACTGAGTGTTTCCAAAAACACTCATCCCTTACAAATTTCAGATAAAACTGAAGAGCAAATAAATGACGAGGAGCAGGAACCTTTCTGGGGTTGGTGAACGATGATCAAGATCAAGAACCAATTTATCCCTTTTGTTTAGTTTTCCGCATTTCGCAACTCTGATGTATTTATTTCATTGTCATTGTAAGACAATACTTTATGAAAAAGACTGGTTTGATTAGATACGAGGCTTTATTGTTTTCAATATAATTGTTAAACAATGCCGGATGTCACCAATGCTTCGGACTCGGGGCGTGACATTTAAGTGGTATCAGAGCAACCAGGTTCATAATCCCGCTGGGATTTTGATAGACAAAATTTGGCGAAGTCAAATTTTGGCAAAAGCCTAGTGCATCCCAATTTGAGTCAAACTTTCATCTGTTCTTGAAATCCAACTTTCATCTGTTTCTTAAATTTCAAATAGACTTCAGAAATCTATCCCTTCAATCGCTTCGCAATTCTCAATATCAAAATTTTTCCACGACCACTTTGTTTCTATTATTTGTGCCTTTCTATCCTTTATACGATTCTGATGCTTTTCCTTCGATTTTATCCTAGGAAATGGCTGCTCCACGTGCCCGTACTCAGTCTGCTCTTTGCATGCGCCAGCGCACGATTGACAATCAGACTAGAGAAATTGCGACCCTGAAGGCGCAACTGGCTAGAGAAAAGTTGGAGAAACAGGAGATTATTGAGAGTAGACTCATACTGGAGACCGACGTACAACGATTGACTCATCATCTGGACTTGGAGGAGAGCCAGCTGCTGCAGATACCAACCGATTCCGCTCGCATCACGCGCTTAGCTGCACTTAACAGGGATTTATTGGATAGAGTGGAAATAGAGCGAGGACGTGATGCTCAGGCCCGTCAGCGCCAGGAGGAGTACAACGCCAGACAGGATCGGAACATTTCGAAGCTCCATGGAACTATGGACAGACTTCAAGATCAGAATAATTACCTGCATTTGGTGATAGAAAACATGGAGGAAGAGGAGGTAGAACCGATGGAGGTGGCCGAAGATGACAGCGCCAGTGACAGCAATGGCGGAGAGATGTTCGATTAGATTAGCATTATAATATCTGGGTTGTAATAAAATTTGTGACTAAGAAAATACCATGTGTACCAAATTATTTTGAAACTTTCTATTATCCTTCTATTGCATATTTAAAAATTTGATGAGTATCTTATGTATAAAATTGTTTTTATTTTTATAGGAAAACAACATGGATCTTCAACGCATTATAAATGAACTTCAAAATCAACGTCAGGAAAAGGAGTCAGAAATTAAAACACTGAAAGAAAAAAATAAGAAACTCGAAAGAGATAATTTCCAGTTAGACGGGAATAATGTATACATAACGGAGGATCTTCGTGAGGCCAGAGAGGAAGAGATGAAACTACGCGAGGACGTAAGACGTTATGTCGCTTATCATCTAGAGTCGGAACGTCGACTCGAAATCATCAAGCAAGAGTTAAACAAAGCTCAGGATAGGATTTTTACCCTCAAAATCCGGGACGATAGCCTTCTCAAAACACAACGCCGTCTGGAGGAACAGATCGCAGATCAAGAAATCACTGAGAAAGTAAGCCAATCAACAATACAGGAGATACAAGATCAAGTAAACAACCTTGATCATCACAACACACAACTGCAGAATTACATTGAGCACCTGAAAAATGAAGTGATCAACATGGAAGAACTCGTAGAGCAACTAGAAGAAAACCCGATGGAAGAAGAAATTAACGAGGCAGTAGGCGATGGAGAGGTTATAGACGAGTAGAGAGAGGACTCTAGACTAGACATTGATTGTATTAAGAATTATTTGATTTACCATTTGTTTCGAAACTTTTGCTTGTATGAATTTCAAAAATTTAATGAAATTATTTTAATTATACTTTGCGGCAAACAAATTAATAAAATACATGTTTATAGGATATGGCAAGCAGACCACCCCGAAACAACCTTAACCCTCGTGGTGCCAAACAAAATGAAAATCCACCACCACATCAGAGAGTAAACCTCAGCCAAGAAGATATAATGGCAATAGCCACTATCGTAGCTGCGACGTTGCAAGGATTCGTGAACCCATTAGCTAACGCCATCCAACCACCTCAAGAACCACAACCGCGTGGAATTAAATACCATTATGAATCTCTAAGAAGGAATCGAGTTCCAACCTTCGATGGAAACCCAGACCCGAAAGTCAGTCACAACTGGCTCAAGAACGTCGAAACACAATTGCATTTACTGGAGATACCTAAAGAACTGAGAGTGGAGGTTGTAACACCGTTTTTGGAAGACCGAGCTAGGAAATGGTGGGAAACTGTGTAGCCATCTTTGACAGAATGGAAGAGATCACATGGCAGATTTTTAAAAGAGAGTTTTTGAAACAATACTATCCAGCTGAATTTAGACTACAGAAGTTGGGTGAATTTGAAAGCTTCAAACAGGCTCCAGACATGTCAGTAATGGAGTACACTTCACGATTCAACGATCTGGGAACCTATGTCCCAACGATCATGTCGGATGAAACATTAAAAATGCATCGTTTCAAGAAGGGACTCAACAGTCGAATTCAGTCAGCATTGGCAGTATTCAAGCCAAACAACTTTGCGGATTTGATGGGCGCTGCAATGAGCGCAGAAACTGATATCGAGCGACGCGAGGAAGAAAACAAGAACAAAAGGCCGATGAACAATCAATCTACTCAGAATGGTCCCAAGTTTAAGAAACCAAATTATTCAGGTGGGTCTTTCAAAGGAAGTTCTGGCAGTGCTGGTAACACCGAAGGAAAGTGGTGTGATACATGTCAACGGAAACATGTTGGAGAATGTTACCGGAAGACAGGTGCTTGTTTTAAGTGCGGAAAGGGGGGTCATAGAATTAAAGATTGTCCAGACAACAAGGACAAAGGGACGGGGCAGTAAACAGCATGAAAACAAGACTAATGCTCGGGTGTACGCGATAACCCAAAAAGAAGCTGATAATACCAACGAAGTGGTGGCATGTACCATTTTACTCAATAAAATGCCTGCATATGCTTTGTTTGATTGTGGTGCCACACATTCATTTGTGTCTAGAAGATTTGCTAAAAAGCTTAAACTTAAACATGATACTCTTAGTGAACCCTTAAGAGTGGCAACACCGACGAGTAAAGTAATTGAATCACACAAAGTGTATCGAAACTGTAAAATTTGTATCAGCAATCAAACTTTCAAAGCGGAATTGATTCAACTCAATATGGTTGAGTTTGACATCATTCTTGGAATGGACTGGTTGGCTAAAAACCATGCCATGGTAGACTGTCAAAGGAAAGATATTAGACTTTAGACTTCGAACAAAGAGGAAGTCAAATACCACGGGAAATCCAAAGAACGGAAATCTCTACTATCTGCCTCACAAGCCTGGAAGGCCATAAAAAGAGGTGAAGAGATTTATCTAGCAGTAATCAATGAGGTCAAAGTGGGAGAAATCCTAAAGTTAGACGATATTCCAATTGTTCAAGAATTTCCAGATGTTTTCCCTGAGGAATTACTGGGGAAGATATCCGATAGGGAGGTAGAATTTGAAATCAATTTGGTCCCTGGTGCTGCACCAATCTCAAAGGCACCATACCGAATGGCTCCAGAAGAATTAAAGGAGTTAAAGGAGCAACTCCAGGAATTATTAGACAAGAAGTAGATTCGCCCAAGTGTATCCCTGTGGGGAGCTCCAGTGCTATTCGTAAAGAAAAAAGACGGGAGCATGAGGCTATGTATTGATTACCGGAAGTTGAACAAGATAACCATAAAGAATAAGTACCCACTCTCGAGAATAGATGATCTTTTCGATCAGCTAAAAAGAGCCAAAGTTTTCTCAAAGCTTGATTTAAGATCAGGATATCATCAGTTAAAAGTCAAAGCAGAAGATATCCCTAAAACTGCTTTTAGAACAAGATATGGACATTACGAATTCACAGTAATGCCCTTTGGTCTGACAAATGCTCGTGCAGCATTCATGGACCTGATTAATCGGGTATTCAAACCATACCTCGACAGATTTGTGGTTGTTTTTATAGATGATATTTTGGTATACTCACCAAGTGAAGAAGAACATAGAGAACATCTACGTCTCACTCTGCAAACTCTACGTGAGAAAGAACTCTATGCCAAATTCAAGAAGTGTGAATTTTGGTTAAAGAGCGTGGCATTCTTAGGCCATATAATTTCCGAACTTGGAGTGTCAGTAGACGCAAAGAAAGTAGAGGCAATCAAGGATTGGCCACAGCCAAAGACAGTGACTGAAGTAAGAAGTTTTCTTTGTTTAACTGGCTATTATAGAAAATTCGTGGAAGGATTTTCGTCAATTGCCATTCCTCTTACTAAACTTACCCAGAAGAACTCAAAGTTCATTTGGAATGAATCATGTGAGAAGAGTTTTGAAACCTTGAAAACAAAACTTACAACTACACCTGTATTAATCCTCCCTGAAGATGGCAAGGACTTCACAGTATATAGTGAAGCTTCAAAAGGAGGGCTAGGGTGTGTACTTATGCAAGAAGGTCAAGTAATTGCTTATGCCTCACGGCAGTTAAAGCCGTATGAGCAAAATTACCCAACTCACGACCTTGAATTAGCTGCAGTAGTGTTTGCACTCAAAATCTAGAGGCACTATCTTTATGGAGTAAAATGTGAAGTATTTACTGATCACCAGAGCCTCAAGTACATTTTCACTCAAAAAGAGTTAAATATGAGGCAAAGGAGATGGATGGAACTTCTGAAAGACTATGATTTAGTAATCAACTATCATCCAGGCAAGGCGAATAAGGTGGCAGATGCGTTGAGTGGAAGAAATTTTGGAAAAGTAAGCTTATCTTCACTGTCAGTACAACCAGGACTTCGAGAAACCATCAAATTGAAGCAAAGTCAAGACACCTCCATCATTAAAATTAGAGAACAAATCCGAGAAGGAAAAATTCCAGAATTTCAAATAGATGATAATGGGATACTCTGGATGAAAGGACGATTGTATGTGCCAAATATCGATGGAAGTCGAGAGGAGGTAATGGTCGAGGCGCATAAATCAAGATTTTCGGTGCATCCAGGGAGTACCAAAATGTATAGAGACTTAAAAAATAATTACTGGTGGAACGGAATGAAGAAAGACGTGGCTGCCTTTGTTTCCAAATGCCTAACCTGTCAACAAGTCAAGGCAGAACATCAAAGACCTGGAGGACTTTTACAACCATTGGAAATACCGGAGTGGAAGTGGGATAACATCTCCATGGATCCAGGCAGGGTCACGATGGTATCTGGGTAATCGTTGACAGATTGACCAAGTCTGCACATTTCTTACCAGTGCGGATGACTTATAGCCTGGATAAGCTCGCTACCTTGTATATGGACAACATAGTGAGACTACACGGAGTCCCGACAAGTATATTGTCTGACAGAGATCCAAGATTTGTATCAAGATTTTGGAAGAGTTTCCAAAAGGCTATGGGAACCAAGATTACTCTCAGCACGGCCTATCATCCCCAGACTGATGGCCAAATCGAAAGGACAATTCAGACCCTCGAGGATATGTTGCGGGCATGTGCGCTGGATTTTTACGGAAATTGGAGTGAACAGTTACCCCTGATCGAATTCGCCTATACCAACAACTATCACAGTAGCATCGAGATGGCTCCGTATGAGGCTTTGTATGGAAGAAAGTGTAAGTCGCCCCTATATTGGGACGAAGTCGGAGAAAAAGCTGTTACCGGACCAGAACTTATTCAAATAACCGTTGACAAAGTAGCCATAATCAAATAAAGACTCAAGGCAGCCCAAAACAGACAAAAAAGTTGGGCTGATTCGAAGAGAAGACCGTTGGAATTGGAGATTGGCGAAAAGGCTTACGTCAGAGTCTCTCCTATGAAGGGAGTAGTTCGGTTCAGTAAGTCCGGAAAGTTAAACCCAAGATATGTGGGACCATTCGAGATACTGGAGAAGGTGGAAACCTTAGCCTACCGTCTAGCCTTGTCGCCTGACATATCCAGAATACATAACGTATTCCACATCTCACAGCTGAGAAAATATGTCCCAGACCCTAGCCACGTACTCAAAGTTGCACCACTAATGATGGAAGGGAACCTCAACGAAGAACTCAAATACGAAGAAGTCCCTACCCGAATAGTGGACTCAAAAGTCCAAGTATTGAGAAACCGGACAATACCTTATGTCAAAGTACAGTGGTCAAATCACACTGAAAGGGAGGCAACTTGGGAACTCGAGGAGAAAATGCGATCACAATACCCTCATCTATTCGAAGGATCAAGCTAATGCAAGTTTCGAGGACGAAACTTTCAATAAGGAGGGAGGGATGTGAGAACCAGGAATTTTACGAGCCAAGTAAGTAATACGAACTTGAAGTTTAACTCAAACTAAGCTCTAAAATTTTTATTCCAACTAGATAACTTGAATATTAACTTAGATTTCAGTTAACTTAACTCGAAGAAATAGCTTCAATGCTCGGAGATTAACCCAACGGGAGGCCAAGCTAGAAGTAACTGCATCCATTGAAGTACTGTCACGGGAGGACTAAAACACCAGCTCAAGGACTCGATCCTTCAGTTCAAAGCAGCTCAACCAATCTTGTCCTAACAAGAACAAAAAAGGAGCTACAAGATGAGCCAATTAGACAAACTTATTATGCAAGAAGCGACCTTTGAGATAACCAAGGATGAAGCTAAGGGATGAGCTAAAGGTTAAGACACATTAATGATGCAAGAAATGACTCTATAGGAAAACAAGATGACTCTTGAAGCTTGCATGGGATTTTGGACCACAATTATGGTTAGTATTGAACTTGAAGAATGTATGGAGATTTGAAACACAATAATGACTAATCTTGGAGGCCAAGATTTCGGCCAAGGCTAGTGGAAAGGACTATGATTCCTCTATAAATAGCACTTCAATTCTCATGCCAAATACATTCCAAAAATCCCTCAAAAACCTACAAAGTTTCGGCCCCCTCCTCTAAAGAAACACTCTAGGCCAAAAGCAAGGAAACGGAAGAAAGGAAGGTTCGTGCAGTCCAGTGCGGAAATCATACGTTGAAGTGCTGTTTGATTAAAGACTGCATTTGCTAAGGTCGCGTTGAAGTGCTGCCCAATTTTCAACAAGAAATTTCCTTAAAAATACGGTAAGTGGGCTTTTGGTTTACGTAGCTTCTTTCTAATTTTAAACTTCGATATAAATAATGTGACATGCATGAAGGTGTGTCCTTTTTCAAAAATACTAGTATGTTCTGTTTAAAATTTCGATCGATTATATGTTCAGTTCTGTGCTTCGAATTCCTTGATTCCGCAGTGTCAGTAGGAAAATTTTGAAATCTGAATGTCTGAAAACTTCTGTCTGTTACTTCTGAATTCTGTTGCACTGTTACGATTCGAATTTGAAATGGGAAGAGAATTGTAATTCTGTCTGGCCCCCATTGGTGGATATAAAACCATGTTCTGTTCTGGCCCCCATTGGTGGGTATAAAACCATGTTCTGGCCTCACCCCTTAGATGACTAACATATTGGGGACAATTTGACCATGGAAATGAGATGAGTAACAGTGTGTTTTGTCTGTTCTGAAATGATATGAATTGCCTCTGTTTTGTTCTGAATCATTTGATAAGTTCCGCCTTTTATTCATTTCGTTTCTGTTGTGTAAAGATAAGAATATTGAGTTTTGAAAGTATGTTAAAAGAAATTTTTAAAGAATTAAATTCTATATGTATCTTTGGAATCGATCGACCCCCACTTGCTGAGTGTTTCCCAAAACACTCACCTCTTACAAATTTCAGATAAAACTGAAGAGCAAATAAATGAGGAGGAGCAGGAAGCTTTCTGGGGTTGGTGAACGATGATCAAGATCAAGAACCAATTTATCCCTTTTGTTTAGTTTTCCACATTTGGCAACTCTGATGTATTTATTTCATTGCCATTGTAAGACAATACTTTATGAAAAAGACTGGTTTGATTCGATACGAGGCTTTATTGTTTTCAATATAATTGTTAAACAATTCCGAATGTCACCAATGCTTCGGACTCGGGGCGTGACACGTGACTTAAAAAAAAATTTTAGGCGTGACTTGTTTAATTCTTTTTTTTTAAAAAAAGCAAGTCACGCCATATGAGATGGCGTATTTGCTTAATAATTATTTTTTTTAAGGCGTGACTTACATTTTTCTTTTTTTTAAAAAATAATAATATGAGTTGCTTTAATTATTTCACGCCTCATCACATATATTAAAGACAAAGACTACAACAAACACATGCAATATTAAAGTTGCATAATATTTTCGTCGATCGATGCAATGTAATAAAATTGGTCAAAGGCTGAAAAGCCACGTGATATTGATTTACACTACAAGAAATTTAACATACAACCACACTCAAAAGACAACGGTTTTATCAGAAACTGTTGTCTTTTTTCTTTTTAACAACAGTTTTCGTTAAAACCGTTGTATTTCTGAATTTTTCTTTGTCAAAAGACAACGGTTTTTTAACGTTGTCTATGGACGTGTTTTTTGGTTGCTAAAGACAACGGTTTTTGTTAAAACTGTTGTCGTATATGGGTTACGACAACGGTTTTAAACCGTTGTCTATTAGCGTGTTTTTTAGGACATACGACAACGGTGTTAGAAAACTTTTGTCGATTAGCATGTTTTTTGGACAAAAAACAACGTTTCATTAAAACCGTTGCTTTATTTAGCGACAGTTTTGCTAAATCCGTCGCTGACTTTGAAAACGTCGCTAGTTTTAAATTAGCAATGATTTTATTTAAAATCGTCGTGTATATAAAAATAGCGACGGTTTACCGTCGCTAAATATAGAGACGGATTACAACAACCGTCGCTAAATTTAGCGACCGTTTTTAAAAACAACCGTCGCTATTTTAAATTTGCGACAGTTTATTGGAATAACCGTCGCTAAAAGCGACTGTTTAACCAAAAAACCGTCGCAAATTCTCTAAATATCAGTGTTTTCGTTCTATTTTCATTCACACCACATCACAACACTTAAAATTTTTCTCTCTTACAATATTTTAATTTTTTAGTTTTATTGTAATTTTTTTTCGATTGTTGTCGAATTGTAATTTATTGTAATTTTGTTTTAGGATTGTTGTCGAATTGTAATTTATTGTAATTTTTTTTCGATTTTGTTAAATTATTAAAATAATTTTTTTTATTTTACTGAAAACGTTAGCGACGGAAATGATGAATTAACCGTCGCTAAATTAACGACAGTATTTAAACCGTCGCTAAATAGCGACGGTGGTTTACATGATTTCAGTCGCTATTTGTAGCTACAACAACGGTTAAAACCCGTTGTCTTTGAGCGAACCCTTTAACCACAGGGACTTTAACAACAGTTTTAAAATGGCTAGGACAACGATTAAAAACCGTTGTCGTTTGGCATTTTTTTGTAGTGTTATCGAAAATTGGAGGGTAGTGAAAGGCTGTAAAACCATGTGCATGTGCTCTTTTTAGTTTTGGAAGCATCCGCCCACTTTGCCTATATATTAGGAAGAGTTGTGTTTCAAGTTTTTCTCACTTTCATCTCGAGTAAGTTTTCTTAATTTTTTTATGTAATTTCTTTATTGGATTGATTCAAATTTTGAGTTAATTTTAATTTTTTTGCAGGTAAATTTTGATTCATCCGTTAATAAAAGGTATGTATATTAATATAATTATTTATGTTAAATAATAAATTTATAGAAAAAATTATTATTTATGTTAAAATATAATTTGTATGCTTTGCTGATTAANCACGCCGATTAACTCGGCGTGACTTGCTTAATTTAAAAAAAAAAAATTAAAACCAAGTCACGCCCATTGATTGAGCGTGACTTGCTTAATTTTTTTTAAAAAAATATATAAAAGTAAGTCACGCTAATTAACTCGAGGTGAGTTGGTTAATTTTTAAAAAAAAAAAATTTAAAACCAAGTCACGCCCATTGATAGGGCGTGACTTGCTTAAATTTTTTTAAAAAATTTTTAAAGCAAATCACGCCAATGTACTGGGCGTGACTTGCTTATTTTTTAAAAAAATAATTTTAAAGCAAGTCACACCACTTAATTGAGCGTGTCTTATTTAATTTTTTTTTAATAAACAAGTCACGCCAATTGAATAGGCGTGACTTGATTACTTTTTTAAAAAAAATAATTTGTGACTCTTGTTATTGAAAAACCATCTTTCGTAAAGAATTACATGCATCTTTATTAATTATTTACATTAATTATTGACATATGCTTGTTTCAATTATTTTTTAAATTTTACCAAAAATTGGTTTAAAAAATTTTAATTGTAATTCGGGTGTTAGAGTGATATAATTTTTTTAATTATTTTTTAAAAAATAGATTCTTATTAATTATTGACATATGTTTGATTATAAATTTTTTTAACTTGAATAATTATTTTTTTAAAAATACGCTATCCGCTAATTATGAGTAACGATAATGTTATATGTTTATTTTGCTGATTATTGTTAATTTTTATAATGTTTTTATAATCATATGTTAAGACAAAACTAATTTTAAATATAAATATATACTTTAATAAAATACATTCTCCAATCGTTATTATTAACTACATTAATGTTAGATTCAATTAATTATTTAAGATAGATTCGAAAATTTAAATCTGTGTATGTATTTAAATTTTTATTTTTAAAATAACTTGGTATTTCCAAAACTCGTACAATGTAAGTATATTATTTTTAGTGTATTTATTATTTTTTACTTGTAGTTAATGTTTTATATTATAATTCTTTTGATAATTGATATTGTAGTTGTTTTCTTGTTTATACAATACTATGATAAATAATAATAATAATAATAATAATAATAATAAGGAAACATTTGGTAAAACAATGCCACGTATCAGATTCAATTTGTATTCCAAGTCCCAGATGGTATCAGAGCCATGGAAATAGTTTTGGTTGATGATTTAACACTGCCTATTCAAATGAATATTTTCAGTATGAAAGAAACTGTTCAAAACAGTTTAAATGAAGAATATGATTTATCTGAAAATTTAGATTTATTAAATAAATGGACAATTCCTAAGATAGAATCTAAAATGATCTATAAATTAGGAACATTTGAAAAAATTGGTTTTAAACAGGTAGTAAAAACTACAGAATCATCAGTACCTCTTCATAATGAAAAAATGGTTATTAGACTATTGAATAATAAAGATATTTTGCCTTATAGGAAAAATTACAGATTTATTCATATAGGTTTAATACAAATTGCTTTTAGACCTTTAACTTTAGAAGGTTTACCAGAAAGCTTTATAGCAGCTTTAAGAGATGGTAGAAATTTAAATTGGAAACAATCCCTTATGGGAATAATTCAATCTAGTCTGGCTCATGGTCCAGTATATTTTGATGTTTATCCAAATTTATCTTTATCTTTGTCTGATATAAATATCTTAGACTCTTTAACATTAAATGTTAAAACTCATGGTTATAATTATACTCCTGGTACAGAAGTTATATGTATCTGTTATCGTATTTATTATAAACCATTGTTTACACTGAATCCTATGTGTAAAAGAATTGATAAAAAATTAAATGAAACAATTCTAATAGAAACTAATTTTAATAGATCTAATATTACAACCCGTAGATCTATAAAATGGGAAGAAATAGAATTTCCAGAAAACTGGATAATTGAACAAGCTGTTCCTAGAAATCCTATAATAAATAGGGATTTACAGCAAGTTATTCAAAATAATGAAGGATCTGTTCAAATACAGTTTAATAATGAACAAAGAAGATTATTACCCTCTTCTGTTTATGCTAGATCAAGATCTAGTCATTCTTTTATTTCACCTCTAGATTATATGGTGGATATTCCACAAACTTCTAGAGCTTCAACTTCTCAAATACGAGAAGAAGTAGAATCTTCAGCAGAAGATTTAATAATTAATCAAAATAATATTGTTCATCAATGTAACTTTCAAAAAGTTAAAGAAACTGATACTGTTTCAGAAATGAATTTTACTATTTAATGGATAGTAAACCAAAAATTGATTTTACTAAAGGATCTTTTGCTAGAGCAAAGATCAATGCAGAATTTTATTTACCCAAATGGAAATCTTTCAGAGATTGGTATTTTAAAAGTTTCTCTGAAGAAGAATTTGAATATATTGTCACAGAATTTTATAAATACTGTGAAAATCAAAATAGATTAATTCATTTTGTTCCTTGGTTTTTTAAAACATTTATTATAGATTATATTTCTATTCTTGAAAGAAATTATAAATTTCCTTCTGGACAGATTCAAAAATCTGTTTATCCTCCTCAACAATCTTTTATTATAGAAAAGAATAATAAAGTTTTGAATTTTACCGCTTTTTCAAGATTATTTGAAAATGATATGTTACAAATAACTGTTAAACATATTAATCAAATAATTGAAAAACAGAATTATACAAATTTATATCTTACGATAATAGGAGAAGAGATAGTTTCTCTTAAAGATCGTATTGATAAAATTATTTTAGCTATTAATAAAATTAAACCAGATGTTCATATAAAAGAACCAGAAACTAATATTGTTTCTATTGCTAGTTCTTCTATTAAATCCCCTCCAGAAATTAAAGATTTTAAATTTAAATCTTCTGTTTCTGATTTAGAAAAATTATTAGAAGAAAAATTTAAAAATCTTAATTTAAATACTCTTAATGAAGAGATTGTTAATCATTCTGATGAAGAAATTAATAAAATAAAATGGGCAGATAAACCTACCCAAACTAAATATTATTATGATAGACCTACTCCCATGGATGTTCTTGTTGAAGAACAAGAATATATTTTCTCTAATAGTTATAATGGGAAAAGTATATATGAATGGAATATTGATGGAGTTAGTGATAAACAAATTTATAATACTGCTCACAGAATGCTTATGTATAGTACTGTGTGTAAAACTTCAGGTAATACTGAAAAAAATATTGCTAGAATGATTATAGCAGGATTCACTGGCCAACTTAAAGGTTGGTGGGATAATTATTTAAATGAATTTCAGAAAAATGATATTTTCAATTCAATAAAAATTGAAGATAATATTCAAGTAGAGAATGTTGTTTATTCATTAATAACAACAATGATTGAACATTTTACTGGTAGATACACTGATAATAGTGAACAAATTCGTACTTTATTAAGTAATCTAAAATGTAAAACACTTACTGATTTTAGATGGTATAAAGATACTTTTTTATCTCGAATTTATGAGATACCAGACTGTAATAATAGTCTTTGGAAAGCCAAATTTATAGATGGTTTACCCTTTCTCTTTGCAGAAAGAATTAGAAAAGTCTTAAGAAAGGATGATATAAATATTTCTTATGATAGTTATACTTATGGAAAATTAATAAGTATTTGTATCCAAGAGGGTTTAGCTCTCTGTAATGAATTAAAATTAAATAATCAAATTAAAAGACAGAATTTACTTGAGAGAAAACAATTAGGTAAATTTTGTGATCAATTTGGTATGGACCTACCTAATAAAGGTAAAAAGAAAATAATAGATAAAGACGAAAAACCTTATAGGAAGAAAAGACATTTGTCTGAAAGACAAAAAGATAGAAAGAAGAAAAGAAAAGAAAGCCGTGAATTACGGAAAGCTGAAAATTATAAAGCTAAAAATAAAATAATTATTTGTAGAAAATGTAAAAAGCCAGGACATTATGCTAATCAATGTTGGGCTAAAAACAAAATTAATAATTTAGATATTGATGAAAATCTTAAAGATAAAATCAATAAAATAATAATGGATTCTAATCAGAATTCAGATAGTGAATCTGATAATAGTTTAGAATCTTATAATTCAGAAGAAATTTTAGATAATGATTACAGTTCTTCAGATCAAGAAGAATGTGATAATTGTATACAAGGAGAATCTTGTATCAATAATTTAAGTGATACTGATAATAAAAATGATGAGTTTTATAAACTTATGTCTCAATTTAAAGATTTAAATATTAATGTTTTAACTAATAATAATCTTTTAGAATTCCTTAAAATGATTAAGGATCCAGTATTAAAATCTACTATCATAGATCAAATGGAAAACACTGCTTCAACAAGTAGTGGAAATAATATAATTGTTAAACAAGAACAAGCTTATTCTATGCAAGAAGTAAAAAATATTTTACAACAAAAATATAGTAAACAGAATCCTGTTACTATACAAGATTTGGTAAAAGAGATTAATAATCTTAAAGAACAAATAAAAATTTTACATCAGAATAATACTCATTTGAGTTATCGTATCTCTGTTATTGAAAATAACAAAGAAGAATCTGATATTATTGATAATAATCAAAATATTTCATTTAATGATGATAATCATTTATCTGTTTTGAGTATGATTATATCTCAAAAATGGTATACAAATATTACTTTGTTAATTGATAATTCTTATAAAAAGAATTTCATTGCTATGATAGATAGTGGTGCAGATTTGAATGTTATACAGGAAGGATTAATTCCTACAAAATATTTTCATAAAACTACTCATTCTCTCTCTCATGCAGGAGGAGAACCTTTAGAAATAAATTATAAATTACCTAAAGCTTATATTTGCAAAGATAAAAACTGTATTCAAACCAGTTTTTTATTAGCAAAAGATATTTCTAGCCAATTAATACTTGGTTTACCTTTTATTTATCAAATATATCCTTTAAAGCATGTTGATGAAACAGGTATCATAGGAACTTATCAAGGTAATCCTATTTCTTTTCAGTTTATAACTAAACCTGTTCATAGAATTCTTAATGAATTACAAGAAAAGATTGATAGAAAAACTTTTCAAATTAATTCTTTAAAAGAAGAAGTTAAAATTCTAACTATAGATGATACATTAAAAAATCCTAAATTACAGGATAAGATTAAATTTATTTATAATAAATTTTCTTTAGAAATATGTAATGATCTTCCAAATGCTTTTTGGAATAGAAAGAAACATATAATCTCTCTTCCATATGAAGAAGATTTTAAGGAAATCAATATTCCTACCAAGGCTAGACCTTGTCAAATGAACTCTGAATATTTAGAGTTATGTAAGAAAGAAATTCATTCTTTATTAGAAAAAGGTTTAATAACACCTTCTCAATCTCCTTGGTCATGTACTGCTTTCTATGTTAATAAACATTCTGAGCAAGAAAGAGGAGTACCTAGATTAGTAATAAACTATAAACCCTTAAATAAGGTTTTAAAATGGATTAGGCATCCTATTCCTAATAAAAAAGATTTATTAGATAGATTAGTTAATGCAATCATATTTTCAAAATTTGATTTAAAATCAGGATTTTGGCAGATTCAAATACAAGAATCTGATAGATATAAAACTGCTTTTAATGTTCCTATAGGACATTATGAATGGACAGTAATGCCATTTGGACTTAAAAATGCCCCTTCAGAATTTCAACAAATTATGAATGATATTTTTTATCAGTATAGCAATTTTATAATTGTGTATATTGATGATATTTTGGTATTTTCTAATAATATTGAATCTCATTTTAAACATCTCGAAATGTTTAAACATATTGTTATACAAAATGGTCTTGTCATTTCAAAATCTAAAATGATTTTATTTCAAACTAATATTAGATTTTTAGGTCATATGATTGAAAAAGGGAAAATTATTCCTATTCAAAGAAGCATAGAATTTGGATCAAAATTTCCTGATATAATAACTGATAAAACTCAGTTACAAAGATTTTTAGGAAGTTTAAATTATATTTCTCCTTATATTCAAAATCTTACTAAAGATTCTGCTATCTTATATGATAGACTTAAGAAAAATCCTTTACCCTGGACAGATAAGCATACTAAAGCTGTTCAGATTATAAAAGAAAAGGTTAAAAATCTTCCTTGTCTTATGTTAGCAAATCCCCAATGGGATAAAATTGTTGAAACAGATGCTTCTGATATAGGTTTTGGTGGAATTTTGAAACAAAAAGATCCCCAAACTAAACAGGAATATCTGATTCGTTTTTATTCTGGAAAATGGAATAATGCTCAAAAGAATTATTCTACAATAGCAAAAGAAATCTTAGCTATTGTTAGATGTATTTTAAAATTTCAAGATGATTTATATAATCAAAAGTTTATTATAAAAACTGATTGCAAATCAGCAAAATTTATGTTTAATAAAGATTTTAAACATGATGTGTCTAAGCAAATGTTTGCAAGATGGCAGGCTCATTTAGCCCCTTTTGATTTTGAAATTATTTACAAAAAAGGTGAAGATAATCACCTACCTGATTTTCTAACTCGTGAATATTTATCTTAATGTCTTTCTTTACAGATATGTATTCTCGAGGTAGAGGAGAGTCCTCTTATAGAGGGCGAGGTGGTAGGGGAAAACCCCCTAATATAATAGCACAGCATGGCAAGCAGAGGCTAATAGCCCAGAACTTATCTAGTTCATCAGCCAGTAATACTGAGCAAAATAATGAGTTATACAATGAGTTTCAAGAATTTTTGAAACAAAAGCAGAAATCTAATACAGATTCTCAATCTTCAGCATCATATGCTAATATCATGAAAGAAGATGATAATGATTCGGCTCTATATACAGAGACCAAACATCGTGAATTAATTCTTCTTATAGAAGAAAAGGATATCCAATGGGAGAAGACTCCGTGGACTATCATGGAGAGATATTTAACAAATACATCATATGTATTTGGTTCTTATAAACAAAGAGGATTTTATGAAAATCTTCTGTTATCCACAAAAAGTGTTGATATAACTCACTTTTTCAGTAATACTCAGCAAAAAGGAAGTTATAACTTCTCCAAGTTCATTATCAAAAAGATTATATCTATTGAAGAATGGGGTATATCTCCATTGGTTGAAAAAGAATTTTATTCTGAACCCCACAAAATGAGTTTTAAATTCAATTTTTGGGATTATGTTGAGAGTTTTAATAAAACTCTATTTTATGAAAATGAAAAAAGAAAACATACATGGTTTTTAAAAATATGTGAAAATGTTTTCCATTATCCTATTCCAAATTGGTTTTTATTTTGGTGGAAAATATTTGGTCCATCAGCAAAAATTCTGCCAGAGGTTTTCATAAAACCAATGAATACTTGGTTAAATGTTTCCCCAAGTATTACCAAATCTTTTTCAGAACATTGGATTGATGGCAAGACTATATGTCTATTTTTCATGGAATTTGGAATCCCATGGATCTGGAGATGGCAACCAGAATTCGGTTACACTGATGATGGCATTCCTTGTATTTGGAGAGTCAGTTCTACAAAATTCTGGGAAAAATTATTAAGAGATGATCCAGACACTGGAAAGCTTTATGGCTATGAAACTCTTCAAAAGATGGAGGAGAAGATTTCTCTATATCAAAAAGAATTCAATAATAAACAAGAAAAAGAAAAAGAATCTATGAGTCCATTTAAGATTCTGACTCAGAAATATTCTGAGATTTATTCTAAAGAAAAAATGATCGAAGTTTATATTGAAGAAATGAAGAAAGATCTTTATAAGAATATCGGATGCTCTGATTCTAAATCAGACAAATCAATGGCTTCAGATTCAAGTGAGAACCAATTCATTCATCTAATGCAAATGCAGGATGCACAGGATCCAGAGGAAGATATTCCTCAATTTTCTCAAATTAATGATATTTTTGAAAATCTCAAAAATTCATTAAAGGATAATATTAAAGATGATTAGGATATTCATCTTTTATTCTCCGGATAAATTTTGTCCAAAAGATGATGGAATAGCACATCAACAAGTGGGTGGCATATCACAAGAAAGAAGACTAGTGGAATCTCACTATAGACTTTTTGACTTTTTATATTGTTACTGTTTGCTTTAATAAAGCATTTTACTGTTTTTAATTTTAGTTGGAATCCGGGATTTCATGTCCGGCA
This sequence comes from Primulina huaijiensis, assembly GCF_012295235.1. Classification (NCBI taxonomy): domain Eukaryota; kingdom Viridiplantae; phylum Streptophyta; class Magnoliopsida; order Lamiales; family Gesneriaceae; genus Primulina; species Primulina huaijiensis. Next base: position 6,709,031 of record NC_133319.1, on the reverse strand, counting down.
CTTCCATCTATTTATAGGTTAGTTCTGTGTTCTTAGAAGGACACGGTCGAGTTTGCTCCCCTCTATTCCTCTCTTGTAAACAACCCTTCTTAATAAAAGCTTCCACTTATTCAATCAAGTTTGCTTCTTCTGATTATATCTTTGTAAGTTTACTGTTTATTTCCGTTTTTATTTATCTTTTTAATTTTTATTTAGCATATTAGCCTGAATGACAGGCTAAAACATTTGTGTTAAATCATCTCATTACTAAACCATGATCTTTATTTATTTGTAACTTGGAATTAAATTGAAATGATAAAAGATTTCATTTAAATTTTGGAATTTAATGTAATATAAGGGTTAATGGTTGGACATAAGGTTTAAAGACGAACCAGGAAATAGTAAACACAAGGTTCGAAGTTAATTAAGAGGCATAAATTCATGTTGTAGCCCTTCAGCCTGCTTAGCCAAAAGATGGCGTTAAGGCGTTCATGGGTGATTTTTTATGAATTTATGTTTCTGAAGTTGTCTTCGGGAAATCCTCTGTTGTTTAATTTCTCTGGTATATCTTTTGTAATTCCTTTTATGTTTGGTAAAATTGCCATAGATGAACCTTATATTCATTCTTATTCTGGAAATTAAATACCTCCTTTTATTAGTTCAATGATTTGAATATGGTATATAGGCTGGAAACCAATAACCTCCATGTGTGCGAAAGCCACTAAGGAAACATTTGGTAAAACAATGCCACGTATCAGATTCAATTTGTATTCCAAGTCCCAGATTAAATAATAATAATAATAATAATAATAATAATAATAATAATAATAATAATAATAAAATAATAATAATAATAATAATAATAATAATGATGATGATGATGATGATAATATATTCTTATTATTGATTATAGGATGTCGTTACATGCTGGACTTGTTGATCCTACTGTTCTTTATCAGCAACAAACATATATATCTAATTTTATTACGCCTAACAACTTGGATAACACCCTAAGGCTGCGTTTGGTACCAGGATAAAATAAACTAATGATTAGTATGTAAATGATAAAAAAAATGATTGTGATTGAAATGTAATATATGATGTAAGGTGTGGTCAAATCTTTGTTGTGTTTGGTGAGATTTTTAAAGGTGTGATTAAATACTGACTTAACTTGTATTACCAAAACTACCCTTTGACTTTTTCGTTTAATTACTACTTTTTCATGGACCTCTAATTTACCTATCCGCACATTTCCTTCGACTCATGTCCGCCGCACAATATCTTCGATTAAAACCCTAGCCGACAGCAACGTAAAAGCTCCGCATAGATTTACGAATTATTCTCGAAAATGTCTAGATCTTGATGTGTTCCAGGTGAATCCGACAGCTGAAGGAGTGAAATTGGAGTGTCCAGATTCATATTCGATCGACATCGCAAGATACTGTGCGAGACTACATTTTGTGCGGAAGTAGATTAGAGGTCCAACCTTCTAACAGGCCGTGAAAGTGAGTATTTTAGACAAAATTTAAGGTTTTCTTTTTTTTAGAAGCTTTATTTGTTGTACGTTCCGTTTTGTATAACTCTTGAAGCTGGTACTCAACGTTGCAACTTCTATGGGTGTAAGTTTCACAGTTTAATGAACTCTTATTTATCTGGTATTTCATTGGTTAGGATCTAATTTTCAAATCCTCTAGGGAAGTTGATAACTAGTTGACAAGTTTTTAGGTTTACTAAACTTTGTGTAGTTGCCGAAAAATTATGTGTGTAAAACTTTATGCTAACGACATATTTGTAGCTATGTAACTCATTTTCAAATGCATTCAATTAATCTTTTCCATAGCTTTCATGGATGTCAAGACACCACCGCAATGCGAGTGCGGCAATGGGTATATGCTATTACGTGAAGCTGGTCAATATTCCACCCGACCGGGGCAATATTACTTTATATGTCCCGCCGGATTGAAACATCGGAACAGATTCATTTGGTACGATGAGTGTAATGTTGAAAAAGTTTCTGGGAACAATGACGTAACATCATTGAAATTCGAAATGGGTTCAAATTCGTCACCAAATCCCACTTGTCCTTCTACAATTCGTCGGCACACACAAGCATGCAATGCAGCTTGTAGTTCACAATCTTCTACTCTGAAGAATTCCGAGACAATTGACACGAAACACCACGTTGAAACTAAGTCGAACATGGCATCCACCATATCCGGGACACCCAGCAATGCAGTGGGGCACACACCTTTTTCTGTGGAACAAGTTTGTTGTTGTTTTGGTTGCTTTTGCACATTACTTTGTGTAATGATGTTTTTCATGCTTGTAATTATTATTTCTAAGTAAGTAATATGTTGTGTGTAGGTTTATTGTTTTGTAATATCGTGTTGCGAAATGGAGAAGACTTTGATTTGTTATATCGTATATGTGATATGGTTTTAATTTTTGTCTATTTTCATTCATGTAATGGTAATCCTATACTTTATGTTAGTTTATATTCTAATGTTCAATATAATTTACCATCTACTTTCAACATTACATTTATCTTCTTACCTTGATCAATGAATGTAGCTTCAGTAGTAAGCCCATGTACCGAATGCAACGAAGAAATGGTAAGATGATTGTAAGAAATCCATTCTCCCATTTTCAGATGTTTTTAATTTTTTAAAATTTAACATAAACTTATTTCAAAAAATGTTTGTACAGGCATTTCCATGTTGAAGAGGACGAATAATGGCCAGGGATTAAGGTGCAAGAGTATTGATGAGTTCTGCTTATTCATCGCGATGCAATTTGTGTAACAATTAAAGTGAACTGAATTTTCTTTCTTTCTGCAGCCCAATGTCAGTTAGGTGTAAATGTTTTCTTCACACTTGTCATGGTTATTTACGAACATGTAGGCAGATTGATTGGGTAAGCTTTAAATGCACTTCTGAAAATTATATAATTAGTTTCTGTCTCCTTACGTATGTCATACTTTTGAGTTGTCATATACTGAGTACAAATTAATGTCTATGTATAGAGTTTGACCTATATTGCCTACAATGTAAAATCAATCAAATTTGATATCTTCAGAGGATATGACATTAATTTTGGTAGATTTTTATGTAAAAAAATGCAATTCGTTGTGTACTTAATGGAGTGATGTAGTGTCAATTTCTGTGTGCAATTCATTCAGCATAGAATAACACATCCCTTGTTTTTGTAGGAAAAAAAATGTCTGTGACTTTCCCTAGCTACTCTGAAGCTTCTGTTACCAGCAAGTATGTAGGACCAGTGATATCCCTGCTATCAGATGAAGAAATAGAGTGTGCTGATCAACGTGCAGATGCAGCGAAGAACAAAAAAATGGAGGCCCCGACTCCTTCACTTTCCTTGAAGAAAAGAGCAGGCAGAACAAAGACTTTTGACCCGGTTGCGCACAAGTACTACAAAGAACTAATGAAGCATTTAACCACCAAGAAGCGTGGTTGTATTGCATAGACAAGCTCGATGAAGAAGCGTGTTGCTACAGATAATTGTTCACCGTTTGTTATTATCGAATTATCGGACGACACAAGTGGATAAACATGTTCTATTAATCAGTAAGTGACGCGGTCTTGCAACCACCCTTTTGTTTATTTTGGATTGTATTATAGTTGTAGATATGTACTCGAAGGTTAGGTGGGCAAGAGTTGTTTGTGATAATGTTTTGTGACAATGGGTTGTGTATGCACGTATTATTACTACGTTTTGATGCTTAAGCTTCATTAAGTTATATTGAAGTTATGCTGTTTAGGTATATATCTCAAAGAATTTTGTGTACTTAAAAAATTACAAGCTCAACATAATTGTTTATTGCACGAATGGTTGTTTTAAAAAAATGAAACCAACAACTTCAGCATAATGTGTGTGTGGTGAGTAAACATGATTCCAGAAAATGTAACGTACATTATTTTATAGCAAGACCCTCCAAAAATTATTACTGAGATAAAAAAGTTATTTATTATAAAAACATTATCTCACAAAGTAAAACAGAACATAAACAAAACTGAGTATTAACGATTGGCGACCAAATTTTATTGAACATATTTCATATTAATTAAGCAACAAAGTTAAAGTATGAGAACACATAGTAAGCAATAGTGTCATTGTTTTGCACTTCGTAACAAATTTGTGACAGCTTGTCAAACTTCAAAATACAACTTGATCATTGCCCCTCATTCACAACAACAAATCAGTGAACAAAAGTTAAGAAAGTTTTACAATCACACAATTTCATTACTTGACAAAAAAGCATTGCATGGAAACTTAACATTACCCCAAAAGTGCCGCATTCAAAGGCAGAGCTTCAACTTGACCTTAGCAAGCGTCTCGCTAAGCTCAATCTTCCGGCATCACCCAAACGCAAAAACAGTGATAGCTTGGCAGGGTTCTCCACCAGTAACTCAATAACTATAACTTTCTCGTCCTCGCTCAACTCGTGAATTGTATCCATTACCGTTAACAGATTTTCCTGTGCATTGTGCATCTTCTCTTGATCCGCTTCTTTTTCTGTAGCCAAATGTTTGATAAGGTCGGTGATTGTATCTTTCGTGATGATGGCGAAATTATTTATGGCTTCCACTATCGCACCATCATCATCGTCCACCTACTTCCGTTTCTTACCCTTCGAGTTTGCAGTTGTTGTAGGTCACGAGGATGGTGTCAGAGACTGTGACATTGACTCAGCAGCTCCCTCGTCAACAGAGAACAAATCATCGACACTCATACCTATATTGTTTGGTACTTCAGGTGTCATTGTAAGGACCTCTTGAACTGCTGCAGTGAAATGTTCAGCTTTCTCTCCGGTAGCCCGATCATTACCAAAGATTTCGCACCAATCATGGTAATAGATCCACCTTTTGTGTCGCATTGATCGTGCATTGTTGTCTGCCTATCAAATTTATAAAAAATACAGTATCAGCATAACTTTGGTAGAGAATAAAAGTGTAGAGTATCTTGAACCCAAAAGTACCTTAATTAATGCTTCCCATGTGTCGTTTGAAGCTTCAATGGTCTTCTCTGTGTCGTTCCATCCGACGCCAGTTCTACTTAATATTGTCACCAAAGATCCGTACAATTTCTTCCACACATGAACTTTGGAGTTAATATGTGGGTTGCCACGTAAGTTTGTGTTAGGCAGTGCAACTTTCATACGATTTTCAAGAAAAGATAAATAGCCTGGACGAAACCCATTGCCGCTCTTCCAACCTTGTATGGAAGCCTCTTTCAGTGCTTGTATCAGCAACTCTTCTTCACGTTCACTCCAACTACGTCTTGTCTTATCAGCTTTCTTGAATTTCCCAACACAACTCTCGGAAGTTGCTCCACTTTCCATATTTACGCTGCTGGTACTGCCGTTGTGCTATTCCTGCAAATACTACATACATCTCGTTAAGCATGTGAGAAGAAGTTAAACGACTGACCATCACATCTGTAATAACGAAAATAAACTACATAATAACGTAAGAATTAATAAAAACAGAAAAAAAAATAAATTTCAATCACGTTCTCAACATTTAAAACTAATGAATATCAAATGCCACAAGTACATAACCGCAAAAGTTCAAACGACAAAAAATACAAAAATCCGAATGTTTTAGTTAAAATTGTTCCACATCGACATTGCGAGGTTCTCCCTCCACGTATCCCACTCATCCGATGACTCGAAGCTGTTGATGAAATCATCTTGTGTCTCATTTGACGGACTTACGACATCATCATTCAATTCCTCAATTGGATCATCGGGCATTTCAGACTTGATGAAGTTATGCAATAACATACATGCCATTATGATTCTGTTTTGTGTCTTTAATGGATAGAACGATGGACTTCGAAGTATGGCCCATCTTTTTTTCAACAAACCAAAGGCTCTCTCGACTACGTTGCGGGCTTGCGAGTGTTTCCAATTAAATAACTCCTTATAATTCTGTGGGCCATTTGCACGGTTACCCCAAGCATCTCTATGATACCGTACTCGCCTGTACGGAGTCAAGAATCCCTCGACATTGGCATATCCATTGTCACATAGGTAATAACAACCTGAAAATAATAAATTTGTTATTATGTTAGTAACATTATGTAAGCGGTAAATTTATGAAGAAATAAAAAACAATGTTTGCATCTTTAATCACGAGTCATTAAAATTATGTAAGCAGAAAAACATAGACGTAACAGTTTAGTAATAAAAAATAATAGTAAGAAAACCTCTTGGAATTTTCAATGCCTCGTCACGTGTCAATGCATCTTTAAGAACCCTAGCATCTGCCACAGAGCCCTCCCACCCCATAAGTGCATATATAAACTTCATGTCCCGGTCGCAAACCCCAAGAACGTTGACTGCAATAGTACCTTTTCTTGTTCTATATCGGGCCTTCTCCAGTGTTGGTACATGTACACTTATGTAGGTTCCGTCCAAAGCACCAAGACATCCCTGTACAATTTATCAATAAAAATTCAACATCAATTTAACTACCAAATCTTTCATACGTGAGTAGTTCATGTATGTTAATTTTGTACAAGTATTTAACAATGGTTTGAGCTTACCTTGAAACATTTCCAAGATTCGCTGCTGCAAGCATCATCGACAGGGGATGGTTTCACCAGTAGTATAGGATGTAGCATCAGAACTGCTCGGAGCACTTGATGGAAATGGGTACTTATTGTATGGCCACTACGTACATAGTCATGACCAACAACTCGAGTTTTCTTGTGGTGCGCTAATATAGACAGGAACATGGTGACCTTCTCTTCAATTCGCACATATGGAGACTCCACCAGTCCTCCAACATTAGTTAGCAAGTAACACAATCGTGCAAATGCATTCCTATTCATTCGCAAGTTAACCACACATTGAACATCTCCTATTTCAATAATCCGGTGCAAATGGTTCATTTGCACATTTATTCTTTCTGTCATGCTATAGGAGGCTGTTGTTCTATGCGTCTTGCAAAGTCATTTCGCACGTAACTTCAATCGATGACGTCTCAAAAGTAACATAATCAAGAAGGATCGACACATGATTTGGTGAAGAATCACAAAAAGTAGAATGTGTCTACGCATAATGGTCATCTATCGAAGATACTTCAAAAAAAAAACTATAATTTAACACGTATTTAAAAATGCATTCACAAATACCCCATACAATTTCATACATTGTAAACAAACACAGTAGGGTGAACACCAAATTTTGGGTTTTCAAGGGCTTATTACAAAATACATCACAGTATATTTGAAAACATATTTGAAGTCACTACTAAGCGCACTTATTTATTACTACTATTAACCAAACTAGGACTATTTCAAAATCGATTTCTTAAAGCACATCTAGCACAGTGTCTGAACTAAGAAATGGACAGTTGCTTACTTAGATTTGGTGTTCGCTTTTAATGAAATAAATTGAAGACATGTAAACAAAAGCTCGGCAGATGAATAATATCAGAAAGGAAAGATTCAAGTAAATATCAGTAAGAAATGGACAGGTACTTAAAAAAAATTCATTTTTACAAAAGCTTCTGCAGATTCAAGTAAATTTCCAAGAATTTAAACACTATTTACCTGATTTAGGAAGATTTGGCCGAAGACAGCAAAGACCTAAGCGACTCCCCTTTCTTCCTTCGTACGCTCTTGTTTTGTTGGAGGAAGAGTCTTTTGTTGGGCTTCTTTTTGAAAGAAAAGGGTATTATAGGAAAACAGACGTTGGATAGAAAGAAGGACTAATAATTTTGGGTCGTGCCATGAGTTTAAATTAACAAGGCTAATACAACATAGTCCACTGGACACTAGATTAGGTGGGTTTAATTACAAACGTACCAAATGTCTGATAAGCTAGGAAAAACAAACACAAACCTACTTTATCTGCCCAACCAAGCAAGGCCTAAGAGTGCGTCGATCTGATAATTTAATTTGAGAATTGTGGAAAAGTGGTATACTACACCATCGTGTCCGATCATGTCTAAATGAAATGGGCTTTTATGGCATACTCTTATGTGGTGATTGTGTTTATGAGAATCATTTGATAACCGTTCTTGTGGAACGATGGCGCCGAGAAACTCATACTTTCCACCTACGAATTGGCGAGGCCACAATCACGCTACAAGATGTTGCGTTAATTTGGGGGCTAAATGTTGATGGTGATCCTATCATCGGGATTGATGTATCTTGCAAGTTTAGTGTATGGCAGGATCATTGTTATGAGTGGTTAGGTTTTATGCCACTTCAGGCAGACTTCAGATCCAATATTTTAAAGTTGACTACTCTGTACTTCCACTGTACACAAACAATAATTGATGAAAACAGTACAGACATAGAAGTGGCACAATACTCCCGATGTGTTGCGATGTTGATTATCGGTGGATGTATGTTACCTGATTCTGAAGGTTGTGCGGTCAAACTGTTGTACTTGCATTTTTTGCAAGATATGCGTAAGGCACACACCTGTTGATCCTCGAACCACATGCTTGCATAGAAGTTCCAAAAACCATTTCCAGGAGTCGTATGTTTCCTCATCGACTATGGCAAATGCTAAGGGTAAGATTTGGTTGTTTCCATCTAAACCCACAGCTATAATCATCTTGTGCTTATACTTCGTGTATAAATGAGTACCATCAATACTAATTATTTTTCGACAATGTGCGAACCCATCTATACATGGTCGGAAGGCGCAAAACACGTAGTTTAACACCTTCAATTCAGAATTGTATCTCGGTAAATGGTGCCACTCTACAATAGTGCCTGGATTGTACTTCACAAGGGCACCCATGTACCTTGGCAAAAGACATACTGAACTCTCCCATGTACCATATACATTTTCCACCGTCCGCTTTAAACTATACCTGTAACGACCCGAAAATCAGACTACGTATAAGCCATGCATAATTATTAATATTTAAATTTAAAAATGATTTATATATATATATATATGAAGGGTCTAATTCATTTTGATATTTGACAAGTCATAACTATTTATTTAAATGCAAAAGTTTAGTTTTATCTTTTCAGTTAAATACGCGGGACGGACCGGAGTTTGGAAATTAGAAATAAGATTAATAATAAGAAAAATATTCCTAAATTTAATCTAAGTCAAGGAATAATTTAATTTAAAGAAAAAGAATGTTTTAGAATTTATTAAATTAATTGGAGTCAAGTTAGTAAATAAATCCTATTAGGTTCAATATTTAATTAAAGCTTAAATTAAAATATGTAAACAAGTGTGGATAAATTAATCTAGATATAATATAGTCAAGAAATTTAACATAGCATTTAAATACCTAAAAAAAAATTTTAAACCATGCAATGTAATACAATAATTAATCAAGGTCATACAGTGCAAAATGGTGGGTGAATTTCGGTCCATGCCTAAACAAATTCAAAAATGTTAGTAGCACCCCATTTAAGCCATTCTTAACTACACTTCATGGTGTATTCATTTACCCTCTTAATTCACCAAGTAATAGTAATTCAAATATTATAGCACACCACATTTATCCTCAACTTACTACCTAGCAAATCAACGTGTGTAAGCAACAAAAATGAGGGAAAAGAATCGGCTAGCAAGGAATAATAAAACATTTCAAACCATTCCACTTCTTGAGTTGTAACCTCCCACCTTAATGCATATTATGGTTACTTTAACACCTCTTATAGCACCCACCTTCCTTGTCTATCATAGCAATACCCTGACCTTCGAAAATTAGCAGAAACAGCAGCTTAGAAACGGTGAAAATTACAGCAGGAAACAAGGAAAAGAAATCCAACTTCGTTCCGCCGCTCGTATTCGTCGTTTTGATTTGTTTTCTTCAAAACAAATTTCCAGGCATGTATATATTGTTTCTTTGCTCGTCAATCAAGTCCTATAAATATTTTTAAACATTATATGTTCAGGATTCATGAGGTAAAATCGAAATTTGACAGCAACAATTTCAAAAAAATCTGCACAGGTCTCGGCCATGTGTTCATGTTTCACGTTTGTAATGTTTTTTTGATTTCAGGGGTTGCTTTGATTCCAGGCTCTCAAGGCTGCTTCTAGGAATGTTTTAGATTGTGTTAGGGTGTTATTAGTTCATTGGTTTACATCTATACACGCAAAAACAAAGAAATGACAGCAACTTTATATTTAAGTGCAGAAATGAGGCATGATTTCTGTCATGGAATGGTTAAGGATGGTGTTCGAATCTTGGCTGTCCTAGAGACTGTAGCCATGGTTAGAACTCTTCCTTATCATGTCTAAGACGTGACCAAATTGTTATTTCACGGTTTAATTCACAGATCCATTAAAAAACATCACAGCAACTACACAAGTGCACTTCGGTTCCTTCATTTTCTGTGTGTGTACACTTTCGGTTTTTGGGTGGGGTTTGGATTGTGGCTGGCTTTTAGCCCTTAGCCATGATTCAATCCATGCCTTAGGATGTTGGTAAGAGTCTTGGGTTGGTGGTTCAAGCCAATGGTCATTATTTTCAGAGTTTACTCCACAAACACATAAAATGCTACTGCTGTATTTTGACAGCAACTTTCATTTCGGTTCAGGAGGTTTTTCTG
>NC_133319.1:6639762-6695197 GCF_012295235.1 Primulina huaijiensis | reverse complement strand
TAGGTCTCAACTTTATTCTAATTGAAAAGGAAATAGTTTAAGCATGTAATTTGTGCTAGAATAATTTTATTATTTAGGTGGAAGATCGGTATCGTATATTTTGGGTTTTATGGATTAAGACCACTCGAACTTAAGATTTGCAACAACGTTATATTGGGATGCACTTCTAAATAGTTAGGTTAAGTAAGTTTGGAGCGGTAAGATAAAGATTCGATTCAAGGATCTTAGTCTAATATTATTATGGGGTTGAGATAAGGTTTAAACTTTTAAGTGTTTTACTAAGACCTCCTAAGTCGAACTGCATGAATGCCAATACTTGGACTTGAAGCTTTAACATATCTTGAATTCAATAAAGTTAAGAAGGGATGCTGTTAAGATTTCAATATTGAAATATAATAGGTCAATGAACATCTTGGGTATATTATAAGGAAAGTAAGGCGCGTTAAATTTGGACATCCACCTCTAGTATGAGGAATTGCGGGATAAGTCAAAATTCGGGGCTATAGTTGAATAGAACTACGTTACCATAAGTTGTTTTAAGTTGCGATTCACAAACGAGGATTTTGGTAGACAAATTTATTTAGGAAACGTAAGGACAACTTAATATTTATCTTATCAGAGTAGCGCATCGGAAGCGTGGATTATTAGGATTCTAGAATTAAGAGTCTAAACTTTTTGTTTATCAAGGATAAGCGAATTTCGGGGACGAAATTTCTTTTAAGGGAGGGAGAGTTGTAGAACCCGAAAAATCAGATTACGTATAAGCCATGCATAATTGCTACTATTTAAATTAAAAATGAATTTTTATAAATATATGAAGTGTTTGGTTTATTTTAATAAATTTTAAGTCATGATTATTTATTTTAAAAGTAGATGTTTAGTTTTATCTTTTCAGGATAAATACGCGAGGCCGGACCGGAGTTTGGAGATTTAATATAAGATTAATAATAAGAAAATATTCCTAAATTTAATTTAAGTCAAGAAATAATTTAATTTAAAGAAAAAGAATGTTTTAGGATTTATTAAAATTAGTTGGAACCAAGTTATTAAATAAATTCTTTTAGGTTCAATATTTAATTAAAGCTAAAAATTAAAATGTGTAAACAATTGGGGAGGAATTAATTTAGGCTTAATATATTTAAGAAATTAAACATAACATTTAAATACTTAAATTTTAAGTCAAGCATGCCATGCAATATTCTATTCTAAATTAATTTGTCATTCATTAAAAATATATATAATGAGTGTATTAAACCTTAAGAATTTAAAATGCAAGATTAAAACACTATTATACCATGCAAGAAGTAGTAATAATATTTGGTTAAGACAATTCAAAAATTGTAGTAAACCTCATTCAAATTTACCACTAAATGGTTTTCATAGTGTAATCATTTCTCACTTTTAACCTCCATAGTTATGGGTAATATATGCACCATAATTCTCCTTGAAGCTCCTCAGCCCATATTGCTAGCAAATAAACGTGAATAGACAGCAAGAAGGAGAAAATGTATCGGCTAGCAAGAGGAATGAGAATCATTTCAAATTGCATTCAAAGCCTACACTTGTAACTCCCACCTTAATGCATATAATGACACCTTTTAACACTCACCTTCATTGTCTAGCAAACCCACACTCTCACCCTTGAAAAATATCAGAAAATAGCAGCTTAGATTCGTGAGTTAGTAGCTGGAATAAAAGAATAATAGCAGCTACAGCAAGGTGAAGAAACAATTCAATTCCCATTCAAATTCTCACTTGTAACTCTCAACTAAATGCAATTCAAGACTTATTTAACACCTCTTATATCATTCACCTTCCCTACCTAGCCTTCCCCCACCCTTACATTCGAAATATCAGAAAGAACCAGCTGTTGAAATCGTGAAAACAGCACAGAAATAAGAAAGGAAATCCAACTCCGACTCCGCCGCTCGTCTTCGTCGTATTGATTTGTTTTGTGTCAAAACAAATTCCAGGCATGTATATATTGTTTCTTTGCTCTTCAATCAAGTCCTATAAATATTTTTAAACCATTATATAACCATGATTCAAGCAAAAATCACGAAATTGACAGCAAGTTCCCAAGTAAAAATCTGCACAGATTTTCTCAACTCATTTGATTTCCAACTTCACGGTTTGAGATGTTTTGTTGATTTCAGGAGTTGCTTCGATTCCAGGCTGCCAAGGCTGCTTCTAGGCATAATTTAGAACGTGTTAGGGTGTTTTCGGTTCAGTGTTTTAAGTCCATACACACACAAACAAAGAAATTACAGCAACTTTATTCTTTAGCAGCAAAAGTGAGTCTCGGTTTTGGCTACATGAGTGGTTTAAGGGGGTGTTCGAATCTTGGCTGTCCTAGGGACGGTAGCCATGGTTGGAACACTACCTTAACATGTCTAGGATGTGATCAAATCATTTTTTTAAAGCTGGGTTCACGGATCCATAAAAATTTTACCAAAACAATTCAAGTGCATTTCGGTTCTTCATATTTCTGTGTGAGTGAGTTTCGAGTTTCTAGTGTTTGTATGGATGATGGTTGGCTCCTAGCCCGTAGCCATGGTTCATACAACACTCCATCATGTCTAGATCGAGACATGGTCAATCAAATGGCCATTGGAACGACCCAAGACAGTAAAACAAGTCAATACATCACACTACACAGAAAGTTGTATTCTCGGTTTGAGCTGTGCATTGTCTTAGGTGATGGCTTGGTTTGTGGTTGGCTTTTAGCCTTTAGAAATGGTCCAAGCCATGCCTTAGGATGTTAGTAAGAGTCCTTGGGCGGTGGTTCAAGCCCATAGTCATTAATTTCAGAATTTTTACTACAAACACACAAGCTGCTACTGCTGCCTTTTTGACAGCAGCTTTGGGTCACGGTTTTGGTGGTGGTTTGAGTTCTTGGTTGGCTTTTAGCCCATAGCCTTGGACTGGACACTACCTTAATGAGTTAGGAAAGTCGTGTTTTTGTCCGTTTGTGATTTGGTCGAGTTTAGAGGTCGTACGAGAATTTACGGTGAAAGGTGCCAAAATGACTCTCGAAAGAGTGTTTTATGGTTTTGAGTTCCATTCACCTATTTTCATGTTTTACAGTCCTTGTGCATATTTTTCAGTATGTTTGGGGTATTTTTAATCATGGTTAAACGTCGGTTTAATGTTTGTTCGGGTTGGTACATGCTATGATTAAAAATCAAGTTGTTGGTCCGAATCGTCTCGTTTTTGGTCCAATTGTCAAGTTTTGTGCAAGTTAAGATTTATTGCATGTGTCACATATTAGTAGTAAGTCGCAGCAAGCCTGGGAACGATCCAACTCATCCGGTAAAAATAAGGTTTTAATTATATTACGTGCATAAAAATATAAAATGTTTATTTTTGAGATATATGTGATATGTCTTGTGGCCACCTTACGCTTATGGGTTTGGAAGTCGGTAGGCGCAACCGAGGACCTCTCCACCCGGTGACTTACGACCGGTTTATGATTATGTATGGGTACGGACATCCAGTCCAAGGGCTGTGATTGATCTCTACCGCCCAGTATACTGTGGTTTAGTCTGATCAGGCGCTTACGTTATGTTATGGGCCACTTGCTTAGAAACATTATCTCTACCAGAAAATTATGATATGACATGACAGAGCTCTATTGAGCAAAGCTTTTACGTATGATTTTCAGATATGCACGTAGTTATAATTATTCATGATACGATTTTCACCATGCGCTTTACGATACTATATTTTTACGTTGCATGCGATTTTATGATATATTTACTTGTTATTCACGATATATACATGTTGAGTCTTTAGACTCACTAGACTTGATTGTTGTAGGTACTGATGAGGTCGAGACGGAGGGCGTAGACCAGTGAGCGATCTTGTGGCAGCAGTAGTAAACCCGAGGACCTCATGTTTTAATTTATGCACCTTTTATTATTCAAACTCAGTTTTAATACATTGGATTTTTTTTAAATTGTTGTTTGAAAATAATATTTGCTTCCGCTGTTATTTTAAAGTTAATATTATTTACATGTTTATTTTATAAATTGGGCAAGTTATTTATTTATTTAGAAAACTTTTAATAATTCCGCAAAATTATGAATACGAAATACGGGCCTTTTCAATACCACGCCTTACCATATGAGATTTGATACTTATATCGATCTTTGACAAGTTGGATAACATATTTAATCTCACACGAAGGATCACACCGAACAATACCGGCAAGTGTTTTTGCAATCATATTTTTGTCCAAGTAATGGTGGTCTAACCCCACCTGGCTAGACATACATGTATGTGGACCACCATATTTCGTGATCTTCAAATACCCCAATTTTGATTTTAACGATGCACGAAGAACCCACGTACAATTGATATTTGAATATTTATTTTTACAACGAATTTTCCACAAAGTCTTTGTACTCTCCACAACTTGATATTCACGTCGAGCAACTCTAACCGAAAAGTCCTTAACTGCTGCTATCAAATGCTTTTTATCTTTAAAAATCATGCTCGTGCAAATTTCTCCTCTATCTGCGTTGTAATAACTCAAATTTGATGCAGATGGAATTCCAACAGAATCAGAGCATTGCTCATCCTATATAGTACTAAAGAATTGAGGTACGTCATATAAGGATACACCAACAGGCGGGACAGATAATGGTAATGCATCTGTCGGTGTTCAAGATTTGAAATGACTTCAAAAGGATATGCATGCATATGATCACCGGTGTCGGTTTGAGATGGACCAATATCAGCAAATGTGACATTTTCGTCTTCATGCTCATCTTCATCTGTTTCACTTGCAGTTGTATCAGGTTTAGTAAATATTTCGGTGGCGTGAAGGTGAACATCTATTGACAACTAATGTGATCTTTGTTCATCAGGTACGACAGGTGTCAATACATGACTCGATCCACTACGATGCACATTCGGTGAACAATCGAAACCTGCATGATTTGTGTCAACCGAGTACCATCCTCTTGCACCAGAATCCCATCCTCGTGTGGCAATAGGCCAGTTAACATTTTCTTCTACGGTGCCAGTAATATACCGATCCCATCCCCCAGTCCAATAATCCGAATTAAATTGATTTTCATCTATTGGTTCGAAAAAAGCATTAGCGGAAGTACCGGCTTCATCATTAAATCCCATCAAATTGAACCCTTCAGTTATATACGGAATGTATGATTCAGGAACCTCAACATGTACATTATGCTCGACGAAATCCGTTTCGATATACAATTCGATACATCACATTTCGTTAATAGAATCCAGCATAAACTATAAATTGTTGTCATCATTGATGTCAAGATGCAGTTCTACACAATGTGACTTATCTATGTAGGAATATTTTGTTGACAATTTTAAGTTAATTTTTGATTTCTCAATATTTCAATTCATGAAAATTAATAGATCCTGGTATTCGTGTTGCCCTCAACGCAGTTGTACTATATTTTACAGTGTGATGTCCTATAATAACTTTGCCACCTACGAATAAAAGCACCGGCACACTGTTCATTCCTATAAAATAAAATTCAATAGGTCACACAGAACAAAAATGTGATAACAAATTTTTTATATTACAATTGAATAGTAAAATCATTTTAATGTACACTTTTTTGAATAACCATTTTTTTATAATAATAATAATAATAATATTTATATTAATTCTGTACAGTAAATAAATGGTCATATTAAATACGAATAAAATTAACAATAAAATCATAATATTTATTTTTATTTAATAAAGTAAGAAAAAAAATAATTATAATAATAGCTTTTTTATTACTTTTGTAAAAAATATCAACTGTAATACTTAATTTTTTTATAGCATGCCTAAATAAAACAACAACAACAATAATAATTACATTTATAAAAATAATTGTTACTCTAAAATAAAAAATCTTAAATTTTATTTATATTTTACAAGTTAATAATAATATAAATAATAATAAAATAATAAGTTTTCACTATATGCTTATGAAATAAAGTAATAATAAAATAAATTAATTACGTAAATTATTGTGTATACAATACATTAAGAAAAAAAATATAATATTTATAATTAAAAAATTTATGTAACTTGCATAAAATAAATTAACTGTAATACTTAAACCTAAATAAAACAACAACATCAATACTAATTATAAATATAATAATTATTATTATTATTTTCTAAAAAAAAAACGTTAAATAGTATTGTAAATTACAAAAATTATAGTTTTACTTGTATCATATAAGTCAATAATACTACAAATAATAATTTTTATAATAATAAGTTTTCATACTATGCATATCAAATAAATTAATAAAAAACGAAATTAATTGTAAAATTTATTTGTATGTAAGCATTTAAGAAAAAAATTAACAATAATCAAAACTTTACCTGCAAAAAATAATCACAAATAAAGAATTTAACAATTTCAATCAAACTATAAAATTTAATTTGGAGTATAAGTACCTTATCTCGTATGTGGAAGAAGAAACTGATATTGAGTAGCTTCAACAATTAAATATATTCAACGCTGCAAGAAAATATATCACTTCAATCGGCCGAAACAATTTGAAGAACACTTCAAAAATTTTCAGACCAACGAAGAATGATAATAACAAATGTTCTTATACATTCATCGATTTTATAATCAAATTTTCAATATTCGGTCAAAAACACGCCATTTAACATGGCGTGTTAATTGATTTCAACTGATACATCTCATCACTCTGTGATCACAAATTATTTTGAGCTGTTCATGACATCCCATCACTCTGCCACCACAATTATAATTATTAATTATAAAAAAATATTCAAGTCACACCATCCAAGATGGCGTGACTAAAAAATAAAGTAAGGTGAATAAAAAAAAAAACAAGTCTCGCCATCCAAGATGGAGTGACTTGACGTCATCTTGGATGGCGGGACTTTTTCATCAAAAAGCTTTCACGCCAATCAAATTGGCGTGATACGGTATATTGTTAATCTTCTATCGCTTGCGTTATTTATCAATTTTTTTTCTCACGGTAAACGGTTAAAAAACCCTAGCCCTCCCCACCGTTGAATCCTCCTATGGGCGATGATTGTGTTGGCAAAGTCAAATTGTTAGGGATGTCAATGGATCCGGGTTTTACCAAGACATGGGATATCAAATGGGTCATGGGGCAGGTCTCGGGTCCAATTTTTCAGACCCGTCCGGGAATGAGGCTGGTCATGGGTCCTATAATTCTCGTCCCATACCTGCCTCATATATGTGCATATAAATACTCTAAGGTTTTAGTTTTATTAAGGATGTTAATATTTTTTTTTGATAACTAGTAACTCTTTTTTTTTAATGTAATTCATTATGTCATGAAGATACTTTGTCTGTCATTATTAAGTGTGATCGAAGAAATGAATTAGTTTTCTATTGTGTTGTATTAAGAGGTTTGTTTGTTTTATAATTCAGTTATGTGAGAAAAAAATTAATGTTTTCATTTTTAAAAAAATTGGGTCTCACGGGTCTTACCGGCCTCGTTTTGTATTCGGAGTGAGGTGGGGCCGAAGAATATTTAACCAGGGTAGGATAGGTAACGAGTCAAAGTTTTTTTCATGAGACGGGTCTTGGATCTAGCCATACCCGCCCCATACTTACCTCATTGACATCTCTTCAAAATATATTTACGATATGTCATTAAACATCTAAACATCTTAAATTTTCATTCAAATTAAACTATCACATATCTTATTCAACTTCCTACCCAAATAAAATAATCTTCGTCTCAAATCTCTGTACCTAGGGCTGGCAAAATCTCCCAAAATTATCCATCATTCTCGCCCCGAAAATATCCAGACCAACCTTTTTTCCGACTTGTATTTTCGGGATTTTTTCGGTCTCGACATGAAATGATATTATTAATATTTTAATGAGCTGAAGTACATACAAAAATCAACTAATTCATTTAAAAGAGTCTAGCCCATAAATGATAATTTTAGGGCTTAAATTAATTATTAATATTTTATTAGGCTGAAACTCATACATAAATTGTCTAATTCATTTATAAGAGGCCATCATATAAATGATAATTTTAGGATTTTAATTAAATACTTAACTAATTTATTTAAATAAATAAAGAGACTTTTCTTATTTTAGTCCACATTAAAAATATATTTTAAAAATAGCTTTATGTGATGGCAGTACGTCTCATATTAATATAGTAAGGCTATGTTTGGTGTGTAGGAGAGGATAAGTAATTGGATTGATGACAAAACTCAAGTTAATGATATATAATGTGTTGTGATAAAGCATGTTTTGTTTGGTAAGATTTTAATGAGTATGATAAATTTTACATTTTTTGTTGTTGAGACAAAAATACCTTAAACTAGCATTGATGACAATTTGGTATATAAAATGATATTTGTAGCAATGTTTTCGAAATCATGTGTTTTGTTAATAAATAAATATTTTATAAAATTTTAAATTATAAATTATGTATTTATCTGATAATTTATTTTTTTAATAAAAATTAATATGATTTTGCATTTTATCTCATTTTTAATATTGATTTCTAATTATTTTTTTCTTTATTTTTTTAAATTTTATTTAGTTTCATCATGAAATTATTTATGTGATGTGTGTGCAAATAAAAAAAAATAAACCATCAAAGAATAGAATCCAAAATTGTAGATCTCATGTTGATTTTTTGTAGGCAAAATGGTAATTTATGTTATATTTTAGGAATTGGATTGTCAATCCCTCCAAAATAATGAGATATCTTTTCAACCAAATAGGTTTTTTTATCATGAGCTTCTTGATTAATTGGGTCCATAAAAAATGAGACAAACATGAGATTAATAATCTATCCTTGACTTATCACTCACACCAAACATACCCTAATAGTAACTTCTTATCATATGGCAAAATGGAACATAAAGTGGTGGAAGCTTCTCGGATAAGTCGTGTCATGCAACTTTCTCGCCTCCTCGACTACCTCGTCCCTTGCCCTTCCTCATCATCATTTAAAACATACTTATCATCAGCACCATTCAAACATAGTTAGTCTAAATATTCAACAAACATATTTAAATAGTAATTAGTACATAATAAAATTATATAATATGCGTAGGACATAGTCATAAACATAACTTTGTGACATAATTTACTTTTTTTTCTTGAGATGCACATATGTAAATCTGGTAACCACCTTAGAGAGAACATTCATTGCTAAATGTTCGAGAGACGATTACAATTTTCTTTGTTTATAGTTGAGAATCTCATAATGTTAGGTATAGTTAGGTACGATGGATAAGAGAGAGATTGATAAATAATATTCCTTATCTCATGTTTGGTACTTTTTTAGAAAGCCCATGATAATACCATGGCCCGTGATAAATAATTTTATACAAGGATAAACTATCCCTTTTATGAGATGTGATAATTTTAATTTAATGATAAAAACACCACAAATGCTTTAATTGCCCTCGATATATAAAAATCATAAACCTTATCATTCTCTCGTTTCACCGTTCCATCAAATAAATATTTTTATTTATTTATATATATATTATATAATATGATAATTATATAAATGAACTCGAGATAATTATATAAATGCTTTTTATAAATCTCAATAAAATTAATAGTATCACTCGATTAACCTTAAAAATTGATATTTGACTTGACTCACAAAATCAAGGGCTCAATTATCATATTATATAATATATAAAATTAGGTAAAAATAAATAAATCATGCAAGCATTGTCGACGCATGAACAGATAAAAAATATGAACTCAAGCAACAATTTTGAAATTATAAAATTTATTATGATAAGGTTAATTTTGTCATTACAATCCAATATATAAATTTAATCACTCTTATTAAAATCATACCAAAGATTAAATATAATATCATACATCTTATTTATCCTTATATTATATATCATATATTTATTCTATCATATGTACCAAACTATGCTTTAGTGTTTATCATGAATGTTGATTATTCACTGTTTAAATTTAAAGTAAATTATTAATAAAAATATGTTATTGTCCACCATTTCATAATTTTTTTTTATTAGACTGCCTTGTTTCCCCTCGTCACCAATAACATATTTATATCTGAAAGACACATAATAAAACACTTTAAAACATATAACGCATAATAAACTATCTACTAGTTAATTAATTTTCTCGTGAGTGATCTAGCAGGTCGTGGACATTACACCTTATATATTAAATATTATATGATATAAACTTTCATAATACTTGGTCATAAAATTTTTATGGAAAATTTCAGATTTTATTTTTTATATATATACTATTTATTTACAAATTTATTTGTTCTTTATCTAATTTATACTATTGATAATAATACTTTTCATAATGATTTATAACCATTGTAATATTTTTCAATTTAATATGCTTGTTTATTTATACAAAAAGTCTAAAAATATATACGTATTTAAGGTTAATTTTAAATATTAATTTAATCTTGATAGAATTGTTGCGCATAAATTTACAGGAAATAAATATTTAAAACTAGTATATCAGAATTTAGTGTTGTGCTCGGTGTTGGCAACACCATCACACAACACGACAGCGGAAATTAATTATTTAACACACAAATATAACTTTAATAAATAAACACTTGGGTTAAATTATGCACAAGTACGAATACTTGTGTTCGTACTTGTGCGATGCCTCATGACAAAAATTCACTAGAAACTTATGTAATTTGTTTACACCAAAATAATGCTAGTGAGTATAACAAATCAAGATTCCTTGACAATCTCCAAGGAATTAAAATGCATCAAAAACTCAAACCAAAACTAAACATTAGATGCATAAAAATAATGTATTGCTAAAACACAAAAACGAATCCACTCTTCGATCAACACTCTGCGTCAGTGTTATTCTTGAGTGTTGGCGCACCAATCAGCAATACGGTCACGAGGTAGTCGGAACAATCAAGCTCCTTATGCAAATCTTCAATACTGAATATTCTTCAGCAAAGTTCCTGTAGCCGTCAATATGTCTTCTCTCCTTGTTGCATCCGTTTTCAATAATCGACCCTCTTATATATAGTACTTCTTTTTAACCTAAATCTTCATAGATACTTCCCACCTGTAAACAAGGAAACTAGAGTTTAATAAGAATCAAACTCTAATTTAAAGCACATACATTATATCTTATAAGTCAGTTCCTAAATTAATTAAATAATTCCTAACAATAGGATTTACTATATCTATGAAAACAAATATATCAATTTAGTCTAGAAGTGCAAAATCGAAATAAAATCTTAATTGATTTAGGAATAGAATATTCCTTTCAATCTCCCCCTTTTTGCATTTCTGGACAAAACTTCCAAAAATGATAAATATAACACGAAGCTTGTAACACTCCCTGAGTTGTAAATTGCATCTCCCCCTGAATTTGACAAGTTAGTGCAGTGGAGTGTTGTGAACAGTGTTGTCAACACTTAAGTACAACACATACCAAAATATTCTTGTAAGACGACAAGGCTTAATCATGAGTTCATTATTTCAACAGCATATATAAAACAACAAAGCATTAGTAAGACCTAGGCATAAGTAAAGTAAGCACAAAACATAAGTAAAAGTAAAAGTAAACTCATGGGCCTTATCAACTCGTTCATCAGTGTCTTCCTCATCCTCTCGAGTTGAGGGACCAGCCTCTTGTCCCATTTTTAGCTGTGCACCATCTCCCTTTTTTTGGGCAGAATGCACTCCTACTTCAAGGAGTAGGCGATAATCAACAATCTGATTCTTAAAATATGCAATGACCTCATCGGCCTGCTTAATTTGCTGAAGCCCAAAGGCAATCTGGGCATGAATCTCGGGGACAGTTAATAAGATAAAGTCTTCAGGATCTGAGGAAGATGAAGTAGCAGGGTTGCCAACACCAGGGGCCATACCAGGAGCACCACCAGCAGTAGATGGGGGAGCAGAGAGGCCAGTACTTGGGGCAGCACCAGTCGCAGACAAGGGAAGATCTACAATCATGTTCTCTTTAAAGTATGCAGGTGCAATCTTGAGTGGTTCTCCTATGTCTACCAACTTATCCTCATCATCCACGACAAAGCCTTGAGATTCAAGTATGCCAAAAATCAAGGAAGGAAACGGGAGCTTCGTCGATTTCATTCCACCCTCTGCAAATTGAAGGACGGTGGTGAATACTAGCTGCCCAAAGTTAAAGTTGAGACCTGTCCCAATGGTGAAAAGAGTAATTGCCTGTGGTCTGGTAACCACAGTGGTGTTGGATGAGGGAGTCCAGTTGCGAATGACAATATTGTGGAGGATAGAGTAAAATGATGTCAGGTTGGCTGCAGCAAGGCGCTTGGGGCAGCTTGGAAATTGAGTAATAAGGCCCCCCGATTAAAACAGAAGTAATGTCAACAATGTGCGAGAGAACATCCTCAGTATCACGAGCAGGAGTGTTGTAGAACTCGTTTATGGTGTAGGGAGAGAAATCATATATGGTGTCTCGCACAAACACCCTCCCAAACTTAGCAGACCTTCCATCTCCAACACTGGAGACCAGATTGCAGTAGAATTCCAGAATTGGTTTTCGCGCATAGGGCAACACAGAATTGACCGTTGAACTCAATCGGCGGGACTGAAGAAAGGTGGTTAGGTTGTATTTCTCGTATGCTTCAAAGTCAATGCTGCGTTCCTCGATAAACTCTATGTAAGCGTACGGATACCATTGAGCCACAGCCGTCTCAGAGTAGAACTTAGAAAAGAAGGAGGATGCAAGATTGTAATCCTCCAAATCAGTGTTGTCAGCACCTGGCTCAACACCGGGTTCAACACCATGCTCAACATTTTCTTCAGACCCAGTTCCTGGATCAGAGACATCCTCAGAGTTAGCGACTTCAGTCATGGACTCAGTTTCTGATGGGCTCCTATCGAGAGACTCTGGTTAAGCATCACCTGCTTTATCCAAAGATTCTTGTTTTTTCTTTGATTCTCGCATACTGTTGAGAAAATCGGCCAGCGACTGTTCATCCTTGGATGAGAAACCTACCTCTTGAGAGTGTTTAGGAGATTGTGCAGGTGGAGCTGCAGGGGTAGAGGTGGAAGCAAATGACTTTTTCGTGAGAGGAGGCCGCTTTTGGGTGACCAGCTCAAAATCTTCATCATTGGAGTCATCTCCTGATGAAAAATCTGGATCGAGAGTAAAATAAGTGGCTATTCTGGGTTTCTTCGGTTGGTCGAAATTAGGGCTATACCCTGCTTGCCGTTTTGATTGCCGTCGATAAATCGGAGGTTGTGGGGGAAAAGCCTGCCAATAAGCTTCGGAATCCAGAGGATTGTCTGCATCCCAAGGATTTCCTGGTTCTCCAGGGGCAATTTCTTCCAATGGGATAGGCTCTGGGGCAACGGCCACTATCTGTAATGGATTTTCAAGAGGGCTCTCAGAGGATGGTGTTGTTGGTGGTGTTGTCACCAGAGGAGGAACGCCGTAACTAGCCGCCATTTCACTGTGAATATCCTGTGGATCAAACAAATTATCTGTCATGTGATGAGATAGACAAGCGAATTACAAGAACAATCACGAATGACTCGAGGAGAAAAAAAATGAGGCACGATTTCAAGAAATCAGAGAAGACTAGCAAAAATAATTTTAATGAGTTTGATTGATAGGGGTAAATATAAGCTTTCGCCCTAACGGTAACATTTTCTTTCAAAAGCGTCGCATAGTAACGGTAAAAAGATTTCAGAACAGCCGTTCTAACCCCAACGGTAATGATAGGTATGGTTTTTACGTGTTTTATTGCATTAGTTTTGTGTGTGTTTGCATTGCGCATGCGTACATTTCCTTTACATTTTGTTCGTTTTAGAGTAAGATTTTGCATTGGACCATGTCTCACTAGGGCGTGATGAATTTGCAGGAAAATGACCGGGAAACTGAAATCATAGCAAAAGATGCAAGCCGAGGAGAAAAACAAACAGAAAAGCTGGCGCCCAAGCGGTAGAATTTCACCGCTCGGGTGCGAGAGGTGATCCGCGCAGATAAATTCCAGAGAGGATGGCGCTCGGGCGGTAATATTTTACTGCTCGAGCGCGAGAAATGCTTTCCGAGAAGAAAATTTACAGAAGACTCGGCGCTCGAGCGCTACTGCAGCACTTTCCAAGAAATTTACAGAATGTGTGGCGCTCGAGCGGTAATTTTCTACAGCCCGAGCGCCACCTATTTTTGGAAAAAATTCTTTGCTGATTCCTTACCTTATTCTGGGGATGTAGATGATATGGAGGGATCTTTTGGACGTATTGGAGGGATTCAGACTGGATTGGGGAGCCGCCACAAGCTTTAGAGAGGACTTTTGCGCTTGGAGTTGAAGAGTCGAAGAATTCCGGGCATCGTTCCTCGCATTTTTATCACGACTAGTATTTCTAATCTAGTTTCTTTCATTCAAACATTATTTTGTTTAATTTTAAAGATGAATTCGATTAGCTAAACGTTAAATATTTGTTGGGATTTAAGGGGATCCTACCCCAAACTTTGATTTGATTAATTTATATTTTGATTAGTGCGTTAGTCTTGATTATACTATTGTTTTATCGTGTTGTTAGAGCGTAGCTAACTTTAATAACGTTTTTATATTGCGAGTGAGTTCGAGAGAATAGCTTGTGATAGGAACGAGTAGTATAATCCGTGGATCTACAATTTGCATAGATATATGAAATTGGATACGCGCCGATAGTCATAGTCCTAAGGGTCGAAAATTAGGAGATTTCATAGATCGGCATGCAATTCACTCTTGATAAATAATTAAAGACATTTAATTACTTCACTGAGTAGAATTAGTTTGGCATAGCTCGAGATAGTGTGTTCAATGAAATAGGAAATCCTGTCGGAAGGATAAATCACTAACGAATGAATTAATTAATTAACGAGGGGTAGGTGAACCGATATTCCCAACAAATCTATTTCTCATTGAATTTTAATCAACCACTCTAGATATAAATTCTTATTATTCAATTCTTGAATTAGTTTATATGCATATTTATTTAAGTATAGTATTAATAAGCAATCAATCAATTTTCGTTGCTAAATATTTAATAACTGAAATAACAATTGTCAAATACAGTCTTAAGTGGAACAATACTCGTACTCGCGTATATTATACTATTACTTGACATCGTGCACTTGCGATTAATATTTGAGCATACAAAACTATATTTTTATTTAGGATTCCACAGTGCAAGTTTTGCTCGATCAAGTTTTTGGCGCCGTTGCCGGGGACTGTAAATTCACAATTTTATTTTTAGTTATTTCCTTTAGCATTGTTTTATTTTTCTTGAGCTAACACTCCACATTTTATTTAAGATATCTTTTCAAGTGCATGCCAAAGTCACTGGACGTGGAGCTTGAGCAGTTTGACCCTGAAATTGAAAGAACTTTCCGCAGGAGAAGACAGCAGCAGAGACTAAAGGAACTGATGGAGATGCACGAGCACGAGCATGAGGAGGAACACCATGAAGAGAGACATATTGAGATGCCACGCCACATACCGATGCTAGAGTATGCTCAACCGTCTCTGGATGGTGCACGCCCCAGCATTGTGAGGCCTATTGTGCGAGCAAACCACTTCGAAATCAAGCCAGCTATAATTCAGATGATTCAGAATACAGTCTAGTTTGGAAGAACTGCAGTAGATGACCCAAACACGCACATCGCAGATTTTCTCGAAATTTGCGATACTTTTAAAGTTAATGGAGTTTCTAATGATGTTGTCAGGTTACGTATATTTCCTTTCTCCTTACGTGATAAAGCTAAAGCATGGTTAAATTGTTTGCCTGTAGGTTCGATCACTACATGGGATGACATGGCGAAAGCATTTCTTATTAAATACTTTCCTCCATCTAAGACCATGAAGCTGCGGGCAGACATTTCCACATTTGCTCATTTCTATCAGGAGTCTTCATATGAGGCATGGGAACGCTTCAAGGATCTACTACAAAGATGCCCACATCACGAATTACCACTTGGGTTAGTCGTTCAAACATTTTATTATGGTTTGCTTACTCCTAACCGTACTATGATAGATGTTGCTGCTTGTGGAAACTTGTTGAGAAAAACTGCGGAAGAAGGACCCCCTCATACTAAAGGTGTGCCATGTCCCCATAGCACAAAAAAAACAAAACACAGAAGTGCACACACGAATGCAAACACAGAATAAAATAACAAAAGACAAGCTAGATTGAAATAATGGTACGAGATAATAACATAAAGCAGTAAAAGAAACTCCAAAAAAAAAACGCGAGGAAAGGGGAAATAGTGAACTCCCCTGATCAAGGCTCCTCCTCATTGTGCTCCGATGGTGGAACAACGGCTGCATCCCCTTGCGGAAGATAGTCATACTGAAACTGATAAGGAGAAATGAACGGCGGATGTGGTTGTAATGTCCGAGATTTTTATCCTGTTAATCTGAGACTATTAATTGATTGATTGATATGGTTATAGACAGAGCATGTCGAGATGGGCTTGGAATTGTTGAGTTGAGAATATGTGCAAGAATTATGTGTGAGACCCGAAGGTCTCGCGCATATGCGCGGCTGGTGGGCGCGCATATGCGCGAGCTGAGTGAGTCCAAGAGATGCTGAGACGAAGGTCTCGCGCATATGCGTGACAAGAGGCGCGCATATGCGCGAGATGTCCAGAGAAGTGGGCGCATATGCGCCGAGAAGGGGCGCGCATATGCGCCAGCAGATAAAATTGTTAAGTGCCGAGACAGTAGGTCTCGCGCATATGCGCCGGTTGAGGTCGCGCATATGCGCGAGACGTGCAGAATGAAAAATAAGCCAAGTGTCCTTGCCATGCATATATAATATGATATGCCTTCAACATTCCTTCGAGATTTCAGCAGGAAGTGAGAGAGAAATTACAGCAATTCCTTCAAACTTCATTTCTCCTTAGACATTTGATTTTGAAGAATCTAACCATCCGATTTTCGATCCGAGACTAGATTCGTGCTCCTCTCTTCAATAGCTTCAAGAGGATGTAAGTTTTATTCATTTCCAACATGATTTGAAGTTGAGATGGTTGGGGGAAATCAGAGTTTGATTGTTATTAATTGTTCTTGTGATTATTGGGAACGTTTATTCGCAACCGGATCGAAGAAATGGTACCGTATTCAATTGTTGTGAATTTCAGCATATATTGATGTAATTGAATAGATTTTGATATGCTAGAATTGGAATTGGGAAGATATAATCTTGCTTATGAGTTATTGATATTGATTATTGATGTTTGAGTTGACCGGTATCGCAAGATTACGCCGTTATGCCGCCGGAATGTACCGAGATTGAATATTGATCCGTATGTGTACTTCTTTGAGTTAGAGGTTGATATGGTACATTGTATATATGTCTTTTCAGATTCAGATTGACAGAGTTGATATTCCGGCTTCGAGACTTCAATTTATTTCACGACAAGAAAGGTATAATTCATGTGAACACGGGAAGACATGACTCGATTCAGACTGGATACGAGTTTCCCAAAATCACATACTAGATTCTTAATTATGTTTGATTATGATTATGTCTTGTTTATAGATTTATATTCAAGCATTTGAGATAGGAGTCATTGACAGATTGTCAAACTAGACGTTCGGTGTATCGACGCATAGGAGCAGATCATCTCCGATTGTAGACATTCGATACAGATATGACCGAAGTCTAGGAATAAGACGTACCGCCACCCCGATTGGGAGAGTAGGTGGGAGACTTGTTACGTCTTATTCACACCGGGATCCCTAGACTTAGATATGAGTCGAGTCAAAGAATAAGAGTTGAAGAGTTTTATCTGTATTCACTAGTGTGTCATAATTACTGATTTATGTGTTATGATTTTGTATTTACTTGCATGACATGCATGTATACATGTTTTATACTGGGATTTGTTCTCACCGGAGTATCCGGCTGTTGTTGTGTCTGTATGTGTGCATGACAACAGGTGGGACAGGATCGGGGTCACGCAGAGGATGAGAGATCGAGATAGCGTGGAGATTACGGGCGTAGAAGATTACTAGTGGTTTATTACTAGACATGTACTGAATTTCTAAACACTAGTCTGTTAATTGTAGCCGAATATGTGAAGGTTAATTGTAGTTGAATAAGATGACAGTATTTTATATAATGTCTTGTGCTTGTTTATATACATTTGAATAAATGTTAAAAGCAAAATTTTGACCCACATTTTCTAGCAAAGATCCAATTAATCCCAAAAGATAATCGAGTTAGAGCCCGGGTCCCCACAGTGGTGGTATTGTCCCTGGGTCCATGCCCCCGTGGATGAGCATGGTGCGTATCAAGGAGTCGAGATGGGTAAACTGTGCTTGGAAGTTGGTGTTGACCTGCTCCTGGTGAGCCATGAAGGCAAGACTCTGGTCCATTTTGTCATTCTGAGTGCGCCTGCGGGGTTGTGGGCGACGAGGGACGACGGTGCTTGATCCACCTGCCTCCCCCTCTTGAGTGGGGAAACCTAAGCCAAGGAAGATATCTTTACAGCTGGCAGACAGATCTATCAAGTATCCACGGGGAGTTATTGAGGATGTGCTAGTGAAAGTGGATAAGTTTATTTTTCCTGCTGATTTCGTGGTGCTCGACATGGAGGAGGATATGGAGATGCCCTTGATTTTGGGGAGACCGTTCCTTGCGACTGGCAAGGCCATGATTGATGTTCAAGAAGGGAAGTTGAGATTGAGAGTGGGCGAGGAAGAGATCACGTTTGATGTTTTTAATGCACTTAAGCACACACTGTATTCTGATAGTTGTTATAGAATCGATGCTTTTGATGCTCTTGTGTCTAACTATATGCAGGGTGCTACTGGAGATCCTTTGGAAGCCACTCTCACTACCGAACTAAGCGAAGATTACTTGGACGAAGAGAAAGCCGATATAGTGGCATACCTCAATGCCAACCAGCCATAGAAGAGGCCAATAAAGATGAGATTAGAGGACTTTGGAGATCGAAGAGACTTGATCCCTCAGAAGTCAAGCCTGGAGGAGCCACCGAAGCTTGAGCTCAAACCATTGCCTCCACACCTAAAGTACGTATACCTAGGTGAGAATAACACTTTACCTGTCATTATTTCTTCTTCTTTGACAGATGTAATGGAGGACAAACTGCTGGAAGTTTTAAAATCACACAAAAGTGCATTTGCATGGAAAGTGGTGGATATCAAAGGGATCAATCCATCAGTCTGCATGCACAAGATCTTGATGGAAGATAAGTACTCACCTCTTGTGCAACCTCAGAGAAGATTAAATCCAAAGATGCAAGAGGTAGTAAAAGCAGAAATTATCAAACTCCTTGATGCAGGTATCATCTATCCTATATCTGATAGTGAATGGGTAAGTCCTGTTCAATGTGTGCCGAAAAAAGGTGGGATTACTGTGATCACCAATGAAAAAAATGAATTGATACCCACTAGGACAGTTACTGGATGGCGTGTGTGCATGGATTATAGGAAATTAAATGATGCTACCTGTAAAGATCACTTTCCACTGCCCTTCATTGATCAAATGTTAGAGAGGTTAGTGGGTCATGAGTTTTACTGTTTTCTAGATGGGTATTCGGTGTATAACCAAATCATTATTGCACCTGAGAACCAAGAGAAAACTACTTTCACTTGTCTTTATGGCACTTTTGCTTTTAGACGAATGCCTTTTGGCTTGTGTAATTGCCCTGCCACTTTTCAACGATGCATGACCGCTATATTTCATGACATGATATAAACTTTCCTTGAAATTTTTATGGATGACTTCTCGATTTTTGGCCCTTCTTTTGATAACTGTTTGCAGAATTTGAATATGGTGTTGATGAGATGCGATGAGACGAATTTGGTACTGAATTGGGAGAAGTGCCATTTTATGGTACAAGAAGGCATAGTATTGGGGCACAAGATATCAGGGCATGGAATAGAGGTGGATAAGGCAAAAGTTGAAGTTACCAAGAACTTACCACCTCCGTCATCCATAAAGGGAGTTAGAAGTTTTCTAGGCCACGCCGGTTTTTATCGGAGTTTTATCAAAAAATTTTCTAAAATTGCCAAACCTCTATCTTCCTTACTTATGAAAGATGTGCCCTTTGATTTTAATTCTCACTGTTTACAGGCATACGAAGATTTGAAGGAACGCTTGGTGACGGATCCTGTCTTGGTGGCACAAAATTGGTATCTACCATTCGAGGTCATGTGCGATGCAAGTGATACTGCGGTGGGAGCTGTGCTTGGCCAGCGTCAAAACAAGGTATTTCATACAATTTACTACGCAAGTAAGACCCTTGATGAGGCTCAATTGAATTATGCGACAACTGAAAAGGAATTACTTGCAGTAGTATTTGCTCTTGACAAATTTCACTCATATCTTGTTTTGTCCAAAGTCGTTGTTTACACCGACCACTCTGCACTTAAGTATTTACTTGCTAAGAAAGATGCAAAGCCACGCCTACTTCGGTGGATTTTATTGTTACAAGAATTTGATTTAGAAATAAAAGATAAGAAGGGTGTCGAGAATGTTGTAGCAGATCACTTGTCTAGGTTGGAGCTGATTAGTAATGACTGTGTAGATTATGCTATAAATGATTGGTTTCCTGATGAGCAGCTATTTGAGGTCAGACACTGTCCTTGGTATGCAAATTTTGCAAATTTTCTTGTCACAGGCACATCACCACCCAATCTATCATTTCATCAGCGTAAGAAATTCTTTTCTGACGTGAAACATTATTTTTGGGAGGAACCATTTTTGTTTAAGATCTGTGCAGATTCTATGATCAGGCGGTGTGTTGCAGATGAGGAATTTGGTCAAATACTTAACCATTGCCATGACCGTGAGGTAGGTGGTCATTTTGGACCAACCAAGACGGCATCCAAGGTACTTGAATGTGGCGTTTATTGGCCAACCCTCTTTAAGGATGCTCGTTCTTATGTGCTTACCTGTGATAAATGCCAGCGGACAGGTAACATATCTAACCGTCATGAAATGCCTTTGAATAATATTATTGAGTGTGAGATTTTCGATGTGTGGGGAATAGACTTCATGGGACCGTTTCCAAGCTCTTTCACAAAAAAATATATTTTGGTGGCGGTCGACTACGTGTCTAAGTGGGTTGAGGCAGAAGCGTATGCCACCAATGATGCTCAAGTAGTCCTGAAATTTTTAAAGAAAAATATTTTTAACAGATTTGGGACAGCACGAGCAATCATTAGTGATGGTGGCACCCATTTTTGCAACAAACTCTTTGAAAACTTTTAAGCAAATATGGTGTCACACATAAGATATTTACTCCCTATCACCCCCAAACGAGTGGTCAAGTGGAAGTGTCTAACCGAGAAATCAAGCGGATTTTAGAAAAAGTGGTAGGTGTCAGTCGAAAAGATTGGTCTGTAAGGTGAGATGATGCTCTTTGGGCATATATGACTGCTTTCAAAACACCTATAGGCACTACACCATATAGACTATTGTTTGGAAAAGCATGTCATTTACCTGTAGAGTTAGAGCATCGAGCATACTGGGCAACAAAAGCACTGAACTTTAACTTTACTTATGCAGGTGAACGACGTATGTTTCAATTGGACCAGTTGGAGGAATTTCGGAATCTGGCATATGATCTCACACTATCGTACAAGGAAAAGACAAAGAGGGCTCACGACAGGCGAATCATTGAAAGAGAATTCAAGGAAGGTGAAAACGTCCTGCTCTAAAACTCTCGGTTGCGACTATTTCCCGAAAAGTTGAAGTCGCGATGGTTTGGTCCATTCGTGATTTCCAAAGTTTACCCATCGGGGGCTGTAGAATTACAAGATGGAAAGTCTGGGACATTTACTGTCAATGCCCAACGACTGAAGCACTACGTGGGTGGCACAATTGAGCCGCAACTTGGAATCACCCGGTTCCAAGACAATCCGAACTGAAACTGACCGACAGTCCAGCTCTAGACTATAAATTGAGAACTACTTCTCGTTCCCTTATCTTGCATTTAATTCGTATTTTTATTTCTGTTCTTAGTAATTTACTTAAAAAAAATGCGGGGATAATTTTCCAGAGAGCTCGGCGCTTGGGCGGTAATTTTATACCGCTCGAGCGTGAACACTTATTTCGAAAATAATTTCCCAGAGAGCTCGGCGCTCGAGCGGTAATTTTCTACCGCTCGAGCGCGACTGCAATTAAATTCGCGAATCCCCTTCCCCCTTTCTCATTCTGAAAATCCCCAATTTCCCCCCAAACCCTCTCGCCCCTTTTCGGTTTTCTTGAGCAGGCACTTCGCTCCCTCCTCCAATTCACGGCAAGGCGGAACAATTTTCTTGGAGAAACAAAACTCACATCTCTTCGGTCATCCACCATCTCCATCAAAACCACATGGCTCCCAAGAAACAACGAGGTAATCCCGGTTCCTCCTCTTCATCTTCGTCTTTTGATAGACATCGTTTTGTGAGTGAGGCGGCGAGGGCTAGATACGATCATGCTAAGATTCACAGAAACCCTATAGTCGAGAGGGGATTTCGTAGATAATTTGAGGACAGACACTTAGGGCCTCTTGTGGATTTGGAACGGCGTGGATGGATACAATTTGGAAATCAACCCAAGGCGGCAGTTGTTTCAGTAGTTCGATAATTCTATGCGAATGCGGCGAAAAGAAACGATGGTAGGGTCTTTGTTAGGGGTCGACTAGTCCCGTGTGACTCTGTTACGATCAACACACTATTAGAAACGGAGGAAGTGGATGACTCTCAATTCCAGGCATTGGTCGCCGACCCTGATTATGATGTGATTCTCGCAGCACTATGCCATCCAGGCGCGATGTGGAAACCGTTGGGCGGACCACCAAGCTGCTTTGACGAGAAGTATTTGAAAGCGGGAATTGCCCTTTGGTATCTATTTGTGGCCCGAAGGATGATGCCGGTCTCGCACAAGAGCGAGGTGCAAAAAGAGCGGGCTGTGCTCCTATTTGCTTTGACTGCTGGATACAACATAAATGTGGGCAAACTTATAAATTCTCAGATCATGTTGAGCGCTCACAATAGTCATGTCGGTCTCTTCTTCCCCATCATCATCTCTGAATTGTGTGCGAGGGCGGGAGTGATATTCCGTGAGGATGAGGAGTGGTTGCAGCCGATGAAGGCTATTTGTGTAGATGACTTACAGCGGAAGAGGGCAAAACGTCACGTAGTCTTCCCCACTCAAGAGGAGGAGGCAGGTGGATCAAGCACCGTCGTCCCTCGTCGCCCACAACCCTGCAGGCGCACTCAGAATGACAAAATGGACGAGAGTCTTGCCTTCATGGCTCACCAAGAGCAAGTCAACACCAACTTCCAAGCACGGTTTACCCATCTCGACTCCTTGATGCGCACCATGCTCATCCACGGGGGCATGGACCCAGGGACAATACCATCACATCCGCCGTTCATTCCTCCTTATCAGTTTCAGTATAACTATCTTCCGCAAGGGGATGCCGCCGGAGTTCCACCACCGGAGCACGATGAGGAGGAGCCTTGATCAGGGGAGTTCACTGTTTCCCCTTTCCTCGCATTTTTTTTTCTTTTTTTTGAGTTTTTTTTACTGCTTTATGTTAATATCTCGTACCATTATTTCAATCTAGCTTGTCATTTGTTATTTTATTCTGTGTTTGCATTCGTGTGTGCACTTCTGTGTTTTTTTTTTTTTTTTTTTTTTTTTTTCCCTTCTTTTTTTTTTTTTTTTTTTGTGCAATGGGGACATGGCACCCCTTTAGTATGAGGGGGTCCTTCTTCGTTTTTGTCTTGCATGAGTGTCAGATGATGGTGAAACTAGTAACTTGGTAGCCTATGATGATTGTGGATTACATGAACTGCATGTTGCTTAGTCTTATCACTCGTTATGAATCCCCATGTGAATTGAAATCGTTTTATGCACACATCGTGGATTTTGATAGTGATGTCGATGACAGTTAAGTTCAACATAATCTGTGAGGAGAACTGGAGAAACATAAGATGCGAGTAGAACTTGAATGATTACTTGTTGAAATGAGTAACCAACCAGTAGCATGAACTCAAGTAGAAAATCCTTCATCCAAATCGTGCATAGAACCGAAAAAAAAATTCATCCCGAGGCCAGATAAATAAACATACCCTATATCCCAAGCCTAGGGAGTACGCATGAGAAAACTTTGAGAAAAAAAAGGGGATGTAAGGTGTGGGGGAGCCAAAAAGGGATGAAATCATATCCCAAGGCTAAAAAGATGGAGATGTAAGGTGTTGAGGAATGTCAGATAAAATTTCTGACAAGCGCATAGTGAAAATGATCTACGTACTCCCAAGCTGTCTGAACCACTTGAGCACTTATGACTACTGACTCCCTACATTTTGTTGTTCACCTATGAAACTCTACCACTTTAAGTGTTTACGGGTTGGTCACTAATAGACACAGAACTCAGGATAGAGAAACTTGCGTTGACTTGTTGATTCGGCGACCCACATGATTTGCGAATAAAACTATCTGAAGCACAAGCTAGATAAATCCACGACACACACAGACGACCACATCTTTTGGCAAAATAAAAATGTGTTGTGATATTTTGGAAGGGGTGTTAATAAGTACTGTGAGTGGACTAATTGGATATAGTTCAAAAACCCACTGAGGTATGAAATGTCAGTTTGCTGTTTTGCCATCAGTTTAATTGTTTTCAATACTTTCACTTTGTGTTTGTTTCATGTCTTGGATGTGGTTTGTAACCTATTTTGCTTGAGGGCAAGAAAAAGGTTAGTATGAGGGGGTTGATAGGTATGGTTTTTACGTGTTTTATTACATTAGTTTTGTGTGTGTTTGCATTGCGCATGCGTACATTTCCTTTACATTTTGTTCGTTTTAGAGTAAACTTTTGCATTGGACAATGTCTCACTAGGTCGTGATGAATTTGCATGAAAATGACCGGGAAACTGAAATCATAGCAAAAGATGCAAGCCGAGGAGAAAAACATACAGAAATGCTGGTGCCCGAGCTGTAGAATTTCACCGCTCGGGCGTGAGAGGTGATCCGCGCAGCAAAATTCCAGAGAAGATGGCGCTCGGGCGGTAATATTTTTCCGCTCGAGTGCGAGAAATGCTTTTCCGAGAAAAAAATTTACAGAAAACTCGGCGCTCGAGCGGTAATTTTCCACCGCTCGAGCGCGACTGCCGCACTCTCCAAGAAATTTACAGAATGTGTGGCGCTTGAGCGGTAATTTTCTACCGCCCGAGCGCCACCTATTTTTGGAAAAAGTTCTTTTCCGATTCCTTACCTTATTCTGGGGATGTAGATGATATGGAGGGATCTTTTGGACGTATTGGAGGGATTCAGACTGGATTGGGGAGCCGCCACAAGCTTTGGAAATGACTTTTACGCTTGGAGTTGAAGAGTCGAAGAATTCCGGGCATCGTTCCTCGCATTTTTATCACGACTAGTATTTCTAATCTAGTTTCTTTCATTCAAACATTGTTTTGTTTAATTTTAAAGATGAATTCGATTAGCTAAACGTTAAATATTTGTTGGGATTTAAGGGGATCCTACCCCAAACTTTGATTTGATTAATTTATATTTCGATTAGTGCGTTAGTCTTGATTATACTATTGTTTTATCGTGTTGTTAGAGCGTAGCTAACTTTAATAACGTTTTTATATTGCGAGTGAGTTCGAGAGAATAGCTTGTGATAGGAACGAGTAGTATAATCCGTGGATCTACAATTTGCATAGATATATGAAATTGGATACGCGCCGATAGTCATAGTCCTAAGGGTCGAAAATTAGGAGATTTCATAGATCGGCATGCAATTCACTCTTGATAAATAATTAAAGACATTTAATTACTTCACTGAGTAGAATTAGTTTGGCATAGCTCGAGATAGTGTGTTCAATGAAATAGGAAATCCTGTCGGAAGGATAAATCACTAGCGAATGAATTAATTAATTAACGAGGGGTAGGTGAACCGATATTCCCAACAAATCTATTTCTCATTGAATTTTAATCAACCACTCTAGATATAAATTTTTATTATTCAATTCTTGAATTAGTTTATATGCATATTTATTTAAGTATAGTATTAATAACCAATCAATCAATTTTCGTTGCTAAAGATTTAATAACTGAAATAACAATTGTCAAATACAGTCTTCAGTGGAACGATACTCGTACTCACGTACATTATACTATTACTTGACATCGTGCACTTGCGATTAATATTTGAGCATACAAAACTATATTTTTATTAAGGATTTCACAGTGCAAGTTTTGCTCGATCAGGTAACTTTTAAAAAATTTCTCGCTACTAAACCACATATTTACTCCTTAATTAACTTGCAACTGAGGTTTTGGTATGCATTTTAACATTCCCAAAGATGATCCAAATCAAGCCCACGTCGATTACACCCCATGAACACAAGAAATCACCTCACTTCAAGATGGGTAATAAAGATTTCATCAATTGGTATATGTTAGATACGGATAACCTGTTGATCTTGATAAATTCACAAAACAAATAGTCAAAATGCATGTCCTAAATATGCCTCCAATATGATGAAATATCGAAATTTCAGGTAGTGTATAAATTTTGTTGTGTCTGAACTTGATGTTGGCAACACCTCCTGGCAACACCAATGAGTTTTATTCAAACTTCCATAAAATTTTCTTTTGATTCAGAAATGGTAGCTCCCACACTAGAATAACGATCTTCAATGAACTCTTCTAGGTAGCTTTTTCCATTACTGTTTTGATTTAGAAGTGGTAGCTCCCACACTAGAAGAACGGTCTTCAATGGACTCCTCTAGGTAGTTTTTTCCATTTTCTTCTAAACAAATTTTTTATTATTTACCTCTTTTCTGTTTTTCTCCTTATGCTCACATTTTCCAAGTCACTTTTTCATATTAGACAAGATCACGATTTCCATGAATATCCTCAACTACTCGATGCCTTGGATTGAGCGTAATTCACTCTTCAATATTTTCATTGGAAGTATGACCACTCAGTGAGTACCTTTCAGAAATTACCTTCATTGTTCAGACTTTACACAAAAAAATAAGATGGTTATGATTATGCAGTATGCTTAGCATCCTAAAAATACACATGCAAAAATGGTGTTGTCACCGGTGTTGGCAACACCAATGACAACATGTGTGTGTGATTATTGTACGCGAATGTTGAGAGATTTCCGAAGATTGAAAAATCTCTCAAAGTCCAAAGATTTCGTGAATATATCAGCCAACTAGTTTTCAGTCCTCACAAATTCCAGTCGAATTATACTTCTTTCAACCAAATCTCGAATAAAGTGATGTCTTATATCTATGTGTTTTGTTCGAGAGTGTTGCACAGGATTATTAGAAATGTACTTCATGTACTTCACCAATAATTTGTGATGATGAGTGATTTTTCTGAATCTTACTGAGAATTTCTTTTTCACAATTGATCATCACATCATCATCACTATCCACAGTTTCTGTTTGATTCAGAGACGATGTTGTGCTTGGTGTTTCCTTACTGGACTCAACACCAGTACTGGTCAGTGGCTCACTTATATCCAGCAGTCCTTCCGTATTATCATCCTTGGTTTTTCCTGTTAAATCTGCAAAGTCATCAAACACCACATTAATTGACTCAATAGTTGTTCTAGTTCTCAAATTAAAAACACGGTAAGCCCGACTGTTCATTGAATAACCGAGAAATAGACATTTATCACTTTTAGAGTCAAATTTTGCAAGATGATCACGATCATTCAGTGCATAACAAACACAACCAAAGATATGAAAGTATTTTAGATTTGGTTTTATTCCCATTAAGATTTCATAGGATGTCATGGTCGATCCACTCCTTAAAAATACGCGGTTGGAAATGTGGCATGCAGTATTTAAAGCTTCGGCCCAAAAACGTTTTGACACATTCTTGGAACTTAGCATGATCCGAGCCATTTTTTGAAGGGTTCGATTCTTCCTTTCCGCTATTCCATTTTGTTGAGGATTTTTAGGAGCAGAAAATTCATGGGAGATTCTTTTCTTTTCACATAAGGAGGTAAAATGTGAATTCTCAAACTCCTTACCATGATCAGTTCTTATTTTAACCACCCTCATATCGAACAAGTTTGTTATCCTAGCATGCAATTTCTTAAAGGCATCAAATGTATCAGATTTTTCTTTAAGGAAACTTACCCAAGTAAACCGCGAAAAATCATCAACGCAAACAAACGAATATTTCTTACCACCCAAGCTCTCAACTTCCATTGGACCCATTAGATCCATGTGTAATAGTTCAAGGCATCGTGTTGTCCCAAAATATTGCAACAATAGGTGTGCAACACGAGTTTGTTTACCTTTTTGATACGGTCCACAGACATATGTATTACCTGAACTTAAATTTGGCATACCTCTTACAGCATCAAACTTGTACAAATTCTTCAAGGTCTTGAAGCTCACGTGGCCTAATTTTTTATGCCAGAGATCTAGATCACTTACCTTGGCACTACGGCAGTCATCACCTTCTCCCAATTGGTAGCAATTGTCAGCTGATCTAACACCTGTCATTATACATATATTAGCATTATTGTAAACTTCACAATAATTTTTATTGAACCTAACATACAAATCATCATCACATAGTTGACTTATGCTTATTAGATTGGAGTTAAGTCCTTCAACATGTAAAACGTTGTGAAGTTCAGGAAGCCCATCGACATTCAGGGTTCTTTTGCCTACTATTCTTCCTTTAGCGCCGCCACCATAGGTCACACGCCCACTTTTTACTTCAACATACTCCGTGAGGTGTTCTTTAGTTCCGGTCAGCTGGCGTGAACACCCACTGTCAAAGTACCATGCACCTGCAATATTAGTTTTCAACGAAGTATAAATGACATTGCATAGGTTTACAGTTTTTGGTACCCAAATTTTCTGAGCGGAAGAATTCTTGACCGCGGTGTTGGGCTCGGTGTTGGACAACACCTTATGCAACACTTGTTTTGAATGCCAGCTAAGGTAGTAGTTCCTAAGTTTGTAGCAGAAGGGTTTGATGTGTCCATGCTTATTACAGTAGTGACAGATGAAATGACGCTTTCTTTGCTTGGATTTTGAGGTAGACACCGGCTTCTTGACTTGAGACACCTTTGCTGAAGAGCGACCTTTTGATGGTGAGGGAGATGAGCTGGACGTTTTCAGCTTTTGTTCAGAGACCAGCGTTGAGCTTTGCACAATATTTAGAGGTGAGTTCACTGTTGAGGGGTCACCATTGTCCTCAACACTCTTCACAAATATTGTGGTCTTTGAACTAGAGTTAGACGATTCACCATGTTCATACACACTTTCAACACATCCAAGACCTGTTTTGTTGTCTCTTCCCATAGTTAACATAGAGTCAAGTTTTGATGAGCTTGAGTTGAATTTTTCAAGAGTCTTTGATGTCTTCTCAAGATCATCCTTAACCTTACATAGTCCTTCCTACTCAGCAAGACTTCAAGACAAGACAAGTTGCTCTTTAAATCAGTGTTTTTTTTTTAGAGTATGAAGTTTGTCTCATTACGTTTGAGCCAATCATCATAAAGTTCTTTGTACATCATCTGTACAATCTCCACTGTATGCTCTTCTTGTTCAGCTCCCTGGTTTTTATCATCTGAATTTTCCAGAGATTTAGCATTAAGACATGGTGACATTGACACATTGTTGTGGCCTGGTGTTGCAACACCAAAGGGATTGACCTGCAGTTTGTATATATCTTTCTGGATGGCAGATAGAGAGGTGCAATCATCTCCTTCCTTCAAATCGCGTTCTTCATCGGTATCATCGTCACTTAAGGAGGCTGCCATGTTTTTATTTTTGCGGAGTCGGTTGGCACACTCGTTTGCATAATGACCAAATCCAGAGCATTCTCAACATTGGACTGAATCAAGTTTCTTTGTTTCTGGTCGAACTGATGAATCATTTCTAAATCTAAAATTTCCTGGAGTCGATGCAGTTATTTTATTCCTTTCAAAAGGAACAAACTGTGGTCTTGATGTTGATACAGTTTTCTTCTTATCTCTCATTCTTTTCAGGTAGTCGTCGAACTTCTTTGTGATTAAGGAGATTGATTCCTCACCAAGATCCGAATCCTTCGCCTCTTGAATTAGGCTATTCACCGAATCATCAGTGGTTTTTAAAGCAACAGCCTTCCCAGTATTTCTTTTCTGTAGGTCTAGATTCATCTCAAATGTTCTGAGAGAGCTAATTAGGTCTTCCAGATTGACTGTAGAGGTGTCCTTGGATTCGTCAATGGCACAAATTTTGATATTAAAACGCTCAGGAAGGGATCTCAGGACCTTGCTAACCAGTCTTTCGTTTGATATTGGATCACCGAGATAAAGGCCTCATTTGCAATATCGCGCAATATACGATCATATTCCACAATAGTCTCGTTTTCCTCCGTCCTTAAGCTTTCAAATTTGGAGGTCAACATCCTGAGTTTGGTTCTGCAAACACTTTCGGAACCTTCGCAGTGCTTTTGAAGTATATCCCAGCCTTCTTTGGCAGAGATGCAGTTTGTGATAAGGCTGAATATGTTGACATCCACAGAGGTGAATATAGCATTGAGCACCTTTGAGTTAAAGTTCGAGTTTTGGACTTCATCATTTGACCATAAGCTCTTAGGTTTAACTCTACTATCCCCATCATTATCAACTTTTTACGGAGGTGACCACCCATCTAAGACTCGTTGCTAAGCTCTTTCTTAGATAGATTTAATATACATTCTCATCTTGACTTTCCAGAGAGCATAGATTGATCCATCCAAGATCGGTGGTCTAAAAACAGTACTAGAAGATAACTGATCCATCAAAATTTTGTGTAATTTCCTGTAAGCAAAAACAGCAGATAAACAGAATCAATCACTTAGTGTTTCAAGTGTTGGCTCTGATACCACTTGAAAGAATTGTTGCGCATAGATTTATAGGAAATAAATATTTAAAACTAGTATATCAGAATTTGGTGTTGTGCTCGATGTTGGCAACACCAGCACACAACACGGTAGCGAAAATTAATTATTTAACACACAAATATAACTTTAATAAATAAACACTTGGGTTAAATTATGCACAAGTACGAATACTTGTGTGATGCCTCATTGCAAAAATTCACTAGAAACTTATGTAATTTGTTTACACCAAAATAATGCTAGTGAGTATAACAAATCAAAATTCCTTGACAATCTCCAAGAAATTAAAATGCATCAAAAACTCAAACCAAAACTAAACACTAGATGCATAAAAATAACGTATTGCTAAAACACAAAAACGAATACACTCTTCGATCAACACTCTGCGTCAGTGTTGTTCTTGAGTGTTGGCAGCACCAATCAGCAATATGGTCACGAGGTAGTCAGAACAATCAAGCTCCTTATGCAAATCTTCAATACTGAATATTCTTCAGCAAAGTTCCTATAGCTGTCAATATGTTTTCTCTCCTTGTTGCATCCGTTTTCAATAATCGACCCTCTTATATATAGTACTTCTTTTTAACCTAAATATTCATAGATACTTCCCACCTATAAACAAGGAAACTAGAGTTTAATAGAATCAATCTCTAATTCAAAGCACATACATTATATCTTATAGATCAGTTCCTAAATTAATTAAATAATTCCTAACAATAGAATTTACTATATCTATGAAAACAAATCTATCAATTTAGTCTAGAAGTGCATAATCGAAATAAAATCTTAATTGATTTAGGAATAAAATATTCCTTTCAAATCTAATATCAAATTTCATTGTAGTAGTTTCTAGGAGGCTTTTTTTAGAGAATCTCTTGTAAATAAATTAGGCAAATATTATAATCATAACTCAAACAATATTATATTATACAATATAACATCAATTTTTTTTAAAATATTCGGTTTAAAAGATTATTTAGAATTCAAGAAAAGAAAATGACATCAATTCAATTTTCTTACTATCGATCCCAGTTTTTCGCTCTTTTTTTATATACTTTTTGCATTTTTATCGTGTGAAGATTTATATTTGATTATTTTTTGTATCATATAATGAAAAAAAAATTCATAATATGATTTTTCTTCTTCTTACTTCTGCTTTTAAATTATATTGTTTCGCTTTATTTTTTTTTAAAAGAAAAAAGAGATATTTTTTTATTAAATTATTATTCACTTGTGCAAAAATCTTGACATAGCGATATTTTGATGTTCGATGTTGATTCTTTGCATTGTCGGTCTTTTTTTTTTTATTGTGGTTTTTACTGATATTTGTACTCCAATGATTTTCTCGATGTCTATTTTTTTATGGTTCTGTGTTCCACACAAAGGATTTGATTCTTTTCCATGTAGCCATGTTGGTTTTTCCCCAGTGCTCCTTGTTCGTTAGACACGATTGATCCAAAACTATTTTTGATAATGCGATTGTTATATGATGCGATTCGGGTGAAATGGATGAGCCGGGTCGGATGCTCCACCGGATCTGCTATCAATATAGTGAAGGAAATAAGAGCAAGATGTATTATGGACCAGAAGCTTCTTTCCTCCCTTGAGCAGCCGAGAAGATCTGTGAACAAGAAAGTAACCACGTGAATGGGCGTCGGAGGGGTATCCGACGTGACCACTACGATGCTTGAGTCAGTGAAGGACTCAAGCTGTAAACCAATGAAACCAAGTGATGGTTGTGAAATTGGTGTGGAAGGTGAGTAGTAAATGAACAATAAATGTGTGCATTCAATATCTGAATGGAGAGTAAATGCCAAGAGAGAACCTGGTATTTATAGTAGATGATTCAATGATGTCCTCGCTCTTTGTGCTGATCATAAATTATAGTAAGGCGACTGATTATACCCTATTATTCTGACATGTCAAATCTCATACTAGTCACATCCATCCTACCTGATTTTGTCAACCACTTGTATTAGTGTCAGAGATAGGTCGCCGCACACACTCTACTTTGTCGGCGTAATTAAATGCAGCACTCCTATCGAAGTGGCCCGGGTAGAATGCCTCTCGGGAAAATACATGAGAGCCCAGTCATCCAATAAACCGGGAAGGTTATGTCCCGAGTGTTTCAATGGCCCGACCTTTTGACTGGCCTCTTCATATATTCTCCCTGTCACATCACTCTCAACGTCCCGGGCAGTTTGAGATCCGGATTTATATTCAGATTGTCGTCTTGTTGACCCGGGAATAGTCGATCCTACTGACCCGGGCACTATCCATGGCCCGGGACATCTCGGGGTA
Organism: Primulina huaijiensis; assembly: GCF_012295235.1. Lineage (NCBI taxonomy): Eukaryota > Viridiplantae > Streptophyta > Magnoliopsida > Lamiales > Gesneriaceae > Primulina > Primulina huaijiensis. Next base: position 6,662,019 of record NC_133319.1, on the reverse strand, counting down.
TCATCACTCCCTCCTTAAATAGTCAGGCTAGAGTCGTACTCGCTGTCCCGATCAGTCTTGTGTGCCCGGTCAGGAGAAACAATTTGTCGTTTAGTCTCCCCGATATGATAGGAATGATTCCACACTATCGGTGCTGACGTAAGCCCTAAAAGTTAAATCTTTTCAGAGATTCTTCGTATTCCGAGAAGATAAATCATCATGGCGCCTCAAATCCCGTGCCTGTCTTTTCAAATATCCCGCGCGATTTCTCAGGTGGATCTCGTACGTCCATCTGTCCTATGATCAACGGCCCAGATCTATGCATCTTCCTCTATATATATAATACCGCCTCAGATTTACTTAGAACTTTACACTTCTCGTTTTCCTTTTCTCTGCGTTCTGTCTTCTCCGGTGATTCGTTTCCAAGCGATTTCATCTCCGGCGACCTTTGCTTCCTGTTCACTTGTCATCACTTTTTCCTCATAAGTCCTTTTCCCTTTCTTTTGTTTACCATGTCCAATTCCACTTCCTCTACGTCTGGTAAGAACGTTAGGGGTCGGTCGGAGGATAACTCCTCGGCCCCTTCTGAAACGTCTATCCACATCGCCGTAGGCATCCCCATCCTTCATTTCTGACCTCTAAATGACCTCTTTCAAAACACAAAGCTTCTTCCTCCCGGCCTACGGGCACCCAAGGCAAAGGGAAGGACAAGGTAGAAGGGCCCTTGTGGTTCTCTATTATAACTTCTACCCTTCGCCATGTTAATTTAGAAGAAATTAGGTCCTTAGGCTCCATTCTTTCCTCTTACAAAATATTAATTCCTAAGCCTAGCGATCACCCGAACACCCCTCCCCTGGGCTTTTTTTGTTGAACAACTGAAGAGTGGGCTTCGATTCCCAATCCACCATTTTTTCGAAGAGATTGCCCGGTTCTTCGGGCTCCCGATTAATCATCTTCACCCTAACGCCTTTAGAATTATGGCGGCCACTTTTGTTTTGTTCCGTATGAAAATCATCCCCATCAACTCTTCCATTTTTCATTATTTTTATTCTTGTCGGTTTAATGACGGGGTATTTTCTTTCATGGCTCGGATGCATTACCGGTTTTTGACTGACATTCCTTCATCTTTGAAGGGATGGAAAACAAAATTTTTCTTTTTACAATACCTCATCCCCCTTACCTGTTTGACAGGATTTTTGCCTTCAATGCCCACACAACCTGAACTTCCCCGAGACTTCAAACTTCTTCCCACTTTTACCCATGCACAGGATGCTTTGGAAGGGCAGTCCTTCCTATCCTCAGTATTGATCGGGGGAGATAATTTAATTTACTACGGGATTGGGTCTTGTCCTCAAGATCTTGTCGACCAGATAATAGATGAGTTTGACCAGGCCGAGTCACAGGCTGGTAAATTGTCTCCTTAGTTCTTTTATTTCTTGTGTGTTAATTTTCTGACTGTTAATCTTTGATACAGCCATAGAAGAAATGATCAAGGCCAGTCTCCTCGAGGCATCTGCCTGGAAGAAAGCAGAGCAAAAGAAGGCCCGGGCGGAGAAGAGAGCCCGAGAAACTCAAGAACAGGAGGAGCGTCGAGCCCGGGCAGAGGCTGAGGCCCGGGAACTAGAGGAGAGCCGGGTCCAGGCAGATACGGAGGCCCAAGAAGAGGCTGTTCCTACCAGGGAGGAGGCCACCTCTTTGGTCGATGAAGAGGATCCGGTGTCTCTAAATCATTGCAAAAGGAAGGCTGTGCCGGAGCCGGTCCTTGAGACAGTGGTCCTGGAGGAGGAACTTGAAATATCTGTCCGATCACACCCTCCTCCCGGCTCGTCTGCTGGTCCTCAGGACGGGAGGTCCTTGGCCCTCCCCAATATCTTTGGGGATGACATTAGCTTGGATCTCGTCAAGATGATCCGGGGTCTTCTGCGCCCTGATGAGGTGAAGCATCTCCGAGGACTCTACCCCAATGAGCAGTTATGCGAAAGAGTGGCCCAGTCTTTCTCCGTAAGTTCTTTTACTTGTCCCGTCATTTAATCATGTATCAGTTTTTCTGACCTTTTCTATTTTTACAGGGCTTGCAAATGCTTATGTCAGCCTTCGAGCGAGTGGCCCACGCTGCGAAGATAGCCAACACCCAAGCTACTTCTGCCCGGGAGATGCATGCCAAACTCCAAGAGGAGGTAGGCCGGATGAATGAGCTTCATGAACATATCTTGGCCCGAGAAAAGGCTGGCTGGAAACAGCAAGTAGATCTGGTTCAAGCAGAGCTGGCTGGAGCTCGAGCAGAATTGGAGTCATCCCGAAGGGAGCTCGAGATCACTCACCTGGAGGTGCAAGGGGCCAAAGAAGAGACTGAATCTTCTCGGGTTCGGGCTGAGGAGGCAACTGCTGCTTTGGAGTCTGCAAAGATTTCCCATGAGGATAGGATGGCCCAATTCTTGAAGTCCCAGGAACACTAGAAGATGGTGGCTAAGAAAGTCTTTGTCTATTTTGATCTAGGTTTCAAGAAATGCTTGGAACAATTTCAAAAAGCAGGCCTTGTTCCTCCTGACCAAGAAGACTTCCCTGATCTGGTCAAAGCTGCAGCTTCTCTCCCGGAAGAAAAGGAAGAAGAGGAGGCCCCCAAAGTAGACTAGAATTTCCTCTTTCCGCTTTTTTTTTTACTCCCGGGCTTCCAGGCACCTTGTAAACATTATTTTGCTTTAATGAAGTGTTTTTTCTGTCAATCCTCTTGCATTCAATAAGTAGTTAGGAACATGACTGAAGTGTTAAGAAAGGCCCGGGTTTTTCGCACACTTCCACAAAAACGTGAATATTTTGAACTTATCAAGAATGTTCTGAATATGCAACCAGGTTCAATAACTGGGACATGGGATCCTGAGCTAAGTAGATGAACGGAACACGGGTCTTTTTAGTGTATGACCGGGGTGCTGGTCCTCGGGCCAGGGTACGGGCCCCTGGGCTTAGTAGATGACCGGGGTGTGGGTCTTCGGGCAAGGGTACGGGTCCCTGATCTTAGTAGATGATCGGTGTGCGGGTCTCCGGGCCAGGGTACGGGTCCCTGGGCTTAGTAGACATTTCCTTGAATAATTTCTTTATTTGATGCATAAGAAATAGATACAGACTTAAACATAATATTTCTTTAAGTGAAAAGCATTCCATGGCCTCTTAAGGGTGTGTCCCTAAGGATCTTCCAAATAATAAGCTGCTCCCGCGCTGACTCTTTGAATCACTTTGAAAGGTCCCTCCCATCGTGCTTCTAATTTTCCCACATCTCCTACTGGCTTTGCCTTTTTCATAACTAGATCTCCGACCTAGAAATCTCGTACTCGGACGTGTTTGTTATAGGATTTCATTACCTGGATTCGATATGCTTCCATTCGAATGGCTGCCCGATCTCTTTTTTCTTTAATCAAATCCATCTCAATGGCTCGGCTCTGATCATTGCTACTCGGGTAAGATTCCACCCGAGCAGAGGGTTGTCCGATCTCCACAGGCAGTACAGCTTCCGAACCGTAAACTAGGCTGTAAGGAGTTTCCCGAGTAGTGGTTCGAGGCGTTGTCCGATATGCCCACAATATACTTGACAATTCTTCCACCCAATCTTTACCCTTTCCATGAAGTTGGGCTTTCAGTGCTTGTACAATAATTCTATTAGTCACCTCCGTTTGGCCATTGGCTTGTGGGTAGGCTACTGAGGTGAAAGATTGAGTAATCTTCATTTCTTTACAACAAGACGTGATTTTCTTCCCCTGGAATTGCCTCTCATTATCTGAAATCAATCTTATTGGGATACCAAATCTGCAAACAATACTCTTCCAGAGAAATTTCATCACCTCTTCCTCAGTAATTTTGCCCAAATGTTCAGCCTCCACCTATTTAGAGAAATAATCCACAGCCACAAGAAGGAATTTTTTCTTTGCCTGAGCTACAGGAAAAGGGCCCACAATATTCATACCTCACTGATCAAAGGGACATGATGTTGAGATAGGTTGCATGTCAGTAGTTGGATTGTGTTGAAATTTAGAATGATATTGGCAACCTTTGCATGATTGGACAAATTGAATAGCATCTTGATTTACCCGGGGCCACCAGAATCCGGCTAATATAACTTTTCGAGACAGGGCAGTCCCACCGAGATTTTTACCACAGCACCCTTCATGTATTTCTCGGAGGACATATTCTACTTCATTTTCTGATAAGCATTTGAGTAGAGGGCCCTGATACGATCTCCTGTATAAAACATCATTTAAAAAGACGAACCTGGGTGCTTGCTTTTTGACTTTCAGGGCTTGAGCTTTATCTTCCGGGAGTTTGGCATGGGCTATATACTCGATTAGAGGTGTCATCCATGAATTTTTTCGAGTAGGTGGTACTTCTTCATTAATAGAGAGCACCAGCCGGGTAAAACACAGGACTTCCCGGGTGCTTACGTCTGACAGAGGCGGCTAATTTGGCTAAGGTATCAGTGAAACGTCCTGCCCTTTTTATTGCTTTAAAAGTGCTAGAAATTTTTTTTTTTCCTAAATTTCGTCCATCCCATGAAAATATTTTTATAAAATATTTTACCCTTTAAAATGAAACATCAACCAACTAGCATTTTTAGAAATCAATGAAATAATCATAAAAATGAAATCGTCGCAGGTTTACCAAGCCTAAAAGCAATAAGTTTGAAAAGTATAGCCCATAATAAACCTCTCAAAAATCTCTCAAAAACATAAATAAATAGTCTTAAAAATCTTTAATCATAAATCATGAGTCAAAAGTCATAATGCGGAATAATAGAAGCGTTGGTCCTCGGGTTGTGTGCGCCTTCAGTCCAGTCGGGTCAACCATCAAGACCTCCATCCAACTCACCTGCATCCATCACACCTAATGAGTCTATAGACTCAACACACCATCATTTATATACCAAATAATATATATAAAACCACATGCAACAGTGAAAATACTTGTAAGTAAAAATACATTTCATGATATGCAAAAATAACCTTGATCTTTTTCCTTATCATGACAAAAACATTGTTTGTAACATGATCATCAACATTTTCCTTTTCCTTTGTTGAATTCAGATCGATAATTGCGACTTTCCTAATCATGATCGTGAAGGTCGATGGATCCATCTACATATAACCACAGTACTGGGCGGCGGGGGACACCAGCAACACTCTCACCGATCAACTGGGCCCTGGCCTATCATGATTCGAATAGAAATACGATCGTCGGGGCTCCCCCTGGGACCTTTTCCCATAAATGGGCTCCCTCTGGGGCCTTTTTCCCTCACGATATTCCCATTCTTCCGTTACCACAAAATTGTTACACATATTCGCAATGATGGAAACACGATCGTCGGGCTCCCACTGGGACCATAACCCTCACGACGTCGCCAATATTAACGAATTAATCACAATCACTTCACATCTTTCAACATTTTTCATTCACATCACTTTAGAAAAATCCTAAATAATCTTTACATTTTCCATTTTGAAACCAAGCATGCAACATGTATTTTAAATGTCTTCCTTAAATCATAAAAATCAAATAGACATTTAAAAATCATCATTTAATTATGAACATTTCATAATCAATTAAAAATAATCATAATATCACAAAAATAGCATTTAGGGCACTGCCATGACCTTTACTAATTTTTAGGTGTAAAAAATACCGTTTTACCCCTGGATGTAAAATTTCTCGAATTTGACTTTTTCTTAAATTCATTGACTCTAACATGTCCCTAATAATTATTTAAGCCTAATTTAATTTTCCCATAATTTTATTTAGCTTAATTATTAGACTTTTCTATTTATCATTAATTAATAGTTTTGACGGTGTTTTAATCCCGAAAAATCCCAAACTTTAATATAAAATTCCTAAATTCTAAATTTAGTCTTTTTATATTATTTTAGTCCTTGTGGACCATGACTCGACCCCCGTGAGCCGTTTTCCAATTTTACTTTACTTAAGATCCCTACTTGACACCTAAACCTCGACCCCGAGCCAACTTTTGATTTTCACGAGTTACCCCTGGACCATGTCGGGCCAAAACTTGCCCAACATCCCAAAGTAACCTACTGGACCCTAAGTTTTCCAAGACATCAGCCCAAACCATGAAAACGAGAAGCTCCTAATTGACCCCATGCTGGCCGAGACTTTACACATGCATGTACTCTAAGTTTTGAACCCTTAGGAACCTAGCCGCCCCTCTAGCCAAGAACCAACCTGATGAGCACCCCCTAAGGACCCTAAGGACTAGACCTGACCCAGCCCAGACCCCCTGAATCGCGCGCCCAAGCTTGCGTGAAGAGCAGAACCCTACACGCGATTCCTTTGCCTCTCGGGTGGGAGTCCTCTTGTTTCAGGACTCCTCCTAGCCCTCAATCTCGAGTCCTAGCTTGGCTAGGACTCTACCCTAGCCTCAACCAAGCCCATGGCCGATACCCTGGCTCAAGCCAAAGCCCAGCCAACCCCTGGAACAAGGAACCCGACCCCTAAACCCATGACAGCAAGTTCACGCTGTCTGACTGTTCTTGTTTCCGTTTTCCTTCTACGTTTCGGCCGGTTGTGTGTGGGACTCCAAAACAAGTATAAACTTTACTTAAACAAACCTAGACATCATGGCAGCCCCTTAGTGTCATGAAACGTGAATCAAAGCATCAACCATGTTAGCATAAAGATCATGCAAAGAAAGAAAACGTGAGCAGCAAGGTTCTGTGCTTCATGCTTCAAACCAACTAGCTTTTAAAAATATATATATGACATGATGGATGAGAAAAGAAAGATTAAGGTGTGCCTTTGCGTATAGTACGCTCAAATAATCGTTGACGACGAAGAACGGGACGCGAAACCTTGGCTTGAATCCTTTGGAACCTTCGAATTTCTTCAGCAATTATGTAGTGCCGTGTGTGATTGTGTTTGTGTGAGGGGTGGGGAGTGTTTTCAGCTTTTAAAAAGATGGGGCCGATTCCTAGTAGTGCTAGGAGTGAAGAATTGTAGGGTTTTATATTTTTTAAGCACTAATTGACTACTAAATAGACTTTGGCCTATTAAGCCAATTAAATTAAGCCCATTAGTCTAATTAAGATTTAAATAAAATATTAACAAAGTTTTTGTTAAAATAAATTTGTGAATTTATTAGCCGGGTTGCCAAAAAGCTCGTATTTTAGTTGAAAAATCATCACCGATAAAATTTACGTTCCGACGTATAAAATCACCTCAAAACCCCTTATTTTCAAAAATATGAAAAATCATCAACCATATTTTAAATAATGAGAAACAACTATTTAATAAAAATATTTTCTATTTTTCAGCCCTCGGTCTCCGTTCCTCGATCGCAACTCGAATAACCTTTTAAAATTACGTTTTAATGCAATCATGTAGAAAAATATATTTTAAACATGTAAATATGCACAACATAATTAATTAATGTAATTAAAACAAATAATTAAAATACACAAAGAATTTAATAATTGCATGCATGAGGTTTGCGTGGACCCTTTAAATTTTCGGGGCGTTACAATCAGCCTCCCTTTTCTCTTCTCTAGGGATCTGTTCAATGCTCAGTCAGTTAAAGAGGCTGTCCGGGCTGTGATGAGCCCTAGATATTTGAGCATTTTTTCATTCTTGGCGTCGTATGTTCCTTTTATCTACTGGGCGACTAGTTGAGAATCAGAGTAAATAATGACCCGGGATGCGCCGACTTCCCGGGCGGCTTGTAATCTTGCCAGAACGGCTTCATATTCAGCTTCATTATTGGTGACCCTGGAGTCGATTCTTAGGGCCAACTTGATCTTTTCTCCTGATGGAGCTATCAAAACCACTCCAACTCCACATCCTGACAAACTCGATGCACCATCAACAAAAACCCTCCATATTTCCTCCTCTCCTGGGTAAACCATTTCTATCAAGAAGTCTGTCAATGCCTGGGCTTTTATAGCAACTCGAGGTTTATATTCGATGTCATATTCCCCGAGCTCTATTGTCCACTTAACCATTCTGCCCAATACTCCAGCATGTGTCATGATTCTTCCAAGCGGGGAGTTAGTGAGAATCACGATAGGATGTGAGAGAAAATATGGTCTCAGCTTCCGGGCAGTCATCACCAAAGCCAGGACTATTTTCTCTACTTCAGTGTAATTCAACTCTGCTCCTCTGAGGGCATGACTGGCATAATACATCGGCTTTTGGTCGGTCCCCTCCTCCTAGATCAGTACGGAGCTAACAACATATTCCGTGGTAGACAAATAGACCCACAGCTTTTCCCCGGGCTCAGGCTTGACAAGGACGGGTAGCTCGGATAAATGCTTCTTCAGATCTCGAAAAGTTTGTTCACACTTTTCATCCCATCCAAATTTTTGCTCTTTCCTCAGGATTTGAAAGAATGGATAACTTTTATGGGCAGACCGAGAAATGAATCGAGATAAGGCAGCGATTCTCCCGGTCAGTTTTTGTACTTCCCGGACAGATTGAGGGGAAGGCATGTCAATCACTGCTTTGATCTTTTATGGGTTTACTTCAATTCCCCGATCGGTTACCAAGAAACCCAAGAATTTTCCACTTCTGACCCCGAACACGCATTTGGTCGGGTTGAGCTTTATTCCATATTGCTTCAGGGTAGCGAAGGTCTCAGTCAGATCTTCAACAAAACAAGAAACCTCCCGGGTCTTGATCAAAATATCGTCCACATACACTTCAATGTTCCTGCCTATCTGCTTTTGAAAAACATGATTCATCAGACGTTGGTATGTGGCTCCGGCATTCTTTAATCCAAAGGGTATAACCACGTAGCAGAAAGTGCCTCCAGAAGTGATAAAACTGGCTTTATCTTGATCTTGCCGGGCTAAGGGGATTTGATGGTACCCCTGATAAACATCCATAAAGCTTAATAATTCGTACCCGGATGTTGAGTCCACTAGTTGATCGATCCGAAGAAGTGGGTAACAATCCTTGGGGCAAGCTTTATTTAGGTCCCGGAATTATACACACATCCTCCATTTTCCGTAGCTTTTGGAACAAGGACCACATTTGAGATCCAAGTAGGGAATTTGACCTCTCGAATGTGGTCGGCCCACAACAGCTCTCCCACCTGTTCCTCGATGACTTTATCTTTCTCCAGACCAAAATGCTTTTTCTTCTGCTTCACGGGCCGAGATCCCGAGAAGATATTTAATTTATGCTCAGCCACCTGTGGTGAGATCCCGGCTAGTTCATGTTGAGACCAGGCAAAAATATTAAGGTTAGCTTTTAAACAGTTTAAGAGTTTTACCTGGGAGGGTGTATTGATGTCTCGGGCCACCCGGATATGTTTCCTTGGCTCAATTTCCATCGCCTCTTGCTCTTCCTCCGCAACAAAATGCACCTCCCTCTCCTCTGCCACCTCCTCCCTTCGAATCACCATTTTCTCCTTTTCCTCCTTTCTCGCCCTCTTTTGATCCACTCGGACAGTCTCCCCATAGCACTTCCGAGAAGAAGGCTGGTCTCCCTTGACCTCCCCAACTTGTCTTCGTACTGGAAATTTAATTTTCTGATGATAAATGCAAGCCACAGCTCTCATCTCATTCATAGCTGGCCTCCCCCAGGATAATGTTATATGAGGACGGGGCATCCACCACTGTAAAGACCGTCATGACTGTCTTGCGCAGATCTTCATTTCCCAAGGTTAATGGCAATGTTATCTCCCCTTCTGGATATACAGCATGACCCGCGAAACCAAACAAGGCAGTCTCAACCGCCTCTAATTGGTACTCATGTAAATCCATTTGAATCAGGGCTTCTTTGAAGATGACATTGACAGAGTTGCCATTGTCAACGAAAACTCTGAGTACATCATAATTAGCCACTCAGGCTTGAATAACGAGAGCATCATTATGGGGTAGACTGACTCCCCTCAAATCCTCCGGGTCAAAACTTATGACCGGCTCATTCTTCCCCTCCCGTCAATTTCCAAACACTCTTTTCTACTTCTCGCCTTCCGAGTCCGGTTAGAGTCACCATATGTAGACCCTCCCGAAATCATTTTTATTACTCCTCGACTCGGGGAGGCGTCTCTCTTCTCTGGTTGTCTACTTCTTTCTTCCCGGGAGCTTCCCTCTTCTTTCCTACCTCCACTTGAGATATCTGCTGATCTCCTGGGAACATTAGGTCCGAGACGCCGAGATAACCAAGGTGGTTGTCTAGACCCATCTCGGGAGGGATAAGGTTCTGGCATAGGGCGTTTATTGGGCTCCTTCCTCAAAGTTCGACATTCACTCGTGTCGTGAGAACATTCTTTGTGAAGGGTGCAAAACCCTTTCTTTTTTGGTCTGGGCGGTCGTGATGTGGAACTCGGACGAGGGGTCATGTCCGAGCTACATTCTTAGATTTAACGATCCTGGGCAATTCTCAGAGGGACGTGAGGGAAATGCCCTAGACCACTCTTCTTGTGAGCTCTCTCCTCGGGCCTGACAACCCGGTCTCCCCTGGATCTTTTTAAGGCCACTCTTTTTTGGTTCTGTGCCTATTCCATGTTGATGTATTTCTCTGCCCGGGACAAGAGATCTTCAAAGTTCTCGGGCAATTTTTTTGTTAAAGATCGGAAGAAATCTCCCTCCCACAATCCCTGCATAAAAGCCGTAGTTTTTGTCTCGGGAGCACAGGTGGGAACATCCAAAGCTACTCGATTAAATCTCTTGATGTATGCCCTTAAAGTTTCATCCTGGCCCTGCTTTACTTCAAACAGATTAAAAGCGGTCTTCTTATATTTCTTGCTGCTACTGAACTGGTGCAAGAATATTTTTTGAAAATCTTCAAAAGAATGAATGCTCTGAGGTGCTAGCCCTTTGAATCATCTTTGGGCCGAATCGACCAGGCTGGTAAAAATACTTTGCATTTAATTTGATCCCCATAACAATGTAGAATGACCATGTTTTCGAATTGAGCAAGATGATCTTCGGGGTCAGAACTCCCATCATAATCCTTGACCTTGGTCGATTTGAAATGCCCGGGAAATGGTTCCCGGACAATGGCATCAGAGAATGGGCATCCTCTAACAATTTGCGTGCTGTTTCTAGAGCTAACTTGCCCCTCTAATACTCTCATCTTCTTCCTCAACTCTTCTAACTCTTCTGCCACGGTAGGAGACTTAGAACCTGCACTTGACTCTTTCTCCTTCTCCCTTCTCTCTTCCTCCTGCTCCTTTTGTGCATGCTCTTGTTCTTGCTCTAGCCGAGTAGAATGATTAGCAAGGGGCCTCTTTGCCAAGGCTGCCTCCACGGCATCAGATACAATTTTGGCTAAATCCTCGGGTGCTAAGTTAATAGTAGGTCGGGGACCAGTGAGTGGTGGGCCACCTGCACCAGAAAGATGTGTGTTATTCTCTTCCTGGATCCGAGAAGTGTCTTGATTCGTCCTCCTGGTAGGAGCCATATCAACGTCTTATAACTCTATCTTTCCCAGAGACGGCGCCAATGATGTGATCCGGGTGAAATGGATGAGCCGTGTCGGATGCTCCACCAGATCTGCTATCAATATAGTGAAGGAAATAAGAGCAATATGTATTATGGATTAGAAGCTTCTTTCCTCCCATGAGCAGCCGAGAAGATATGCGAACAAGAAAGTAACCACGTGAATGGACGTCGGAGGGGAATCCGGCGTGACCACTCCGATGCTTAAGTCAGTGAAGGACTCAAGCTGTAAACCAATGTAACCAAGTGATGGTTGTGAAATTGGTGTGGAAGATGAGTAGTAAATGAACAATAAATGTGTGCATTCAATATCTGAATGGAGAGTAAATGCCAAGAGAGAACCTGGTATTTATAGTATAGGATGCAATGACCTCGCTCTTTGTGCTGATCATTAATTTTAGTAGGGCATCTGATTATACCCTATTATTCTAACATGTCAAATCTCATACTAGTTACATCCAGCCTACCTGATTTTGTCAACAACTTGTATTAGTGTCAGAGATAGGTCGGCCGCACACACTCTACTTTGTCGGCGTAATTAAATGCAGCACTCCTATCGAAGTGGCCCGGGTAGAATGCCTTTCGGGAAAATACATGAGAGCCCAGTCATCCAATAACCTGGGAAGGTTATGTCCTGAGTGTTTCAATGGTCCGGCCTTTTAACTGGCTTCTTCATATATTCTCCCTGTCACATCACTCTCAACGTCCCGGGCAGTTTGAAATCCTGATTTCTATTCAGATTGTCGTCTTGTTGACCCGGGAATAGTCCATCCTCCTGACTCGGGCACTATCCATGGCTCGGCTCCATGGCCCGGGACATCCCGGGGTATCATCATACTTTGTGTTTCCATAAAAAAAAATTTTATCGAGATATCATCTCCATACCTGATGATATTTCGAACATTCGAACACCAACACTTATCGCATATGATCTCGAAAGAAAATAAGACTCTTAATTTTTATGGAGATAAATATCGAATAAGAATCTGTTCAATCTCAACCTGTAACTCATATTTATTATTTATTTTTATAGACACAAGTCACACACAACACACGTCCTCATTGTTTTGTTTTGTTTTGTTTTGTTTTTTTTTTGAGTTGTTCCTTCTATTTGGAAAATATCGTATCATTTCATTTGATGTTCACACAAATAACCATTTTTTATCCATTAAAATATTGGCCAATTCTATCCTACACCAGGTGAGTTATACCCCATTAAATTTTTCCGTACACGTGTCTTTTTTCCTTTTTCTTTTTTTAATTATGATTGCATTTGACTGTACTTTAACCATAATCACACAAAATCATTAAACTAATTTCGTTTCATGTATATAACATGTGTCATATTATATTATTATTATTATTATTATTATTATTATTCTCAAATTATAAAAATTTTAAGCATACTCAGAAAATAAATCATGTTTCTTCAATAAAGTATAAAGCATGTGTTTCAAAATCACATAAAAATATGATATCATAAATCATAAATGAAATACCAAAGACATGATATCTCTCTCAAAAAATAATTGAAATTGCAAAATTTTTTCATCCCGAATCAACAAAAGACATGTTCTAGCATTGTGGTCCAAAATCTCCAAACATTTTTAATTTATGTTAATTAGTGATATATTTTAAGAAAAAATGATTTAGTGGCAAAAATAATTACTAGTGACGGAAATAAAAAGAGAGAATTAACTAATAACCAAAATAAATTGATAATAAATAAAATTTTTTGACACACATATATTATTTAATAACATGGAGTAAATCTCCCGGATTAGGATGAAATTGTCCTAAAATATTAATGTTTCACTTTTTAGCAGTCTCTCTATATTTTGGGAACTTCGCTGAAAGTATGCAAAAATTTGAGGGCCTTTCGTAGTAATTTAAATAAATGACGCACAAAATAGGGCAAGTCAGCCATCTGCCGATATATAAAGTGAGGACCAACTTTTTGCCGTCGGCCTTCTTTCGCTTCTCTCCGCACAAAAAGCTTCGAATTTCCTCACTTTCCTCTCCATTTTTCATTTCCGTTACCGTATCCCCCGGCGAGTTGAGAGAAGGTAAAAAATCTTAGCTCCAATTGTTTGATTGCTTTCAATTCATCATGCTTATTATTTTTTGAGGATCCAGCGAAATTTTAGCTATTGTGCGACTGTCATTTTTTTTCTGTATTTAGAATTTTGTTTCATTTTAATTACTTCTGTAGAAGTTTGATGTTATCTACTGCTCAAATTTCTTCGGATCTGTTATACCGCGAGAACTCGACATTTATTTGCTGAGAAGGAAAAGGTCTGTAAGCGGTTAGGTATTTAGATCTGATTGCGTTTGTTGATGTTTATGTTGTGTAGATCTGAATTCTATGACGCATAAGATTGGACGTATGGAAATGATTGTGATTTGCTGACAGTCTTTCTTGTTAAAGCTGCTTTTATGCTCTGAGATCTATTTGGTTACCTATTGGTGCACAATTTATATTGATCGTGGTATTTTTTTTTTTTTGTCTGGATTGTATATTATTGCTTTAAATAGCTCTATCTCTGCTTTCTCTGATTATGTATTTGCTTGATTCGGGATTTAAGCTTTTTTGGTTCTGTTTTGCCTTTTAATGCATCATCATAATAATAATAGTAATAATTATAATAATTAAGAAGATAATTTTTGGGACTTCTGTTTAACGTTTGATTACTTAATTATTGGCCATGACTGTTTCTCGTTGCAAAAGGCACTTCTGACACATTTACAAGTTCGTCCATGAATGCTTACATTCATATTCTAAATAATTTACCTATGGAATGTGCTGCCTAATGTGGGTATCTAATTTTGGAAAATAATTTTGACTGTAAGACTTGGTTTAGCATCTTCTTTTTTGCAATTTCTAACCATAACAATATTTTAGTCTTTTATTGATGTGATCTAGTTGATGTTTTTCTTTGGTTTGATTTATACTTCCCCGCTCTGGTTTCTCTAGTATTCTTGAACTGTTTTTCCTTGCTGTATGTCAGTTATTATTTTTAATTATGTCAATGTTGTTGCATTTTTACACTGTGCATGCCATTCAGTGTAGGATTTTAAGTGAGGCATACTAAATATGTAATATTCACATAAGTGGTACAGTAGGATTTCTGTGGACCTTGGATTACACATAATGCATGCCTTTCTCGTCTCAAGTATTGCATGTTCCTAACTGATGTGATTTTCTTGTATGTATTCGAGTCTTGAATTCTATGCTGGATTCTGCTGTGTCCGTAAACAGCAAAGATGCCCTTGTCACTAGCATTCTCTTGGAAGTGAAGTCTTTGCCTTAAATTGATCATCTATTTGTGTCCCTGCAGGAGTTAATTTGCAGGCATAATGGCTGATAATCACCAACACCCAACTATCATCCAGAAGGTGGCTAACCAGCTACATCTTAGTTCCAGTTTTTCCCAGGATGTTCAAGCTCGATACGGAGGATTCCAACGGCCTGTTATGTATCAAAGGCGATTTTCAAATGTCGCTTATACAAATGCAGGATTACAGTATCCTATGACCTGTCCAGCGACCCAGAAGCTGTCATTGATTTCTGCAAATGCTTCACCGGTTTTTGTTCAAGCTCCTTCAGAGAAAGGCGTTGCTGGCTTTGCTATTGACTTTCTCATGGGCGGAGTTTCAGCTGCTGTGTCTAAAACTGCTGCCGCCCCGATCGAGCGTGTGAAGCTTTTGATCCAGAATCAAGATGAAATGATCAAGTCAGGCAGGCTATCGGAACCATACAAGGGTATTGGAGACTGTTTCAAAAGAACCATGCAGGATGAAGGAGTTATATCATTGTGGAGAGGAAATACTGCTAACGTCATTCGTTACTTCCCCACTCAGGTTCACTGCTTGATTTCTTGATGTCGCAAAGATTGAATGCATATCTTTTTCACATTCTGTTTGCTTGTTTATGCTAATTATTAGATTACATGTTCCACAGGCCTTGAACTTTGCTTTCAAGGACTACTTTAAGAGACTATTCAACTTCAAAAAAGATCGAGATGGCTACTGGAAATGGTTTGCGGGCAACCTTGCATCTGGTGGTGCCGCTGGTGCTTCCTCACTGCTTTTTGTCTACTCCTTGGATTATGCTCGAACTCGTCTTGCCAATGATGCCAAGGCTGCAAAGAAGGGAGGAGGTGATAGGCAATTTAATGGTTTGGTCGATGTTTATAGAAAGACCCTGCAATCTGATGGTATTGCTGGTCTTTATCGTGGGTTCAATATCTCGTGTGTCGGCATTATTGTGTATCGCGGTCTGTACTTTGGAATGTACGATTCCTTGAAGCCAGTACTCCTGACTGGATCCTTGCAGGTTCATATACCCTCTACCTACTGGTTGTGATAGTTTTAGTAAAGTATATCATTCACGAGGCTCACGGTGAAAGAAGTTATATTTTGTTCCTATTGAAAAATTTGTGTGAAGAATTTGAAATTCATTGTTTATAATCGATGCATTTGTAGGAAAATTTTCAATCCTATGGGTTTCAACTTCTGTAGATATCATTTTAAACAAATGAATCACATAATTCTTAGAATAATCTGAAATCCATAACGGCATCCATTTCTTAAAACCAATTATTCAGGCTAAAGCTAATTCTCTGAGTTTTGATTGATATTTCGCTCCTTCAGAAATTTGCTGAGATTTCCTTGTTTACATGATTACAGGATAGTTTCTTTGCCAGCTTTGCACTCGGTTGGCTTATCACAAATGGTGCTGGGCTTGCCTCTTACCCTATTGACACCGTACGTAGAAGAATGATGATGACATCTGGCGAAGCCGTGAAATACAAGAGCTCTATGGATGCGTTTACTCAAATTCTTAAGAACGAGGGTGCTAAATCTTTATTCAAGGGTGCTGGTGCAAACATCCTTCGTGCCGTAGCTGGTGCTGGTGTGCTTGCAGGTTACGACAAGCTTCAGGTGATTGTCTTTGGAAAGAAATATGGCTCTGGTGGAGCTTAATTTCCTAACACCACATATGAAATGGATGGTGATGAAAATCTTTTTGTTGGTAGTCTGAGAATTCATTAAATGTGAAATTTTACGCGATTTGAATAATTTGAGGGGTTTGAACCCAAAACTTTGGTTATATATATTTTTGTCTTGAAGGATGTTTTGTTGCTGTGGCCTTATAAAGGAAGAGATCGACTTATGCTGAGATCTTGATTTTGATTTTATGAGATGTGATTCAAGTTAATTACGGATCAATCAGATACATCTACTTTAGCATCCTTTCCAGAGTACAGCATATGATTGTTTTTTACATTTTATTTTTGTCAATTGTGCTTCTCCACTGTGACCATTTTAGTAATTCTTACTAATTTAGGATGAATACATATTTTTAATATCCATCCGGATAATGCTTCGTGTGCATATGCACAAAAATTACATTGATTTTAATTTCATTTATTCTACGTAATAGAATTTTGTGCTCTTTTCTTTCCCACTTTTTCCCAATATGAAATTGTTTGTTTTTTTTTATATATTGTTCTCAAGCAAGGGTTTTTACAAAATCTAATTCGGTTAAAGTTAGCGAGTATTATTCGTAGTCTATTTTGTGTTGGAGGGTATATGCAACATAAAATGGAGTTCGAGTTTGGTATTTTTTTTTTTTAAATTTTTAGCTGTATCATTATATGCTCTCTTTTTTCCCATATTTTTGTTATTATTGGTGTTAGTCGTACCGATGCCAACTATATTTACTATTTAATCTTATTTTACTGTCAATATACTTGAATGAGAAGAATATAAAAGAAATCATGACTAAAACAAGTGTTGTTCAGAATGTTGCAATTTCGATAAATAAAAAAATAGGACGATGAATGATATTAAGCAAATTGTGGATTATAATGAAATAAAAATTTGTAGTTAGCCATGTGTAGGAAGGAATAAGTCAGCTTATTTTTATATGGGGTTTGACATTAAATTTATTGAGAAATAATCAGTAAGCTATCTCTTTTTAGTTAAAAAAAAATTAGGAATTTATAATAAAAGTTAAATGCTATTGATGTAGTCAAACAAAAACTGTACATGATTTAGAAGAAATCTAATCTTATTTAACTATACGTATATTCTCACTTAAAACACATGCAAATATCGATCCTATTTTCTAAAATACCATTAGTTTACATTTTTAACTCCTGTTAAATCATTTAAATATGATTATAGTACAAATCAATGCAAGAAATTCAGCATAAATTACCATCCGATCTGTCGAGTATCTGGCTAGAAAGTCCCAAAAGCCCCATGAATCATGACTTATCGAGTATTCACAATGAAAAAGCTCCAAAAAAAAAAAAAAATTTCACTGACTTGTTTCAAATATAGTTTCGTTATTATATTTTCATTTGATCCACGAATGTGAGTGCTCTTCGTTTATTTTATTTTTTTAATTTTTCAAATATCTGGCAAATACATGTTATAGTGTGACTATATCAACGCTATTACCTTAAGGTTGCATATTCATTTCATATATATGATAAGTATATGGATTCAAATGTAAAAATAAATATAAATTATTGGATATACAATACTCATAAATCGAACTCAACTATTTGTATCATTTGGAAGCTATATTCTTGCAAGATTTCAAGAATGACGTGTACCATTACCAATTCAATATACAACTTGGCATTATCTATATTGAAGTACGGTTGAATAGATAGTGTTAGATAAACGCTAAAAACAGTAGCGTAGAAATGGATTCGTAAAGATAAAGTAATAACCGAAACAAGTAGGATGTTTAAAGTAAGAATATCGTGCAAAGGAAATCAAAACCAAACCAAGGTCTGTAGCGTGTACAGTTTCCTTAAAACAGATTCGTCCCCTCCAGTATGTGCTTTGAGGATCGTCTTGGACGTCTGTTTCCCAGGATACAACGGAACAACCAGCAGTGACTTATCACTAGACACTACTACCGCGAACTAAAAACGTACATTTACTTTATCACCGAGATTTAACGGAGGCCAAATGGAAAGCTAATAATATGAAATGTAAGAGAGTTCTTGAAAGAGATAAAATTTTCATGTATTTGAAATGAGGAAATGAACCCACTATTTATAAGCCCTAAATGCACACCAAGCGTCATGCAAGATTAATTAACACGATTAATCTTCCCTTAACTCAAGAATATGAAGACCCAAAAGTCTTCAACTAACTCAAGAATGTGGAGATCAAAAGACACTCTCACATTCATGAGACATAATTTTTATTCAAACTCTAAATTTAATTGAAATTTTCAAAAATCCCCCACACGAATGAAAATTGATACAAATCTTAGTGACAAAGTTTTACAGTTGAATCCTGCATAGGATAGGTAGGTGTTACCCTTTGAACCTTCCCTTATGAAATATATTTGCTTTACTAGCTGACCAGTAGACATGTTGTCCTTGAACTGTTATGCCGTTTATGTAAATTAAGATATATTTCACACAAGACTCTCCCTGATACTATTCAGTTCTCATGATCGTGTTCGTTTTGGCCATGAACACACGCCTGGTTCTACGAGAGGGTCTAGAATTGAGCCTAGCATTTCCTTATAAGCGGCCCCACTTCTCTCTCACATAAGTGATTCTATATTTATCACATCAGAATCATTAAAAGCCGTAAGCTTATCCTCAACATTCACTGTTTCATAATAGGAATGGACTAGGGATAACCCCCATGGTGATATACCAAATCAGTGCGATTAGGTTGTCCCATTAAACCTAGTTCTTGGGATCTCCAGTAAGCGTAGGTTGGGTTTTCCTTCACACCAATTTATTCTATAGTCTTGAGCCATATTTCCCTTGACATTTTCGCAACTGACTCTCTGTTTAATCATTTGGTTAGCGGATCCGCTATATTATCCTTTGACTTTACATAATCAACTGAGATAACTCCAGTTGAGAGTAGTTGTCTAATGGTATTGTTTCTACGACGTATATGCCTAGACTTACCATTATACATTTTATTATGTGCCCTTCCAATTCCAGATTGGTTATCACAATATATGCATATAGCCGGCAGTGGTTTTTCCCATCCTGGAACATTTTTTAAGAAGTGACGCAGTAATTCCGCTCAAGAGCTATAAACTCAAATTTCATCGTGGATCTGGCTATTACAGTTTGTTTAGAAGATTTTCATGCAATTGATGCACCTCCTAAAGTGAATACAAATCCACTTGTAGATTTTGAGTCTTTCATATCAAATATCCAATTTGCATAACTGTATCCTTCAATAACATCAGGATATCTGGTATAGTGCAGTCCATGATCACGAGTGTACCTTAAGTATCTTAGCAACCTGATAATTGCTTTCCGGTGTTCAACACCTGGATTACTCGTGAATTTACTTAATTTGCCTACTGCATAGGCTATGTCTTGTCTTGTACAACTCATTAACTACATCAAACTTCCAATGACTTGAGAGTATTCTAATTGAGACAAACTCTCACCTCGATTCTTTGATAGATGCTGACTGGTATCTATCGGGGTTCTAGTCAATGCAGAGCCATCCTTATTGAATTTCTCAAGTATTTTGTCAACATAATGTGACTGACTTAGAACTAGCCCTTCTGATGTTCTATGAATTTTAATTCCAAGGATTACATCGGCTAAATCCAAATCTTTCATGTCAAATCTTGAGTTAGATAACTTCTTGGTGGATTTGACCATCTTATCATTACTACCAATGATAAGTATGTCATCTACGTAAAGACATAAAATGACATATCCATTTTCAGTGGTTTTTATGTATACACATTTGTCACATTCACTGAATTTAAATCCATTTTCCATCATTGCTTTATCAAATTTTTCGTGACATTGCTTTGGTGCTTGTTTTAAGCTATACAGAGACTTCACCAGTTTACAAACCTTATTTTCTTGCCCAGTCGCAGAAAATTCCTCATGTTGTCTATATAAATTTCCTCTTCTAAATCTCCATTTAGAAAAGCGGTCATTACGTCCATTTGGTGTACTTCAAGATTCCGCAAGGCGGCAATCGCAAGTATCACACGAATAGATGTTATTCTCAATACAGGAGAATATGTGTCAAAGTAATCAAGCCCTTCATGATGATGGTAACTTTTGATTACCAATCTGACTTTATACTTATCTAAGATTCCATCTGATTTCATTTTCTTTTTGAAAACCCATTTACAGCCTAGTGGTTTGCTTCCCGGAGGAAGATTTACTAATTCTCACGTATGATTTTGTAAAATGGATTCCATTTCGGAATTGATAGCCTATTTCCATAGAGGTCCCTCAGATGAACTCATAGCTTCCTTGAAGCTTTGAGGTTGACTTTCCATCATGAAAGTGATGAAATCCGGACCAAAGGGTTTCTCAGTCCAAGCTCTCTTGCTACGTCTAGATTCAATATCTTGATCAAGCTCTTGTTCTTTATCAATTGTCTCATATAATCTTTTGTATGAACTTGGTTCTTCCTTAGATTTGCATGGAACATGTGTTCAAAGAATGAGCATTTCTTGATTCTATTATCGTATTCTTGTGAATATCAGGTATTTGAGATTCATGTACAAGAAAACGATACGCGCTACTATTTTGAGCATATCCAATGAAAATGCAATCAACAGTTTTTGGTCATATCTTTACTTTCTTTGGAGTGGGTACTGCTACCTTGGCAAGACAACTCCACACTCGCAAGTATTGGTAGGAAGGACTTCTACCTTTCTGCTACTACTTAAATTATAATTCACCCAAGTGTAGGTTGTCTGCAAGTAATATATTTCGTAAGTACGAGATCGATCCACAGAGATGTTATTTTAAGTTTAAATTTATTAATTTATAGATTACCAAATGCAAGAACGAAGTTTACAAATTATAAATTTTGTCAAGGCTCGAGAATTTATTCTTGGTTTAAGCAATATTGTTTAACTAAAAGTAAAACAAAGGAAACCACCATAAATAATGGTTCCAAGAAAATTAAATATTGAAACACACACCTAATATAATATAGTTCCCACTATAATAAATACCGAATTCACCGATATTTTATATATGGTACCTATGATTATATATATAACTATATAAATATATAACTGCATAAAATAAATGTTAAATTAAATCATTATATTTCATTTAGAACAACCGGCAGAGCCACGCTATTGCCTAAATGAAATATATGATTTAATAAGTTAGTTGTTGGAAAGTAAAAGTTAGATGCGATAAAGTAAATGTTAGATGCGGAAAGTAAATGTTAGATGCGATAAAGTAAATGTTAGATGCGAAAAGTAAAAATTAGTTGCGATAAAGTAAATGTTAGATGCAGTAGAAATTAGTTGCGACAAAGTAAATGTTAGATGCGGAAAGTAGAAGTTAGTTGCGACAAAGTAAATCTTAGATTGTTAGATATCATAATATTTCATTTAGAACAACCGGCAGAGCCACGCTATCGTCTAAATGAAATATATGATATAATTATATAAATATATATATATATATATGTATAATATAACAATAATAATTGTTGAAATATTTATTGTATCAAAATTAAACAACAAATCAAGATAACCACTTCAATGGTATCAAGCATTTGATGTAAATTGATAACAACAAATAATTCATTTTTATACCTACAACAAAAAGAAATTAGCAAAATGAAAAGAAATAAAGAAAGAATATACAAAATATAAACAATCTTACTTCACCAAGAATTCATCCTCTTCACCTTGACATAATAGATTTAGCTTTCCATGAACTTACTTTTGATCAACACTAAAAACATCACTCATAATTTGGAAAATGAAAAATATATTGGAACTTAGAACTTTTATACACACTCACACTATATTTTACAATGAGATAGAATGATT
>NC_133319.1:6639034-6639117 GCF_012295235.1 Primulina huaijiensis | reverse complement strand
TTTTTTTGTAAAAGCCTCAACTCCATATTCTTTCAGGTTAAAATATTTAATGGATATCTGATTTACACTCATGGAGTTGGACT
>NC_133319.1:6597769-6638522 GCF_012295235.1 Primulina huaijiensis | reverse complement strand
AAATTATTATTATTAAAAGAAAATAAAAATGACATAGATTAAAACACATATATACAACGTAGTTTTGATTGTGGCTCACAATTTCCTCTGATTTTACGTTCTGTAACGGCTTCAACGCCTTCTATGAGTCGAGGATATGCTTCCCATCCAATTTTCTTATAAATTGGCAAACAGGGTCTTTTAACGTCAGATTCCCGAGACGAAATTGTATATATATATTTACTTATCTAAACAGATATGCGTTACTACAGTAGGATCTTTATAAGGCTGATTCCACCGTCCATATTGATATTCCTCATGTTGAAATTGCCACCATAGTTTAAGAAGTTCATTTTGCACGTACCCACTAGAATGCGTATCAAGAACCTCTAGAAAATTATCCAAAGGCTCTTTACTCAGACCATTCTTAATGAATAAAATTTTATCTTCTCTATTCATTGATGTCATTCCAACATTTTTGCATTTCCCTTTACAAGTCCACCTTGCACATTTATGACATCCACCTATACGTTTAGCTCTTCGCTTCTTGGCATATGTGCTTTTACCAAATCCTGGCATATGTCTTATTATTATTTCACTTGCTTCCCCAACCAATCGGACTTTTGCTTCAATTATCAACCGGATATCATTCGGTATGCCATATGACATCATCAACCTTAGTCGCTCACATCTAGCTTTATAAATTTTTTTCAACGCATTATCAGGTAAACAAGCAAAATATTTACGAAGATTCACAATACAAGCATCATTATTATTATTATTATTATATATTTCAATTATTTTGGGAAAACTGAAAAAACCGACTTAGATAGTCACGGAGTACCGTTATCCGCCACTTAACCGGGAAATGAACTAGAATCTGCAAAAACAAAATGAAAATATCAAACAACTATTGTGGATCATATAAAGGCATAAAATCATCATTAAGAATTTCATTTTCTATAAAAGGCTTAAGTCTTTGCCCATTAACTTTAAACACGTCATTATTTTTAGGATTTTCAATATCAACAGCACCATGAGGATAAACAAATTTAACTATAAATGGTCCTGACCATCTCGATCTTAGTTTTCCTGGAAATAAATGCAAACGAGAATTATAAAGTAAAACTTTTTGTCCAATTTCAAATGACTTTCTCATAATATTTTTATCATGAAAGGCTTTAGTTTTATCTTTATAAATCTTTGAATTTTCATATGCATCATTTCTTAATTCTTCAAGTTCATTTAATTGCAATTTTCTTAATTTAGATGCATCATCTAAATTAATATTAAATGCTTTAATTGCCCAATAAGCTTTATGTTCAAGTTCAACCGGTAAATGACAATGCTTACCAAAAACTAACCTATATGGTGACATCCCTAATGATGTCTTAAATGCAGTTCTATATGCCCATAATGCATCAGTTAATCTTAAAGACCAATCTTTTCGATTTGGATTAACTGTTTTTTCTAAAATTTGTTTTATTTCTCTATTTGCAAGTTCAACTTGACCATTACTTTGAGGATGATATGGGGTAGAAACTTTATGTGTAATGCCATATTTTCTTAACAAAGAAGAAAATGATTTATTTATAAAATGACTTCCCCCATCACTAATTATTGCTCTAGGTATTCCAAATCGACTAAAAATATTTTCTTTTAAAAATTTTATAACAACTTTATGATCATTAGTTCTACATGCAATTGCTTCAATCCATTTTGAAACATAATCAACAGCGACTAAAATGTACGTATATCCAAAAGATAATGGAAATGGACCCATAAAATCTATCCCCCAACTATCGAATATTTCAATAATTATGATTGGATTTAAAGGCATCATGTTTCGTTTTGAAATTGATCCCATCTTCTGACAGTTTTCACAAGATTTGCAAAATAAATGCGTATCTTTGAATAAAGAGGGCCAATAAAATCCACATTGTAAGATTTTTGCAGCTGTTTTATTGGATGAAAAATGACCTCCACATGCTTCAGAATGACAAAATTTAATAACATTACTTACTTCATTGTCGGGTATGCATCGTCGAAAAATTTGGTCAGGACAATACTTAAACAAGTAAGGATCATCCCAATAAAATTTTTTAACTTCTATCAAGAATTTATTCTTATCCTGTGAATTCCAATGAGAAGGCATTTTATTTGTCACAATAAAATTTACAATGTTAGCAAACCAGGGCATAATAGTAGCATAAAACAACTGATCATCTGGAAAATTTTCATTTATTGGTATTTCATTATGAGATGATTCAGTCATTATTCTAGATAAATGATCGGCTACGACATTTTCTTTTCCTTTTTTATCTTTAATTATAATATCAAATTCTTGTAACAATAAAATCCACCGTATTAATCTTGGCTTAGCATCTTGTTTATTTGATAAATATTTTACGGCAGAATGATCAGTGTACACAATAGTAGTAGAACCAATTAAATAAGATCGAAACTTATCTAATGCAAATACTACTGAAAGTAATTCTTTTTCAGTAGTTGAATAATTTATTTGGGCACTATTTAAGGTTCTACTAGCATAATAGATTGCATACGGTTTTCCTTCTTTTCTCTGTCCTAACACAGCTCCTATAGCATAATCACTTGCATCACACATTAATTCAAATGGTAAAGACCAATCTGGAGGTTGTAAAATAGGTGATGTAATTAAAAGATTAATTATTTTTTTAAAAGCATTTTCACATTTCTGAGTCCATTCAAATTGTGTATCTTTTGTTAAAAGATTCGAAATTGGTTTAGATATTATGCTGAAATTTTTTATAAACCTTCTATAAAAACCTGCATGACCCAAGAATGATCGAACTTCTTTGACCGTTTTTGGTGATGTTAAATTAGCAATAACATCAACTTTGGCTTTATCAACTTCAATTCCTTTTTCAGATATCACATGACCTAACACAATCCCAGATTTAACCATATAATGACATTTTTCCCAATTTAAAACAAGATTTTTTTCTTCACATCGTTTTAATACTTCTTCTAGGTTTTTAAGACAATTTTCAAATGAGTTTCCAAAAACAGTTATATCATCCATAAAAACTTCTACAAATTCTTCAATCATATCACTGAAAATACTTAACATGCATCTTTGAAAAGTAGCCGGAGCATTACATAAACCAAATGGCATTCTTTTAAATGCAAAAGTTCCGAAAGGACAAGTGAAAGTAGTTTTTTCTTGATCTTCTAATGATATAGGTATTTGATAATACCCCGAATACCCATCAAGAAAACAGTAATAAGAATTTCCTGCTACTTTTTCTAGAATTTGATCTAAAAATGGTAGTGGGAAATGATCTTTTCTAGTTGCATCATTTAATTTTCTATAATCAATACACATACGCCAACTAGATGGAATCCTAGCTTGTAATAACTCTCCCTTTTCATTTTTTATAACAGTGATGCCTGACTTTTTAGGTACTACTTGTGTTGGACTTACCCATTTACTATCTGAGATTGGATAGATAATTCCAGCGTCTAATAGTTTTAATACTTCATTCTTAACAACTTCCTTCATATGTGGATTTAACCTTCTTTGTGGTTGTTGATATGTTTTAGCATTTTCTTCCAAATGAATTTTATGTGTGCAAATTAAAGGATTTATACCTTTTATATCTTTCAAAGTCCATCCAATTGCATTTTTATATTTCTTAAGTAATTTAATTAAATCTTCTTCTTGATTTGGTAGAAGAGTGGAAGAAATTACAACAGGAAATGTTTTATTTTCACCAAGAAATACATATTTCAATTCGAATGGTAAAACTTTTAATTCAAGTTTTGTATTATCATCTTTTTTAAAATTATTTTCAGACTCAAAACTTTCTATTGAAAAAACTTCAGATTGTTGATTTAAGTTTTCTTCTTGTATATTTTCTTCCATAATTGTTTCAATTTCATTATCATATTCATTTTCATTAATACTTGGTTGTTTACATAAATTGAACACATTAAGTTCTAGAGTCATATTTCCAAAAGACAATTTCATTATTCCATTTCGACAATTAATTAAAGCATTTGAAGTTGCTAGAAATGGTCGTCCCAATATTACTGGAATTTCATTATGTACTTCTATTGGTTGTGTATCCAAAACAATAAAATCTACAGGATATATGAATTTATCAACTTGAACCAACACATCTTCTACAATACCTCTAGGTATTTTGATTGACCTATCCGCCAGTAAGAGAGTAACAGAAGTGGGTTTTAATTCTCCTAAATTAAGTTTTTCATAAACTGAATAAGGAAGTAAATTCACACTTGCTCCCAAATCTAACAAAGCTTTTTTAATTTTATTTTCTCCAATAATACATGAAATTGTTGGACAACCAGGATCTTTATATTTTAAACTAGAATTATTTTGAAGAATAGAACTTACTTGTTCAGCCAAGAATGCTTTCTTCTTCACATGCAATTTTCTCTTCACAGTACATAAGTCTTTTAAAAATTTTGCATATGAAGGTACTTGTTTAATAGCATCTAATAATGGAATATTTATCTTTACTTGTTTAAAAACTTCATAGATATCAGAATCATTTTTTTGTTTTTTATGATTTGTTAATGCATGAGGAAATGGTGGAGGTTTATTTGATTCATTTACTATTTCAGATGATTTATCATTCAACATATTATTTTTAGAATTTAAGGTATCATCATTCTCAAAAGTATCAGGATTATCATCCTTACTCTTTGATTTTAAATGATCCTTGTTTTCATTACTATATGGATCATTAACTATTTTACCACTTCTAAGGGTAATAACAGATTTTATTTGATCAATTTTTTCATTTTTTAATTCTTGATTTTGATTTTTAGGATTAGGTTGAGGTTGAGATGGAAATTTTCCTTTTTCATGAATATTAAGTGCAGATGCAAATTTTGCAAGAGTTTCTTTCAAATCAGTCATAGATTGACTGTTTTGAATATTGATAGATTCTTGCTTTTGGATAAATGCATGAATTACATCTTCAAAGTTTTTTCTTGGAGGTGTAACATAAGGAATATAACCTTGATGATTTTGGTTATTTTGAAAATATTGTTGTGAGGGTTGTGCATTATTATCATTCCTCCAACTAAAATTAGGATGATTTTTCCATCCAGGATTATATGATGTTGAAAAAGGATCTAGTATTGGTTTTTTATAATTGTTAACATAATTTGCTTGTTCATGGAGACATTCTTTAAATGAAGGTAATGTTGGACAATCTTTTGTAGCATGATCATGTGTATCACATATATGACAAACAATTTCTTGAATACTTTTTAATTGACCACTCTTTTTCATTTCTAATGACTCAATTTTTCTTGCTAAAGATGCAAGTTTAGCTTGAATATCTATATCATCTTTAAGATTATAGATACCACCCCCATTTGTTGAATTATTGATTTTAGTTGTTGGTGGTTCTATTGTGCCTATATTATCCCAATTTTGAGCATTTTCTGCTAATGAATCCAAATACTCCATAGCTTCATTTGGGTTTTTATCTTCAAAAGTTCCATTACACATGAATTCTATCATTTGCCTATCTTTAGGTATTAGACCTTCATAAAAGTGAGAAACTATTCTCCATGTTTCAAAACCATGATGTGGGCATGTATTAAGTAATTCTTTATATCTATCCCAACATTGATAAAATGTTTCTCCTTGTTTTTGAGAAAAAGTAGTAATTTGTCTTTTAAAAGAGTTTGTTCTATGGGAAGGAAAAAACTTTTTGAGAAATTGTTGTTGCATTTCTTCCCATGATCTTATTGAACTTGATCTCAAATTTTGTAGCCATGTTTTAGCTTTATCTTTTAAAGAAAAAGGGAAAAGCTTTAATCGAACTATATCCATGCTACAATTTTGATCATTATAAGTGTTACAAACTTCCTCAAATTCTCTTAGATGTAAATATGGATTTTCAGAATCTAAGCCATGAAAATTTGGTAAAAGTTGAATAATTTGAGGTTTAAAGTTGAAATTAGATGCATCAGGAGGAAAAACTAAACAAGATGGGGCACTAGTTCTAATAGGGTTCATATGGTGCCTAAGTGTTCTTAATTGATCATGTTCTTGATTATTATTATTATTATTGTTATTATTGTTATCATTATCTTGATTATTTGAATTATCATCCATGTTTAAATTATTTTCAGATACTCGAATAAGTCTACCACTTTTTTTCGACTCCAAATACTCATAAAAAAAACAACACAATACTTATAAATAAAACATAATTAACAAATATAAACTTAATTTATACCTCCCCGGCAACGGCGCCAAAAACTTGCTACTACTTAAATTATAATTCACCCAAGTGTAGGTTGTCTGCAAGTAATATATTTCGTAAGTACGAGATCGATCCACAGAGAGGTTATTTTAAGTTTAAATTTATTAATTTATAGATTACCAAATGCAAGAACGAAGTTTACAAATTATAAATTTTGTCAAGGCTCGAGGATTTATTCTTGGTTTATGCAATATTGTTTAACTAAAAGTAAAACAAAGGAAACCACCATAAATAATGGTTCCAAGAAAATAAAAATATTTAAACACACACCTAATATAATATAGTTCCCACTATAGAAAATACCGAATTCACCGATATTTTATATATGGTACCTATGATTATATATATAACTATATAAATATATAACTGCATAAAATAAATGTTAAATTAAATCATTATATTTCATTTAGAACAACCGGCAGAGCCACGCTATTGCCTAAATGAAATATATGATTTAATAAGTTAGTTGCGGGAAAGTAAAAGTTAGTTGCGATAAAGTAAAAGTTAGATGCGGAAAGTAAAAGTTAGTTGCGATAAAGTAAATGTTAGATGCGGAAAGTAAAAGTTAGTTGCGATAAAGTAAATGTTAGATGCGGAAAGTAAAAGTTAGTTGCGATAAAGTAAATGTTAGATGCGGAAAGTAAAAGTTAGTTGCGATAAAGTAAATGTTAGATGCGGAAAGTAAAAGTTAGTTGCGATAAAGTAAATGTTAGATGCGGAAAGTAAAAGTTAGTTGCGATAAAGTAAATGTTAGATGCGGAAAGTAAAAGTTAGTTGCGATAAAGTAAATGTTAGATTGTTAGATATCATAATATTTCATTTAGAACAACCGGCAGAGCCACGCTATCGTCTAAATGAAATATATGATATAATTATATATATATATATATATATATATATGTATAATATAACAATAATAATTGATGAAATATTTATTGTATCAAAATTAAACAACAAATCAAGATAACCACTTAAATGGTATCAAGCATTTGATGTAAATTGATAACAACAAATAATTCATTTTTATACCTACAATAAAAAGAAATTAGCAAAATGAAAAGAAATAAAGAAAGAATATACAAAATATAAACAATCTTACTTCACCAAGAATTCATCCTCTTCACCTTGACATAATAGATTTAGCTTTCCATGAACTTACTTTTGATCAACACTAAAAACATCACTCATAATTTGGAAAATGAAAAATATATTGGAACTTAGAACTTTTATACACACTCACACTATATTTTACAATGAGATAGAATGATTCTCAAGCTAGCACAAGGCCTCTATTTATAGGCCAAATGAGAGAAAGGGTCAAAAATTCTATTAATGCAATGTAGTTGTAATAGTAGTCTTTGTCTCCTCCAACTTCAATTTCATGCCTCTTCTTTCAATGCTTTGTTCCACGACTTTAATCACCGAATTTGACTCAGCTCAAAACAGCAAACATGTGGAGAATTGTCTGTAGATGAATTTGGCCACTTGGTTTACCTCATTTGGTTAAATATTGAAATAGTTATGATTTTTTTACTATATGATGGTCATGGTGAAAGTAAATTTGTCCTCGTTTTGATATTTTAACAATTTGATCATCTTAACCAACTTTTTAGGCAATTATGTTTTCTGCAAAGTTGTAGATAATTTTTCAAGGATTTCAAAAATATTTGAATCACCTCCATTTGAATTTTCTAGCTTGAGTTATCATTATTTTACCAACACGTAGAAAACCTGAAAATAAAACATATTTAGTAAGACATTTAAATATAAACACACAATACTAAAATAACATAATTTTATAATTTTAATGAAACTTAAATTTTAAAATATAGGTTTTAACATATAATAAATTATTAATTTTAAGTTTCATCAGTGACCCATACCATCACAGTTGTAGCATTTTCCGGAGAACTTTTTCTTCAAAATGCCTCCCTTGGGTTCCATGTTCAATGTAGAACCCGTAAATTAGACTACGTATAAGTCATGCATAATTCCTAGTATTTAAATTAAAATGATTTTTATGCATGAGGATTTAAATTCTTTTCTCTTAATTTAATTATTTTACGCAGTAGTTTAATTACTATCTTTTCAGTTAAATAAGTGAGGCCGGACAGGAGTTGGAGTTTTTAAGATAAAATTTAATGATAAGAAAATATTTTTAAATTTAATTTAAGTCAAAGAATAATTTATTTTAATGTAATAGAAAGTTTAAGAATTTAATTAATTAATTAGAGATAAGTAGTAAATAAATTCTT
Organism: Primulina huaijiensis; assembly: GCF_012295235.1. Lineage (NCBI taxonomy): Eukaryota > Viridiplantae > Streptophyta > Magnoliopsida > Lamiales > Gesneriaceae > Primulina > Primulina huaijiensis. The sequence goes on along the minus strand of NC_133319.1, from coordinate 6,629,995 downwards.
TTATGTCCAATAATTTAATTAAAAGCCTAAAATAAAATATGTGACCAATTGAGATAAGTTAATCTAGGCTTATTTTATTTGATAAATTATAACTTAACATGTTAATAATTTAAATTAAAAATTACCCATGCATGCAAAATAATGTCTATCTTAAGTTAATTTATTAATTCACTAAAATATTTAATAGGTAGATAAAACACTAAAGATTTAAAATTCAATAATTAAGAAATATTTTCCCTCCATTTATCATGCAATTTTCGGCCACCATTAGAGGATTTAATATTTATTTGTCAACTCACCATTTTGATATCTTTCCCTATCCATTCATGGTAGATTAATTCCCACAATTTTAATCCTTCAATAATTAATAATTATGCAATTTTTCTACTTCATTTAACTAGATAAAAAAATCGGCCCCCTCATTTCTAGACTCAAAAATATTTGACAACTCTTTTCCCTTGATCCTTTCATTATCCATTTTTGGGGAGATAATTCCCTAAATTTTATTCACCACTAATTAATATTTAAGCAATATTTCTACCATGTTAGCTAGCAATTTTCGGCCCCTCATTTAAAAGATTTCATTTAGTTTGACAACTCACTATTATTTGATATCATTCCTTAATCTTTTCTTGCAGATAATTCCCCACCTTTTTAATCATCAATAATTAACAATTAAGCAAACTTTTCTACCTTATTTGACATAGAAAAAAATCGGCCTTGCACCCCACAAATTATCCCTCAAATCAAATCATATCATTCTCATTCCTTTTTCTCACAACTAAATAGATAGCAAGAATTATTCTCTCCTTTTATCTTGCAAACTTTCCCCTCATTCCTAGCTATTCTCTCCCTCTCCATTTTTCGAGAATTCATAGCATTTTCAGAGAAAAAAAATCGAGAGTGAGCTAGGGAAAAACAAGAGAGAAAATCGTGTATAAACAAGAAAGCGAAGAATACTCCTCCTCCTCCGCCCCGCGTCGTCGTTTCGTTTGTTTTTATTTCAAAACAAATCCAAGGCATGTATATATTATTTCTTTGCTCTTCAATGAAGTCATAATATGATTTTTAAACATCGCATGTCCATGATTTTCATGAGGAAACCGAAATATTACAGCAACTACACAAGAAAATTCTGCACAGATTTCGGCCTTCACTTGTGCACCTCACGGTTTTGATGTTTTTGTTGTTTCAGGAGGGTGGCTCGATCCTAGGCTCCCAAGGCTGCACCTAGACACGTACTAGGGTGTATTAGGATCATGTTGGTCCATTAGTTCAAGCCCCATGCACTCAAGAAAAGGAAAAATGACAGCAACTCTTCCTTGGTGTCACTTTGTGCTTCGTTTTCTGTTTTTGCTGTCAAGGGGGGGTGTTACTGATCTTGGCTGCCCTAGGGGCTATAGCCATGGTTAGAACATCTCCTTGTTATGTCTAAGACGAGATCAAGTCGGCCTTTCAAGGCTTGGTCCATGGTTGCATCGGTTTTCAAACAAAATAAGAACAGTCCCTTCGGTTTTGAAAATTCTGGTTGTTGTTGTCTGTGTTGTGTTTCGAATTTATGGTGCCAAGTGGATCGTGGTTGGCTTCTAGCCCATAGCCATGACTCATGCAACACCTTAGCATGTCTAGCATGGACCATGGTTAACCTCATAGCCATTGGATCCGGCGTTTGACAGCAAACAAGCAAGACACCCCGCATGCGCAGATTTGGTTCTCGGGTGGAACGTGTGGTTTGTTTCGGTTGTTGCTTGAATGGTGGCTGGCCTAGGGCCCTTAGCCATGGTTCAAGCCAACCCTTGGGATGTTGGGAAGAGGCTCTGGTCGGTGGTTCAAGCCCCAATGGCCAATAGTCTCGAAAACGAAGCATGGTAACGCAACAACGGCTGCTGTAATTTCTGGACAGCAAGTTGTGCTGCGGTTCAGAGGTGCATTTCGGGTTCTTGGTTGGCTTTTAGCCTATGGCCATGGACTGGACAGTACCTCATCAAGTTGGAAAGGTCATGTTTTTGGCCGTTTGTGATTCGGATCATTTTCGAGGTCGTACGAGAATTTACGGTGCAATGTGCCAAAGTGACTCTCGAAAGAGCGTTCCACGTTTTTGGCCTCCATTCACTAAATTTCGAGTACTGTAAATTTAGGAGCATTATTTCATCATTTTTAAGAGTATTTTAATCATGACTATACGTTGGTTCGGGTTGGCTCGGAGTCATGATTAAATACTAAGTCAGTGGGCGTAATTGTCTCGTTTTTGGATTCAATTACAAAGTTTGGTCAAGTAAATCATTTGCATATTTTTCATGACATAATTAGGTCGCAGCGAGCCTGGGAACGGTCCAACCCTTATGGTAAAATTTATACAGGATATTTAATTTTTGTATTTAATTATATTACGTGCAAAAATGTAAAATATTCATTTTCGAGAGTTATGTGATATTGCTTGGGGCCATTGTACTATCATGAGATTATTACTTCACCCGGTCACCAGTTACCGGTCAGTTCAATTGTGTACCACCCAGTATACTGTGGCATTAGTCTGATCAGACGATTAGTATTTCACCCGGTCGTCAGTTACCGGTCCCGTCGTCAGTTACCTGTCAGTTCAGTTCAGTTCAGTTCAGGGGCCACTAGCGTATACCGTAATCTCAACAGAAAATTATTACAACAGGGCTCTACGGAGCAAACATTTCACTTACTACATTCAGTTCAGTTCAGTTATGCACGTAATATTAATTATTCATGATGCGATTTTCAGTTCAGTTATGCACGTATTTCATTTACTCATGACATGATATTTTCACTTTGCATGCGATTTTATTATTATTACTTGTTATTTACGATATATGCATGCTGAGTCTTCAGACTCACTAGATTTGATTGTTGTAGGTACAGACGATGTCGGAACCGAGGGCGGGGACCAGTGAGCTAGCTTGGGTCGGGAGTAGTGGAACCCGAGGACCTCATTTTCAGCATTTACTATTTTTATGCTCAACATTTCTTTTTTTTTTTTCTCTCGTTGTTGGATTATTTTAAATTATTATTTTGCAAACAAACATTTACTTCCGCTGCTATTCTGAACATCAAACTTTATTTATTAGTTTATTTATTTTTCCGCAAATTTTCTAGCACGAATTTAGAGACCTCTACATTCATTCTTTTGTTGGAGGAGGAAAAGATTTTCTTTTTCGATCTTGGACCATGCTCGACAACATTTGTCTTAGCAGCAACAGGAGAAAACAATTGTCTTTCTGAACTCTTGTTGTCTTCCTCGATGCGAAGTCGAACAATGAGCTCTTCAACATTCATCTCCTTCCACTTGTGCTTCAAATAATTTTTGAAATCCTTTCAAGCTGGTGGTAGTTTTTCAATAATAGCAGCCACTTGGAATGATTCTCTCAAAGTCATCCCCTCACCGTGAATCTCGCGAAAAATCACTTGGAGTTCTTGAACTTGGCTGATAACCGGATTTGAATCCACCATTTTAAAGTCCAGAAAGCGGCCAACAAGAAACTTCCTGGCCCCGAAATTCTCGGTTTTGTACTTTCTGTCAAGAGATTGTCACAGATCTTTAGCCATTTTCTTTTCGCAAAACACGTTGTAGAGTGAATCGGGCAATCCGTTTAATACATAGTTTCAGCATAAGAAATCAGAATGATTTCATGCCTCCACCGTTGTTGCGTGTTTTCACTACCGCAAGTGTACGGTGTCAAGTTTTAGTACTGGTATGAGTACAGATATCGATCCCACGAAGAGTAATTATTTAAAACTGTATATTAAGTACCATAATTGACATAGTTCAATTTTATTTAGAAAAATCAAATAGATAGTTTGTAATCAATTCAAAGGAAATAATGAATCCTGTAATTCTTAGCACGCAATTGAAATTCAGTGGATAGATCAATCTAGAGGTATGATTTCGTCTGGTCTCTCCTATGCTATATTAAAATTGACTAACATATTATTAAAGTGCATCATGTTTACTAACCAATAACTCGCAATTTTCCTATTTCTTTTTTCAAGTGATAAATAGAACTGTATTATCTATTACTGATTTTAATATATCTATTCAAAATCACGTAAAATATAATATATGCAAACAAGGTTCTTTTTATGGATTCACAAGAGTTACACGTCTTTTGCACGTTATAAACATCTGACGATGTGATTTCACCTGTCCAAATTTCAATCCCCTCACTCGAGTGTTAGATCTTAATTACTTGATCAATCGAATTACGGCCAGTGATCCAAAAGCATTAAAGACAAGAAATCACAAATGAACACGATGAATTAATTCAATGAAAATTCAAAACGTCAATAACATAGGTTTGACCACGACTACGTCAATCTCTAGAAAATAAAATTAGTTCATACTCGAATATAAATCAATACAAAACCTGTTTGTGATCATTAAAAACGTAAAAGTAAAGAACCAAATTAGAAACGTGTTGAAGAGAGATGAAAGTGCGCGCCCCTGCTCCGCGCATATGCGCGGGTCTTTCTGTGCGTAGGGAAGTCTTCTCGAGCTCATATGCGCGCCTAGCTCCATGCATATGCGCGGAGTCCTCTGTTTTGCTATCTGAAATTCCTTTGCGCGCGCATATGCGTGGGTCCTTCTGTTTTGCTTTGTGTGTCGCATGTTTCTTGCGCGCATATGCGTGCCTCTGACTTGTGCATATGCGCAGGTCTCACTGCCATGCTCACAATTTTCTTCTAAGCGCCAATTTCGTCCCATTTTACGCCCATGTAGTAGCCTTACCTAGATTCCTGCAAACACACCAAAAATAACAAAAGACGCATAATTCTGCCCAAGAAACTAATAATCTATACGAATTATAAGGATAATTTAAGTGCACAAATTGCACTTATCAAATCTCTCCAAACTTGAACTTTTGCTAGTCCCGAGCAAAATAAAAGTAAAACTAGAAATCCAATCAACAAGTTAAGATAACGACTAAAAGTCATGGATATGCAACCATTGATCTTGAACTCCGACTAATCCTTTTTTATGTAATTCATAATCACTCAAGAGTCACGTGCGTATGTGATATGTCAACATTCATTTACCCAATAAAATGCTCAAATAAATTTACAACACCCACTAGCTTTATAAACTCAAGAGATCTTTAGTTCAGTTTAACCCACACTTCATTAACATACAAATTCACTTACACAGATCCCAAATGACTTTATTGGTAATTGTTTGGTTCAATATATTTTAAACAAAAGTATACCAAAAGATGATGTTACACAATGAGATGCTTACATGCAAATGATTAAAGTCCATACTTGCTAACAATGTCTCTCAGGTATCCATAGGCTTGACATGAACAATTTTTCTCAACTAGTATATTGGATAAACGTGACAAGGTTAATAGGTCTTGTAAGCTTGTAACGTTAGACTATGGCTCTTGGCTACAATAGAAGGTATGAAAATCAAAATTTTAGAGAAATAATCGAATTTTCATCATCTTCACTTTCATTTCATTCACCATCACTTTATTGTTTTCTTCCCAATCATATCCTCTATTTCCTATATTTTTCCTTTTCACCACTTTTTGATTCCTTCCTTTGATTGTCTTTCTTCTTTTTTTTTCTTTTTTTTTTGTCTCTTTTGAACTCTTTTTTGCACATTCAATTTTTTTCCTTTTCTTTTAAGGAGTACTTGAATCGTTACAACACCAATGAACTTATTTCTCTCAAAATTAGGTAGGGCAATAAGTGTATAAGCTTTATTAGGTAGTTGTTGTGGGATGTAGAATAGATACAAGTGGGGAACTAATTGTATGTCATTGACACACACCACTTGATTTTTAGTAGGCTCAAAATGGGACACTAGGGATATTTCATGTTGATTTGGTAGGCTCAAAGGCTCAAACGATTCCAAAGATTGACTAAATCATTCCTATGTCACATATTATCCGTATTTCGCCTCGAAAAGTGTTCAAGCCAGTTATAGATTTCTGTCAATCCATTAGTCAACTCGTACAAATCAATCACATGCATTTTTCAATAAAACGGATATATGAAATAGGTGCACAAAGAAAAATCAAGCATCTCCATCTACTCGAGGTTCAATGGGCTAACGAACGATAACAACAATGAAAACAGGCCCAAAGACATTGAGAAAGATTGTCTAGGTCATTTCTGTGTTTGCAAAGGTGTCAGTTAATGTCATGTGAGAAATACTAAAATTCAGCTCTCTATTGTCTATTTAGCACTGCAGGTGTGTAAATTGTATCTAACCATTGATAGTATCAACAAACATGACCGTGCAAAGATATTTGTGACTCCCAAGTTATCATGAATACCTATCAATGGTTAGATACAATTCTAGCATGACTCTTCCTAACAATTCTAGCAAGCAATTCTAGCCATGAATTAAATTTCGGCCACACAATGACGTAACCATGACTCTTCCTAACAATTCTAGCAAGCAATAAATAAATAAACGATTTTTTTTAACTAGACTCTTACAAACTACGAAAATTCTGGCTACTGTGCAGAAAATAACTAACAATGAATTAAATTCTCAAACAATCAATATGCAAGCAAATTGACCCCCCCCCCCAACCTTACAGTATGCATTGTCCTCAATGGATAAACATGAAAGAACGGAACAATCATACCTCCCACGACGAGCGTCAATGCTCGTCGTTACCATCGTCGTCATCCTCATCCATGTGCTGGGGTGGGGCCTGTGAAGAAGATCCTGGGTACTGTGGTTGCCATACAGGCTGCTGGGGAAATATCAAATCATCTGGACCTAGAGGTGGAAACCGCTGAGCGAGCACGGAAGTGAAGTCCATCATATATCCCATGAAATGGTCGGTGCGGAACTGAAGCGAATCCAGCACCTGGCGCTGCTCAACCAGTAACCTCCTCTGGTCCTGCATCTCAGTCTCTAGTCTACGAAATCTGTCGCCCCTGCTCTGTCTCGATGCTGAGGTGGTGGTGGTGGTGGTAGCGGAAGCTGTGTCTGTGGGATCTCTTCTTCGGCCGGATACTCATGGGCAATATACGAGGCAGCTCCAAAATAGGCAACAATGGGGGCGTTTAGCTTTAGAACTTGCTCATCAAACGACCATGACACGCCGGCCTGTCGGCATAGCTCTGTAACAATATGAGGGCATGGAAGAGCGACCGTGGCTAACCCTGTGCCGGCTCTCATAATCGATCCACAAATGATTTTCCCCAAGTCAACAGATTTTTCTATCAAAATAGCAAAGACAAGTGCCACTTTGTCTTTGGTCACATCATAGTAGTGCGAGGACGAGAGAATCGGGGCTAATACGAAAGATGTCCAAGCACTTGCATTAGGTCCCATGTCGGATTTCTTTAAAGAAATAGGACCGCTCGAGCTCATTTTCCATGCGGCGCCTTCTTGACATACGGTCCGGATGACCTCTGTATAATCAACCCCTGCTTCGAGGAATTCACTGTACTCGTCATGGTCGAAGTTGGGCATCTGATATATCATATTGATCGTTCGAGAGTCAAACAACACCAGTTTACCTCTCACCAAGACTTTGGACTTGTCATGACATATCCGGAGGTTGGCATAGAATTCTCGGACAACCGAGATAACAATATCCAAAGGGGGTTGAGCAAATTCAACCCATTCGCGTCGTTCAAGTTCTTCCACAATAACACCACGTGGAACTGACAAATTAAATCCCTTTTTCGGGATGATGGATCTGGTCATAGAGCTCTCATAGATTTGTTGGGCCTCCTCATTCCAAAACCTGTGAGAATCAAAACTCGAGGAAGAAGAGGCACCCTTTTTCGATTTCTTTTTTTGGCGCCATGTAATCAACAATTCAAGGCTCACACCCACACACTAAATTCAAATAATTGAGTAGCCAAGATCACTGTCAGAGTAAATATACTCTCACCACACCAACTAAGCCGGTTAGCAATGCAACGTACAAACCCAGTACAATATTTAATGCCCAATTCACAATATCAAAATTTCCCAAAATAAATCGAACCCAAATTATAACTACTCCGAAGATTTGAACAAAATCTGGATAGAATCCTTACTTGCACGAGAAAGTGACCAGAATTCGGAGTGTGGTCGGAAGTTGTGGCGATGATGGAAGCTTTGGCGTTCAGTTTTCAGAGGGAGAGGCGGCGGCTGGTTTTCCGAGGAGAGGCGCGTCTGTGATTTTAAGAAGAGAGGCGCGGCTGCTATGAGTTTTTTGAGTAAGGTTTGCGTTTTTTTTTTTAAAATCAGATCGTGCACATATGCGCGCCCTAACCCAGTGCATACGCGCGCAAGCTACTGTCCCGAATTTTCAACCTCGTCACATTGCGCATATGCGCGCCTCTGACTGGCGCATATGCGCCAAAGTCTCTGCCTTTCGAGTGCATTCGCCTTGTCATATCGCGCATATGCGCGCCTCTAAGCGACGCATATGCGCGGCATCATCTGCCTTCCGAGCTGGGCTTCGCGCGCAATTAAGTCGCGCATATGCGCAAAGCACTCTGTCCATTCGTAATATTTTTTTTAACACCTGCAAAAATAAAACACATCAAATCAATACTTGAATAGAGACAATTAACATTAACAAATAAGGAATTAAAATAAAATAATAAAAACGAAACGAATGCTAAAGATAATTGTGGGTTGCCTCCCACACAGCGCTTGGTTTATAGTCATGTGGGAGGTTGTCCATGTGTCTCACTTCGCGCGCAATTAAATCTGAATTTCTCCTTTCTACTTTGGTTCTCCCAGGGGGAGGTTGTCCATGTGTCTCACTTCACTTCCAAAATAATGCTTGACCCTCTGACCATTTACTTTAAATGTCTGACCGTTGTTGCACTTCAACTCAATTGCACCATGTGGATACACTGTTTCCACTGTGAATGGTCCAGACCATCGCGATTTTAACTTACCAGGAAACAACCTCAGTCGAGAATTGAACAATAACACATGTTGTCCTGGTTCGAAGTCTTGTCGAAGAATTTGTCTGTCATGCCATTTCTTGGTTTTTTTCTTTGTATATCTTTTCATTCTCGTATGCATCATTCCGGAATTCCTCCATCTCGTTCAACTGCAACAGTCGTTGCTCGCCAGATGCTCCCATATCAAAATTCAACTTTTTCACAGCCCAAAAGGCCCTGTGCTCCAGTTCCAAAGGTAGATGGCAAGCTTTCCAAAAGACCAACCTATAAGGCGACATCCCGATAGGTTTCTTGTATGCAGTCCTGTACGCCCATAAAGCATCATCTAGCTTAATCGTCCAATCCTTCTGATTTGTCTTCACTGTTTTTTCTAATATATGCTTGATTTCGCAGTTGGATGTTTCTGGTTGCCCATTAGCTTGCGGGTGGTATGCCAATGTCACCATGTTCTTCACATCATACTTAGCCAACAGTGAGTTAAAATTTTTGTCATAGAAATGTGTACCTTCATCACTGATTATGGCTCTAGGAGTTCCAAATCTTGTAAAGATGTTCCTGTGGACAAACTTAACAACAACTCGTGTAACGTCCCGAAAATTTGAAAGTCTACGGGAACCACATGCATGCAATTATTAAATTTCTTTGGTATTTTATTAAATAGTTTTAAAGCAAAAAATGCATATTTATTTCATTAATTATGTGTTTAATTATTTTTATACATTTTATGCATTATTTTTGTATGATAGAATTTATTTCATGAAATTTTAAAGGTTCATGCATTAATGATATTTAAGTTGCATTTCGCGCTCGAACGAGGACCGGAGACCGGAGAATTTTCAGGATAATTATTTTATTGCACGATTTATTTTTATAAATTTATTTAAAGCGTTTTTAAGTACATTTTTCAAAAATGGGAATTTTTGGGTATTTTTACTCGCATGATTTTATTTTTAACGGTACGCAAATTTTATCGAATCGGGGGACTTTTTAATGGTTCGGATAATATTTTCAAAATCTTTTCAATACGAAATATTTTTCGGGAGTGTATTTAGATTTAAAGGGCCTATTTTTTAAACTTATTGGACTTAAATATTTTTTAAAACTTTCGATTAGCATTTAGGACCCCTTTAATTAATCCTAAAATTTTTATTTAGCACCTAATTACCTCCATAAACTCCCCACTAAACCTATTTACGTTTCATTAGCCGCCCACCTTCCCCACTCACAAAACTCCTCGTGTATTGCTGCTGCTAAGGATTCGGTGTCTCCATTTCCCTTGATCGAGCAAAAGCTTTTCCCTTTGGCCGTGCATTCCTCGATCGTTTGTTCAAGATTAATCACCAAGGCACACTAAGTACTTTTTTTTCTGCATCTTATACGCTATATATATACTGATGTGTGCTTAATATTTTGTGAAAGTCTCGATCCAATTTCATGCACGGAGGTTATTCGGTTGTTTCAAGTTTATGCACTACTTTCATCCACTCATGGTTTCTTTTGAATCTGTGTGAAAGGACTGCTGGTTGGGAATGCTGTCGGTCTGTAATCATCGAGGAAGAAGAAGTGTATAAGCTGGATACTAAGCTAGGTCGATCTAGGTGTGAATTCTTGAGGGCCGATCGGGGATGGTGAGTGTTATGGGGAAGAAATGGTTCGGTCGTAAATGGGCTGGAACCAAGCTATGTCTCAGTCCTTGTAAAGTCTGGTAAGAGGTTAGAAGTGAGCCATGGGTGCTTGGTTGAGGGAGAATCTCGGTCTTGGGAGGTAGAGCTTGACCGAGAGGAAGGTGCTAGGTTCGATCGGTTCTACGTATGGCTTGTGCAGGAGCTTTAAGTTTTGTTTGGGCTTAGTTTAGAAGGTTCATTAGGGTCCTAATGGTGAGCCATAAGGGTCGGTTAGGTGCTGAAGAAGCTGGGACCGAAATAATAAAGATTTGGGGCCATGTGTGGAAGATGTTTATGCAAAGGGGGGCCGAGAGTTTTGTTCTTTTCCTGGAATATCAGCCGATGGTTTTTGGGTCTGATATTATAATATTAGGAGCATTACAGTATTTTTAAGGTATGGTAAAAAGTTGAGAAAGTTTTGGTTAAGTTTCGGCTCGATTCGGGTTAAAACCGGGACACCGGTCCAAGTTTTAAAACAATTCGGTTAAGTTATGATTTTGGCTCGAGTTTACGTCTAGGAGAACTTTTAAGAATGTTTTGGGGCATTTTAAGGAGTTTGGTAAGTTTCGGGTCAATTTTAAAGGTCCATGGTTGAAACAATAATTTTTGGGTTTCCAGGGGCAAAATGGTCATTTTGCACCCTAGGTGAGATTTTGGTCTTAGCAGCGCCCTGAGCACAAATATATGATATTTTAAATGTTTATGCATCATTTTTATGATTTTTACGTAATTATGATAAATACGTTGTATGCTTGGTTTAAAGGAAAAGTTACGCATATGCATGTTTTTATTAAGTGATGAAATGATGATATTTTTGAAGGATGAGAATTGTTTGTGACTGACGATGTATATGTATACGATGACATGAGATATGATGAGCTGAGGCCCGGGCTCAGTGGACGGGTAATGCTGTCGCTGATGTCCCCTGCCGCCGGGTACCACGGTTTTATAGATGGATCCATCGAATAGAGCTGATACGATAGAGCTGATACGAAAGTCACAGCTAATGAACTGAATTCTATTAAAAGAAAATGTTTAAGCTTATGATAACACGTTGAGCTGTTTTGTCACGTATATGATGATATGAGATGACATGATTTGACACGACATGATTTTACACGACACGTTTATGTTAATGTTTTTAAGTTATGAAAGATATGTTGAGTATGATATTTTTCACGTTATGCTTTTAAGTTCATGAAAGATATGTTGAGTATGATATTTTTCACTGCTGTGTGTTATGTATATGTACTTGTTATTCCTGGTACAAGTGTGTTGAGTCTTTAGACTCACTATGTGTGTGTGATGCAGGTGAGCTTGATGGTGAGGGGACTGGAGATGCCGAACTCTGAGTAGGCATACCTGGTGCGGTAACACGACCCGATGACCACATGTTTTCCGCATTACGATTTATGAGATTGAGAGGAGATGAATATTTTCATATGTTGTTGATTTTTAGATTTTTAATTGTTCATGTTTACACATGATTTTGAGATAAGTTTGGTTAATTTAAATAAATATGATTATTTTAAATGTTACTTCGAAAATACGAGATTTTATATAAAAAAAAATTTCGCACTTTTAAAAATTAGTAGACGTTACAACTCGAGCATCATTAGTAATGGTGGCAATTGCTTCCACCCATTTGGACACATAATCAACAACAAGTAAAATGTAAGATTGACCAAAAGAGGATGGGAAGGGACCCATAAAGTCAATACCCCAGAAATCAAAAAGTTCCACCTCCAAAATATTTGTTAGTGGTAACTCGTGACATCTAGAAATATTGTCAACTCTTTGGCATTTATCACATGACTTTACTAAAGTATAATTGTCCTTAAACAGATTAGGCCAATAGAAACCTGACTGTAATACCTTAGCTGCTGTTCTAGATGCTCCAAAGTGTCCACCGTAGAGTGAGGAATGACACTACTCTAGGATCGTACCTGCTTCTTCCTTTGCTACACATCGTCTAATTATCTGATCAGCGCATCTCTTAAACACGAAGGGATCGTCCCACAGATAAAACTTAGCATCATGAAGAAATTTCTTCTTTTTGTGATAAGTTAAATCTAGTGGTAATTCACCTGCGGCAAGAAAATTAGTTATGTCTGCAAACCAAGGATGTGTAACATTTAACTTGAAGACTTGTTCATCTGGGAACGACTCATTGATAGCTCCGCCTTCAGTTCTCTCTTCCAGCTCTAGGCGGGACAAGTGATCTGCCACCTGGTTCTCGCAGTCTTTCTTGTCTTTGACTTCAAAATCAAATTCTTGAAGTAGGAGTATCCATCGTATCAACCTAGGCTTTGCATCTTTTTTGGCAAACAAGTAACGAATAGCTGCATGGTCAGTGAAAACAGTTACCTTGGTGTCAATGAGATATGTTCTGAACTTGTCGAACGCAAAAAACACTGCTAGCATCTCTTTCTCAGTGGTTGTGTAATTCTGTTGGGCTGCATTAAGTGTGCGACTTTTATAGTAGATAGCCTTGAACATCTTGTCTCGCATTTGTCCCAATACTGCTCCTACAGCATAATCGCTAGTATCACACATGAGCTCAAAGGGCTCCTTCCAGTCAGGCACTATCATGATGGGTGCAGAAATCAGCGCCGTTTTGATCCTGTTAAATGCCTGTAAACAATCATCGTCAAAAATAAATGTAGAATATTTCTCCAACAAATTACATAAAGGTCTAGTAATTTTAGAGAAATATTTAATATAGCGACGATAAAACCCGGCATGTCCTAAGAAACTTCTGATCGCTTTCACATTCTTCAGCGGTGTGAGATTTTCAATTGCCGCGACTTTTGCTCTGTCCACTTCCATTCCTTAGGCTGAAATCTTGTGCCCGAGCACAATACCTTCTTGAACCATGAAGTGACATTTCTCCCAATTCAAAACCAAATTCTTTGCCTGACATCTCTGCAAAACAAAGGTCAGATTCTGCAAACAATGATCAAATGATGAACCAAAGACAGATATATCATCCATGAAAACTTCCATGATTTTCTCCACCATGTCAGAAAATATGGCCATCATACACCTCTGAAACGTAGCAGGTGCATTGCAAAGAATAAATGGCATTCTCCTGAAAGCAAATGTACCATATGGGCAAGTGAATGTAGCCTTTTCATGATCCTCCGGTGCTATGAAAATTTGATTGTAACGTGAATAACCATCTAGAAAGCAATAATAATGATAACCACCTACTCTATCAAGAATCTGGTCAATAAAGGAGAGGGGGAAGTGATCTTTCCTAGTTGCATTATTCAATTTCCTGTAGTCTATACACACTCGCCAACAAGTCACTGGACGAGTTGAAATCAATTCATTCCTCACCACAGTCATACCCCCCCCCCTTCTTAGGCACTACTTGAACTGGTGAAACCCAAGAACTATCAGATATAGCATAAATAACACCAGCATTTAACGATTTTAATACCTCAGCTCTCACCACTTCTTTCATGGCTGGATTAAGCCTCCTTTGATGATCAACATAGGGGGAATAGGATTCCTGCATCAAGATTTTGTGCATAAAAACAGTAGGGCTGATCCCCTTTATATCAGAAATTGTCCATCCCATAGCAGATTTAAACTCTCGCAATACTCTCAACAACCTATCTTTCTCATCAATAGTAAGAGCAGAAGATATAATTACAGGATAGGATGAGCTCTCATCTAAGAATGCATAGCACAAATGGCTCGGTAATTCCTTCAATTTAGGAGATGATTTTGGTACCTTTTTACACGCATCTTCAAGTAACTCTTTGTGCTGGGCAGCTATCTTTTCTTTAGGCAGCACATTGAGAGCAAGCAACTCTTCTCGCACATCCCAGTCCTCTTCATCCACTATAGAAGTTGATTCCAATAAGCATCTCTCCAAGGAGTCTTTCCTCATCCTACCTGCACTGACATGAGATACACATGAATCAATGATATCAATACTATGACAAGTACTTACCTCATTTGGGCCTCTGATGGTGTTGTAGATGTTGAACACTACTTCCTCTCCACCTACTCTCAGTGTAAGCTCGCCCTTGTGCACATCAATCAAGGCTTTTCCGGTGGCCAAGAACGGCCTTCCAAAGATAAGCGGAGTCTCCTAGTCTTCTTCCATATCTAAAATGACAAAATCAGCATGAAATATGAATTTGTCTACCTTTACTAGCACATCCTCTACTATCTCTCGTGGATATGTATGTGATCTGTCCGCCAACTGTAAAGTAATAGTGCTAGGCTTCATCTTGCCAAGCTCCAAGGTTCTGTAAATAGAAAAAGGCAATTAATACTGGCACCTAAATCACATAAAGCTCTATTTACTCTAGAACCACCAATAACACAAGGAATAGTAAAACTCCCTGGATCTTTTAGTTTTTGTGGTAGTTTCCTTTTGAGTATGGCACTGCACTCTTCGGTTAGCTTCACAGTCTCAAACTCTTGAAGTTTTCTCTTTTGGACATCACATCCTTGATGAACTTTTCTCTAGAAAAGTTCTCAGGTGAAGATGGGGATCTACAGTGGCTGCTCCTCCAAATTGGTTCTGTTGAACCATGTTGATGAGTGCGGGCTTTAGCTCGAAGTTATTAGCAGCAATGGTTCCGCGAGCTATTCCAGAGTAGTGAGCGTTGATGACTGGGCGGAAATGTTCTCGGATTGGCACCTCTCTCGGGAGTTCATTCTGATTTTCTCTGTTTTCAGCCATTGTTTTAATTTCCTCTCTTCTTGCTTTCATTAATCTCCTGGCAGTTCTTTCGATTTCCGGATCAAAAATCAGCAAGTAGGGATTTTGATATCTTCGCATGAACTGCAAAACAGAAAAAGATTATAAATTAACAAAACAAATAAATAAAATAAGGTCCAAATTAAAATCAAGACTACTTAGTAATGATATTAACATGCAATTAAATAATTTACTCCCCGGCAACGGCGTCAAAAACTTGTTGCGTGTTTTCACTACCGCAAGTGTACGGTGTCAAGTTTTAGTACTGGTACGAGTACAGATATCGATCCCAGGAAGAGTAATTATTTAAAACTGTATATTAAATACTATAATTGACATAGTTCAACTTTATTTAGAAAAATCAAATAGATAGTTTATAATCAATTCAAAGAAAATAATGAATCCTGTAATTCTTAGCACGCAGTTGAAATTCAGTGGGTAGATCAATCTAAAGATATGATTTCGTCCGGTCTCCCCTATGCTATATTAAAATTGACTAACATATTATTAAAGTGCATCATGTTTACTAATCAAGAACTCGCAATTTTCCTATTCCATTTTTCAAGTGATAAACAGAACTGTATTATCTATTACTGATTTTAATATATCTATTCAAAATCACGTAATATATAATATATGCAAACAAGATTCTTTTTATGGATTCACCAGAGTTACACGTCTTTTGCACATTATAAACATCTGACGATGTGATTTCCCCTGTCCTAATTTCAATCTCCTCTCTCGAGTGTTAGATCTTAATTATTTGATCAATCGAATTATGGCCAGTAATTCAAAAACATTAAAGACAAGAAATCACAAATAAACACGATGAATTAATTCAATGAAAATTCAAAACGTCAATAACATAGGTTCGACCACGCCTACGTCAATATCTAGAAAATAAAATTAGTTCATACTCGAATCTAAATCAATACAAAACATGTTTGTGAACATTAAAAACGTAAAAGTAAAGAACCGAATTAGAAACGTGTTGAGGAGAGATGAAAATGCGTCTCCGTATCCGGATTCAGCGTCTTCTATCTCCGTTCTTTGTGTTTCGTCCTCCGTTGGCTCTCACTTTTTCTTCTTTGCTCTCCCTGACGTCGACTGTCCCCCCCAATTAATTCCTTTTTTTCTTTTTCAAAGCCCACGACTAAACCTAAAAAATCTGGAAATCGCGTCGCGCGCATATGCGCGTGTCTTTCTGTGCGTAGGGCAGTCTTCTCGCGTGCATATGCGCGCCTAGCTCCGCGGTCCTCTGTTTTGCTATCTGAAATTCTTTTGCACGCGCATATGCGCGCCCTGAGTGGCGCATATGCTCGGGTCCTTCTGTTTTGCTTTGTGTGTTGCATGTTTCTTGCGCGCATATGCGCGCCTCTGACTCGCGCATATGCGCGGGTCTCACTGCCTTCAGAGCTGGGCCATGCTCACAATTTTCTTCTAAGCGCCAATTTCGTCCTTTTTTACGTCCATGTAGTAGCCTTACCTAGATTCCTGCAAACACACCAAAAATAACAAAAGACGCATAATTCCGTCCAAGAAACTAACAATCTATACGAATTATAAGGATAATTTAAGTACACAAATTGCACTTATCGACCGCACTAACAGATTCAACATCTCCCTCACCTTCATTGAGTTTAGGAGCATCTTCAGACAGGAATCTGGCCAGGTTCAGCATCGTCAAGTAGAACAGCATCTTCTGCTGCCACCTTTTGAAGTCCACACCAGTTAACTTTTCAGGCTTTTCATCGTGACTGGCTGGGACAGCAGCCGCAACAGCACGTGGGGTTACATGAGGGACAACTTGAGTCGGAAGAGTAGGGACAACATGACCAGTTTTCCTTTGCACGCTGGTTTCAGTAGCCATATCTGAAACTTTATCATGTAACGAGTAAATCTGTTTTAAGTTTGTTAGATAAATGCTAACAACAGTAGCGTAGAAATGGATTCGTAAAGATAAAGCAATAACCGAAACAAGTTAGATGTTTACAATAAGAATATCGTGCAAAGGAAATCAAAACCAAATCGAAGCCTGTAGCGTGTACAGTTTCCTTAAAACAGATTCGTCCCCTCCAGTGTGTGCTTTGAGGATCGTCTTGGACGTCTATTTCCTAGGATACAACGGAACAACCAGCAGTGACTTAGCACGAGACACTACTACGGCGAACTGAAAACGTACATTTACTTTATCACCGAGATTTAACGGAGGCCAAATGGAAAGCTAACAATATGAAATGCAAGAGAGTGCTTGAAAGAGATAAAATTTTCATGTATTTGAAATGAGAAAATGAACCCACTATTTATAAGCCCCAAAATGCACACACCAAGAGTCATGCAAGATTAATTAACATAATTAATCTTTTCATTAACTCAAGAATATGAAGAGCCAAAAGTCTTCGCCTAACTCAAGAATGTGGAGAGACAAAAGGGAGAGCCAAAAGACACTCTCACATTCATGAGACATAATTTTTATTTAAACTCTAAATTTAATTAAATTTCCAAAAGATAGTTGTACTATTCAATTTCTTACTTGCACTCCCTACATTTTACGTCACAATATAAATAATAAATCTATCTGAAGTATCTCATGTGAAATATTATTGAGTTATCTATGGGTGGTGGAAGGATTTGATTCGAAGAATGAATTCGAAATGATACCTGTATTTCAAACCGATTTCGATTATTATTACCTCTAACTACAATAAATAGTTCTCTTTTTTCCGACCTCAATTTCAGAAAAACAAAAAATAAAAAGAGTTTTTTTTTCTTGGTACTCAAATCATATTAAATTAATGAATTACCACTTAAGAACATGGGTGTCTTATTTTCTTCCCATTAAAATAAAGCAATTGGGACAGATTGAGCACTATAAAAGGTGTCTTTATTCCTCATAACAAAAATGACTGACTTGTAGGTAATCTCACCTCAGTAAAGTTGGAGCTTCTAAATATGGAAGCTCGTAAAAGATTTGGGCACTTGCCTTTGTTTATGTGTGCATTGACAATCTGCATCGCCGCCGGCACTCGAATAGCGACAGCATACAAGCCATATGTTTGTGCCTCACCACCACCTCCGCAGCACATCGAGCACCCACATTATCACTGCAAGTCACCACTTCCACCACTAACGAAATACTTCTACAAGTTGCTTCCACCATCAAAGCATGTTGAGCTCCCTCACTATCTTTTTTCTTTTTTTTTTTTGCAAAAATAATTAGATAGGTTATTAACTTAAAATTAAAAGTTAATGGGGCTAAGTATTATCATAGCATTATGCAACTCCCATCGATCATGACATGATGATTGATTAGAGGGGAGTAAGAATTGTCATAGCATTATTGTACTCCCCTTGATTTCCCTAACGTTCATTTGCTCAAAACATGTAATTCAATCATTGTATTATATTATTTTAAAAAAATGAAATCATTTTTTAAAAAATATATGTATAGAAAAAGTAATTTTTCAAAATCTAGTTGTGACGGAAGAGTACTCGAGTATATGATATAAAACCTTCGCAATAAGACGTGGAGTCATATATATGCCATAAACATATCTTCAATATAATTATGTGATAGATTGAATTGGGATAGTTGAGAGCCAAAGGAGCCAACAATACCCTAATGAGTCTATCAATTTATCTTAACACATAAATTTCTGTGAGACGATCTCACAAATAAATTTTGTGATATGAATATTCTATTGAGTCATAAAAAACTATTACTTTTTATAAAAAAAAATATTATTGTTTTTTAATGTAAATATGGACATGATTGACTCACGAATAAAGATTCGAGAGACATCTTTCAAGAGATATGCGATTTACTCAAAGAGCTAAAATATATAGAAACTAATTTTCTACCCTTAATTTTGCCAATAAGACTAATAAATTCATTCAAGGTTCTAAATTGGTTTTAAAAAAAAACGTTAAACAACAGCTTGCAAAGCAATGAAACAAGTTACAATTTTACAGAGAGACACTCGTTAAAAACTAATTTGCAAAGGAATATCACATGCTGCAGAAAACAGTCAAACACACAATTTCCCACATCATTACATTCCGGCACAGTAATTTACAAAAGAATAACATATGCTTACTTGGGGATCGGATAAACAAATAAATTGAACAAATAAACTTAATTGACATCATCTCAGCTTTCCAAAAGTGTCTGTGTCAAGGGATCCGGCTGTCGTGCCTTTGGAGGATCAGAATATTCCGACTGTGAAACAGTAATGAAAATCTGCATGAGGATCGTAATTAGGGCCAAGAAAACTGCAAAAGCAGCAACTTCTGCCCATGAGAATGGACACCATTCAAAAATTGTCACAGCGATAAAAATGAGGATGCATGACCAGAAGACGACAACCTGAGTAAATTGAGGTATTTTAGTATGAAATTTTAAAGCAGCAAGTGAAATCATTTGCACATCGGTTTGCCATGTAAAAACATTTTTTTTACCAGTAAAGATTTCTTTGGCCTGCCAATTTCATGGCGTATGTTCTCACCAAACGTGTCTTTGGCAAGATGTCCTTCTAATAAAGCATCCTGGTTTATGAGAAAAACTTTCATTATCAATTTAGGAGAAAGCAGATAAATATTTTATAATTTGCACATAAATGTGTGTGGATCCTAGTCATTTCCAATACTAGTGTTTTGGCAGCCAAATTTTCTTAACATATAAAAATTGTAGAAAGCATCACCTTTGCTACCCAAATATCTTTGCACCATTGTGAAATCTCACTGCCTGTTTCAGGCAATTCTTGCATTAGACGTCGTTCAATATGTACGTGTACCTGCATGAACATATATTAGAAATAAACAAAGTTTCTGGGAATTTGGAACCCAATTTGCTCCATGAATTTTCCAATCCAAATGACAGAAGAAATGAGATGTCCTAAGGTGAAATAAATGAAAAGCCTTTGTTCACTGTTAAAAAAAGAATTCTATTGTTGATATTTACTACTAAAAAATAATACATGTCTGATGCGTAGACCTAAGAGATTCAGGAAGCAGATGAGAATGCTAGCTTTGGCTTTTTATATAGTTGTGAATATCTTGCAAAATTTCAAAGTTGGCTTACCACAGAAGAGCGTCCCCTGAAAATTCTCAACAGTGTTGGTCGTGGCTCACTTTTTGGGATAGCCACTGTAATGTTGTAGATAACAGGAACGAATGAGCGTAAATGAGTTACTGCTGCAACAAAACCCTGGACAAGAATAACAAGGAGAAAATTATGTTTAAGCACTATCATAAAATTATCGTCCAAATATGCATGTGGACCAGACATATGTGCTAAGGTTTGTAGAGTCGAAAGATAATTGTTTGAAAGAGAACAACAAAAGTAAGTTGGAATTCAGTTCTGACTCCTAGAACATTTTGATGATGTCCAAAATTGGACATTAAACCAAAATTTCAGTCATAGGAAAAGTTAGGACCCAGATCATTGAGAGGCTGAAATACCTAAATTCATATGAAAAACTATTATTCTAAAATTTTAACATAAGAATGCCCTGATTCAGTCTAAGTTGGAATAATACATCTTCAAAATCTGAATTTTGTACTTTCCGACAAAAATTAATGACCATAACCTTAGTACGAGGAATCAAAACGTTTCTTGGAACAGGCAACCCAGCAGACATGGCATAGTCTTGGGCTGCTAGAAGCTTTGCCTCCGTAAACCGTGTTCCTTCAACAAAAAGAGCCAACCAAAATGGCATGGGAAAATCATTTAGCCTTTCAAATCCTGACTGCATAGTAAAAGATAAAAGATAAGAATTAATAGGCACTACGCTGTGGTTAGTATTCTACATTCTAGATGAAAGAACTGTTCCACACACACCTTCAGTGTGCTCTCATCTTTGGCCCAATTTCTCTCAAGAAAAATATAGCCAGAAAACCACATTGACCAACCTATAACCTGTATTTGTTTACGTAAATTTTAATTTATAAAACTTGAGCTCAACACAGGAATTTGAACACCTCAATCCAAGTATATTCTGAATACTAGGTATTTGTTAGAAGAAAATGTAAGAAGACATTTATGCGAGATTATGAATTCTAGCCAGAAAAGATCACCCGTATAGAACTTCATTCATAGATTTCAAAAAACTGTGAATGAAAAAACTCACAGGCAGGAACTTTGCTTCTTTCTTAATTATAGCTAGTGCGCTGCCAAGGCAACCCGCGCGCTGCAAAATTTAAAATGAGAAACAGCCATTAAAAAAATAGTAATCCAGCGCATGGAGATGTAAACTCTAAGTGTTTAATCACAGGAAAATATGCATTTGATGGAGTTATGGTTAAGGGATTGATACCGCATAACCGCGTAGCTGTGAATCAAGATGTTAAATGACTACACTATCATGGAGAATGTATGAAACTTCACATATGGAACTCTTCACGTTACAGAAATATGGAACTTTTTCAATCATTCAGTGCCTTGAAGATTTATAATATTGTTTACTTGGACTTGGATGGAGTAAAGTAAAGAAACTAGATTGGCCAACTCATAAAATTTAATTATCTGTTATAATATCCATCACCAGTATATTATATTTGGTGTGCCACTTGGTATAAATCGACTGAAGTATTCTTTATCTGATTTATGCTCATGGGCCTAGAATCTGTCCGTACTCTGTAGTTACACAAATTCCAAAAATTCGACTACTTTATTTAGCCTATAATACCCGACTTAGGAAGAAAAGGATTATCAGGTTTTATTCAGAAATTAAGTAAATTAAAATATTTTTGGAATTGATTTCCATCACAAAAGTTAATTAATTAGGATATAATTAGTGAAAACATGAAGTTTTAAGTCAGATGAGTAAAAACCTGAGCTAAGACCCATCCGACAATCCAGTCAATATCACTTCTGTGGTTACAAATGAGAAGAGCGTGTTCTTTACCTGCGATTAGCAGAAAGTTTATATACCAATTTGACGGACTTTCTTAAGCATAACAAATTTATTTGAAAATCCAGACAAAAAAAACTTGCATGCTTGGAATCCAGCAGAAGGCACTAAAAATTTTGTTACCCAGTAATTCAAAAGTTTCTTGATCTGCATACAGCTCAACCTGTCCACCAGTAGTCAACCAGTCATATAGTTGATGTAGAATGTAATGGTACAAATGACAAACTGTGCCTCCTTGTTGATTTTATTTCATTTTTATTGGAAACTGCAGAATACCTTAATGTTTGCCCACCAGTCAAGAAGCCAGATGGGTTCCAACCAAAGCAGTTCTATAATTATTTTGTTGAACCTTCTGTAAGCACTTTTTGACAGTGGACGAACAAGAACGAACACAATGGCCTGAAAATAAATATAAAACTAATATGAGCAATAATTTTTGTGACTGTAAGAGGTTAGGAAAGATGGATGTGCAGCATATAATCGAACAAACGTTACAACCTACAAAAAATGTCCTGCTTTAATGTCATCTTTTTTTGATTAAAGTGGATTGCATGAAAACTTGAGGAATGACTCAAAGTGGGGCAAAAAAGGTCTCAGGCCACAAAATATGATTGACACCCAAAAATTTCCAATTTTGATTTCTGTCTCTTTACAAAAACTTGGGCTCCATTGCCATATGAATTTATGGTTAAGGATTCAAATAATCCTGCAGCAGATGTTATTTCGTTGATAAACAAAAGCAGAACATGTTATCAAATTCATGACCAAATGAAACGCATAAAGCACAAACTTCCAAATCTCATTTAAATCAATGATGATCCAAACATTTTTTGAACCAGGAAAGGGGCAAAACAATAAATAAATGAATATTCATAGAAAAATCCATACGCTTCACGCACTAATGAGGAGCACTGGTAACCCAAGCATCGGTAGACATATATACCTGAAAGAGGTTGATAATGAGGCCAGAAACAAGGAAGAGGAGACCTATTGGCAGAATCACTGCAGCTGCGACCGCCATTGCAGACGTACACCCAATGCAGCTCCGGATTTAGCTTGATTAGTGAAATTTTCGTTTGATTCACGCACTGAGAATTGATGGATCGCAGGGAGAAATAGAAGGAGATGATGCAAAGTTGCTGGGCATCTGACCGTTTATATGAATTCGGTGGAACGAGGAATTCGTATAGCGATACCAACGGAAAACGCTAACTTGCGCCGTCTGCATCAACCGCCACTATTCAAAAGATATTATTGCCGCAATCTGAATCTTTGCAGTATAACCCTTGGAGATTTGAAAATTAATATATCCATATTGTTTCCACATAAAATTGTTGGACGTGTCAGACATGTGATCGTGCTAAGTTTGTGATTAATCTGACTAATATGATCAAACGTGTTATGTCTCAATTCGACTGTTTGTTATAATTCTCTCAGCATTACTTCAAATTGTTTTTTTTCCCTTCTAATAAATTGTCATACGAAACGTCTATTGCGTTGCAATCATGTCCGCAAGTTCTGTATTTAATTGTATTGGATAAAAGTTAATAATAGGAAGACACATTCTGTGTATATATCTATGTATATACATGGCTCGAGGATGGTGTTACATTGCTTCGTCCCTTGAGTTTAATTTAGTTTTTATCCTCTACTGAAATTTAAACTTATGACCCTCACATTATCTTTCTAATAATAACAAGATTTTTTTTTTTTAAATGATAATAACAATACAGAAAAAGATGATCTAAGCTAGCTAGAATAAGTTAAATTGCAATTTAAAAAATATATATTTGTTTTGTATTCTATTACAGTGAATAACCTCACTCCAATTCAGTCAGCAGGTATTCACTTCTCCAACTTCTTCAAAATTTCGGATCCTCACAACTCCTCATATTCAGAGATCGCCATTTAAATTTCAAATCATGTTGCTACTGCGATTTTTCAGTCAGCTTTTGGTAGATTCACTTGTTTCCTTGGGGCAGCATCCTCTCCTGGAGATTAACAACACTAAACGTGAATCCGCTGATACTTCAAAGTCAACCGTATGTCACGATGCAAAAAATATGTTGCCTCAGAGGAAATATACAATCGAGAAATGCACAACATAAACGACAGAGAGCGGTGAGAAAGGACAACGGTTGGTGAGTCTAAATCCATTTCTTTCCACGCACCTTTCACTATTCTCCGACTTTCTTCTGCTACGCCACAGAAGCCGAATTGGTGTGCCTGTAAAACCTGCGCTTGTTCTTAACTGTTTCTCCACATATCGACGATATGTTTCAGGGAAAAGCTTTGCGTCATTTACAAAGAAGACAAAAGTAGGTGGCCGGATGGCTGCCTGTGAAAATTCGTTTCGTCAAGTATATTACAAATCCGCATTGTTTCACAAACAATTAATTAAGGCATAAATATAGCAGAGTATCGAGAAGCATTAGCAAGGAACAGCCAAATAATTCCACAGAGAGAAGTTTGGAATTATATATTTTAATGTCTATCAACGGTCATGACACTATCGAGTCCCTCAACAATATATGATTTTACAAGTAATAAGTACCTGAGTACAATAATAAACACGTCCTCTTTTTCCTCCTCTAGTTCTTGGAGGTGACTTGAATGCAACTGTTTCTCGTACCACTTGATTTAATATAGCCGTGGTCAACCTCCTAGATCTCTCTTTCTCAACCATGCTAGCAGCCACAATTATTCTAGAATAAGAATACGACATTAGACAAGATTAAGCCAGTGCAAAATAGTCTAACATCCATAAAAAATCTGTTCAAGTTAGTGAAGAATCCTAATATCAAATAAAAGTTCTTATTACTCGGGTAAAAGAGAATGAGCTTGATAAATCCATACTTGTCAACATTATGCCCTTGTATTGCCGTCGAGTATACAATAGGAGCCCATTTAAGAATGCGGAGCTTCTCCCTGACATCATCTTCATAGTGTAGAGTCGTTTGCTGATTCTTATCAGGAATGGTGTCCCATTTGTTCACAACAATTAGGCAACCCTTTCCTTCTTTATCTATTTGTTCAGCAATCTTGAAATCCTTAAAGTTTAAAACACAAATATATGAAGTTTGCCGATCCAGAAGCCTAAAAGTCACAAATGGTGATACAAATACGTAACTATGCGCACAAGCAAGTATACATGTGCACACAACTATAAGACATACAACTCTAAAAAAGATCGAATTTTGCACGTCAAATTTAATCAGTGTTCCTTAAATGGAGCGCCAATATTCATAACTATATCAATTAAAAACTACTCTAGGCTTGATTTGCTCTTTTTTCCTGTAGGAAAAACTAATTTATCAATATAAAGAAAATAGGGAAATCTGTATGAAGTACCTGCTCTGTTATGCAGGCCATGGCTTCAATAACTAGAGCCACCACGTCAGAGCGACGAATGGCACGCAATGCTCGATTTACAGATAAGGCCTCAGTGGTGCTACCCGATGAAGCAACAACTGCTCTCCTTCTGATACCAGCAGTATCTATGAGATGAAATTTCTTCAAAACAAATCACTCATCAGCTGACCAATATTTTCGGTTGTTATGCATATATACACATGCAAACCATGCGGAAGAAACACATTTCTATAGAAAAATATAGGAACATGTCAATCTAACAAAGCTAAGTTCACACTATGGGATAACACCTAAGCCAGTACTGAAGATAAGATTTGGATAAAAACAAGCACAAAACAATATTTTAATATATATATAAAACTAGAGAAATAGAGAATATTGAGCCATTAATTGATAAATTGGAGAAGCTACAAATATTCATTGCATAAATTTTAGCCTTTGAAGAATGTCTAGGTTGGTGTGAACAAAGATAGAGTTGGTTTAGACAATATTGAAAACTATTACTAACAGACCTTTCCATCAGGCGCAACATATTCAGTATCTATGGCATCACGGGTAGTCCCGCTAACAGGACTGACAATAGTCCTATCCTCTCCAACCAAAGCATTCAAAATACTACTCTTGCCAACATTTGGTCTGCCAACAATGGCAATTGCAGGAACATAATCTTCTATGTCAATACTCTCCGAATCCTGCAAGGAAACATCAATAAAATAAGCCACTTGCCAGCAATGAGCTATATTAGAGAGATTCTGAAAAGCGTTACAAACATCAAACTGAAAGCAAAAGTTGAGGAAACTTTGTACTTGGAAAGTCTGTGACAAATCCATTGTTTGTTTACTAAAGCATGAGAAATCAGGAAGAATTTAAATTCTCAAAGTATAATATTACACAAAGTTACATATAAAAGCATGTTTGTGCATAACCAAAGAAAAATTTACCTCAGATTTTTTCAAGTGAGAGCAAACGGCGCCAAGAAGCTCCCCAGTTCCAGTACCGGATATAGCAGATATGGGAAGGGGTGAGAACCTAATAGATCAAGAAATGAGAACACACGGCCAATGCCAGATGCAATGAAACAATGTGAAGTCCAAATTCCAGTTTACTTTATTTAATCAAATCATATATTAAACTAAAAGATGCAAGGATGACAATTTGCAGTCCAAATTCAAATTTTAATTGATTGGATATGTGAAAAGTAGATGAAATATATTTCCAGTCAATTTACTGTGCATTTTGGAAAATTGTCTGTCAAGTGTACTCCGCTCAATGCCACCTTTCCTGATAGGAGATGGCCGAAAAATACTAGGTCAGAAGCACTTTAACTAACGTGGAAAAGAAAATCTTGATGAGTCACATTTACTTTGTATATGGGGTGTAGCTCACCCCAAAGACCAGAATTCTGATGCTTGTATTGCTCCTTTGCGAGGAGATTCACATTTGTTGACGGCAAGGACAATATATTTGTGTGAATAGTTCTTACGCAACCAATCTCCTATTTCCACATCCGCTGCACTTAGACCTGCCTGTTAAGGGTTGGTTATAAGACAGTCCATGATGTATAAGAGTTGTACATAACACCACCAATTTACCAATTTTAAAAAAGAAATTTCCATGCAATATGCGAAAGAACTATGATATTCTTTTTTCTTCATTATCTTTTCAAATATCTTTAATGTTTAAAATAATAATAAAAACGCGAAGAACGTTCACTTAAGCTAATCAGAACAGTTGTCGAGATCCAAAGCAGCCAATCCACATCCCATTGACATAAGACAAGAAACTTCTCTCAATTCCAATAGAGAAAAAAAAATCTTTGTAGTTTTCTTAACTTTCTTTTTCCCCACCATCATTTTGCAAACGACTTTCAACTATTTTGCTGGCGTCCTATATTGTTTATTCAGTTACCTACATCGGAGTTCTACTTTCTTCACTGGTTATTAAGTAATTTCTTATACATCTTTTGGGAGAAAAAAGCGACCCGGCAAATATACAATGAATTAATCAAAAAATATTAATAAATTGGAACACCTCCTCAAAAAGCTCCATGAATGCATATACCTGACCATCAACAAGAAATATGATGACAGATGATTCTTCCACAGCTATGGTGGCTTGTCTCTCGATCATTGAAGGCATCCTGGCAACCGCAGTCTCCCTGCAGGCAAGTGAAATCCCCTCCATTCCAATAGTTGTTGAAATAGCTAATTCTTCCATCACGTCAGCCTGAGACTTTGAAATTGTAAGCACACCTCCAGTATCCACAACCATAAATTCATAGTCACCCCAGTATGCTCGACCGTACAAACGATCCCTGGTAACACCAGGTTCATCAACCACTATGGCCTTATTCCCCTGAAAACATGTCACAGTGTTAAATGAAGAAAATAAAAGATAAATCACAAACAAAAAATAAGATTATTATAAACTTATATTTTCAAAGTGATTTCCTTCTACCTCGTTTTAAGTTTAAGCGGCAAAATCAACAATATCCAAGATTAATAACACATACCCCAACAAGACGATTGAACAGAGCTGATTTACCAACATTGGGCCTCCCAACAATTGCAATTCTTGGAAGAAGATGGTCAGGAATCTGCAAAAAATTATAAGTTTCAACAAAAAGCCAAGTTTTCTGATCGAAGAAACTCAATTTTCATGTTCAAGGGCCTAAAATTCAATAACCATTTGAATTGACAAAAACAATAACAAAGCATACGATAACTTTATTTTCCTCATCCATCAAACCACATGAATTTCTTGTAAACTCTATTTAAATTTATTCTTGATCTTTCTTCTTCAGGCGCCAAATGAAGCAAGAAGGGAACCAAGATATACAAAGCACAATTAATGAACCAAAAAAAAAAAAAAATCACCGACATTCTTACGGTTACTTTCGACCTTCTTCCTCCGTCTCCGACTGTCCTTTCCACCAGAAATTTCATCTTCTGTAATCATCAAGGACAAGTGAAATTCCAAAATGAGATGATGCACATGACGTATTCATTCATGCTAAAAGCAATCTTCAGGTCATGAGCGAGACAATAAATTGGAAGGAAACTATTCAAGATTGCAGGAAACATTGAGGGGCACCTGCGACCATCATTTTTCCATTATTTCAGGAGTACTCTAGCAGGCGCCCGTTTACCGTTTCAATGTAACGTTAAAAAGAAATGAAAAAACTGTCAATAAACAGGGTCAAGAATTCAAGAACCAACCCATTTTTAGCTCGCGAGACAACAAGTCCGAGTATTCCCTCGCTACTAGTTTGGCTTGGCTCTCCATTTCCTGAATATCAAACGGCTCCACTTCCTCCTCCGATGACCATTCTTCTTCATCAAATTCAGACCCTTGTTCCACATAGTCGCTTGCACCCATCAACAAGAAATCATCGTTTTCTTCGGTGGCTGGCCGCGGAGGAAGAAACGACTTCCGAAGATTGAAGTTGGGGAAGTGGGTGGAAGGAGAGAAGAAAATTGGGGGAGAAGATGAAGAAGATTTAGGTAGCGGGGAGAGGTGAGGAAGTTTTTTGCAGAGAGGAGCAATTGTGCATACTTTGGCCATGTTTTTGCACTGTCATCACTGGGGAGCAGAAATTCCGAAGGTTATCCGTTTCTCCCTCTCCTCTCTGCAACAGTACCCCGATTTGCAATAGTTGCAACATTAGTTGATCTTGTCCTGAAAAAGTAAAAATTTACGGTAAAAAATAAAAATTTTAAATTTTTAAAATTATCACATTACACACTTTATAATATTTTTCTCTCAACTCAATTGTGATTTTCTTCACAAATGAGATATCTATTTATAGAAAATTTTTACAAATAATCCAAAAATAAATTACATCATTACCTTCATCATCACACACAAATTTCAATATTCAACACCTAATTTTACCTAATTTTCAACATTCAAATATTCAATACACACATTTTAAAT
The DNA here is from genome assembly GCF_012295235.1 of Primulina huaijiensis. NCBI lineage: Eukaryota > Viridiplantae > Streptophyta > Magnoliopsida > Lamiales > Gesneriaceae > Primulina > Primulina huaijiensis. The sequence goes on along the minus strand of NC_133319.1, from coordinate 6,600,488 downwards.
ATTATTTTTCAACACTCCTCCTTGTGATGATGATCATAATGATTGTCTTCATTACGTGTTTTTATTNAACACATGCAGCATTATCTTCATATAGTATCACAGGCTTCTCGTCGAATGATAATCCGCATGAGATTTGGATATGTTGGGTCATTGATTTTAACCACACACATTCACGGCTTGCTTCATGTAGTGCGATAATCTCGGCATGATTTGATGAAGTTGTTACGAGCGTTTGTTTCTGTGAACATCAAGAAATTGCATTGCCTCCACGAGTAAATACATATCCAGTTTGGGAACGTGTCTTGTGTGGATCAGATAAGTATCCAGCATCGGCATAACCAATTATACTTGGATTATCATCTTTTGAATACAAAAGTCCCAAGTCTGTCGTACCTCGTAGATAACGGAATATATGTTTAATTCAGTTCCAGTGTCTCTTTGTTGGATATGTGCTAAATCTTGCCAATAAATTTACGGCAAAAGATATATCAGGCCTTGTACAATTTGTAAGATACATAAGGGCACAAAATAGCACTTAAATATGGTACTTCTGGACTAAGAATATCTTCATCATCTTCACATGGACGGAATGGCTTTTTTTCTATGTTTAATGATCTAACAACCATTGTAGTACTTAGAGGAGTTGATTTATCCATATTAAAACGTTTAAGGATCTTTTCTGTATAATTTGTCTGGTGAACAAATATTCCACATTCTTTTTGTTCTATTTGTAAACCCAGACAATACTTGCACTACTACAAAAACGGAAAACGACAACGGATTTTATCCGTTGTCGTAGCCATTTAAAAACTGTTGTAACTGAGGGTGTTGTTGAAAGTCCGTTCAACGACAACGGTAGCGACGGGTATGAAAAACACTGTCGCTAGTTCAAATTAGCGACGGTTTTATAAACCGTCGCTAATTTAAAATTAGCGACGGGTAGCAATCACGACAGTAGCTCATTTTAGCGACGGTCAGCTGTCAAGATTTTCGTCGCTAATTTGTTTCGAAAAATTAAAAAAATACTTTTAATAATTTAATAAATCTAAAAGAAACTAATAATCCAAACTAAAATCGTGTAAAAGAAAAAAATTTAAGTTTTGTGAAGTAGTAAAATCGTGTAAAAGAGAAAAATTTTAAGTGTTATGAAGTGGTTAGAAAAATTTTACGTGTTGTGTGAAAGTGATAAAATGGTGTAAGAGAAAAAAAATTTTAAGTGTTGTGTGAAGTGACGAAATTGTGTAAGAGAGAAAAATTTTAAGTGTTATTGAGTGGTGAGAAAAATTTTAAGTGTTGTGTGAAGTGATAAAATGGTGTAAAAGTGAAAAATTTTAAGTGTTGTGAAGTGTTGTAGAGGAAAATGGAACGAAAATGGAGATATTTATAGACAGTTTGCGACGGGTTTTGGTTAAACCGTCGCATATTTTTATTTGGCAACGGGTTGGATTTACACCGTCGCTAAAATTAGCGACGATTTCAAAACAATGTCGCTAATTTTAGCGACGGGTTTGTCAAAATAGTCGTTAAATTTAAAGATGCGACGGGTCTTTTTAAAACAATCGCTAAAATTAGCGACGGTTATTTCAAAACCTCGCTAATTTAAATTTAGCGACGGTTTTGTCAAAACCGTTATTGTTTGTCAAAAAACCACGCTAATCGACAACGGTTTGAACAAACCGTTGTCAATTGTCCAAAAAAACACGCTAATCGACAACAGTTCATAGAACCGTTGTCATTGATCCCAGAAACCGTTGTCTTTGACCCCAAAAAGACAACGGTTTTTAAAAACCGTTGTCTTTGACCCCCCAAAGACAACGGTTTTTAAAAATCGTTGTCTTTGCCCCCCAAAAGACAACGATTTTCGATAAAACCGTTGTTAAAAAACATACGACAACGGTTTTTGTGAAAAACCGTTGTCGTATGTGCGTTGTTGTATGCAGAATTTCTTGTAGTGTTGGTTTTTCCAAGATCCTTCATTCCAAATTCTTCCTTCAAGTATGAAACAACTTCTTGAATTACCTTATTCGTTCCAATGATGTTTAAATCATTAACATATACAGCAATAATTACGCATCCGGATGTTGTTTTCTTAATGAAAACACAAGGGCATATTGAATTATTTACATAGCCCTTTTTCATCAAGTGATCACTTAGCCGATTATACCACATTCGGCCGGATTGCTTTAACCCATATAATGATCTTTGTAATTTCACAGAATAACATTCTCTGGGTTTTGAACTTTGTGCTTCAGGCATCTTAAATCCTTCAGGGATTTTCATATATATATATATATTACTATCAAGTGATCCATATAAGTAAGCTGTAACAACATCCATAAGACGCATTTCTAAATTTTCAGATACTGCCAGGGTAATCAAATACCGAAACATAATTGCATCTATCACGGGAGAATACGTTTCTTCATAATCAATTCCAGGCCTTTGACAAAAACCTTGTGCAACAAATCGAGCTTTATATCTTATGATTTCATTTTTCTCATTTCGCTTTCGAATAAAAACCCATTTGTATCCAACAGGTTTTACACCTTCAGGTGTAAGGACTATAGGTCCAAAAACATTACGTTTATTTAGCGAATCTAATTCAACCTGGATGACATCTTTCCATTTTATCCAATCCTGCCGATTTTTACATTCACCAAAAGATTTTGGTTCCTGATCTTCATTATCATTTATGATGTCGATTGCCACATTATAAGAA
>NC_133319.1:6577561-6597669 GCF_012295235.1 Primulina huaijiensis | reverse complement strand
TGATCTTCCTTAAAACGTGTGCAGCAGAGGTGTGGGCGCATATGCACGACGAAACGCGCGCTTATGCGCGCCATATTCTGCCCGCGCGCAGTTCTGCGCGGGTGCGCGTATTTCTCTGTCCAAAACGCTATTTTAGGTTCCGAATTTGCAAAAGTGGTCAACATGAAAGTTGTAGCTCTATGTGTTGGCTTTCATTTGCCACCAACCTCACTCAATTTGGATATCGTATGCGAGAGTTATGCTCATTCCCCCAAAATGTATCATTGCAGGAACTGCAACGCACATGATACACTTCGGGGTGATTTTGCCCATATTTCCAAATGGATTTAGACAAAACTCAAAACATGAAAGTTTTAGTACTATGTCTTAGCTTTCCAATGAAATTGCCTCATGTCAGTTGTACCAATACTCAGGTAATTATGCTAAAAACCGTAACATGTGTCATTTTTCTGTTGCGGTTCAGTACACGTTTCAAACACAAATCAATTTATAATACAATCTTTCATCCTCACCATCTATTTTCTCTCTGATTGTCATGATATACATCATATACATAATCACATACCAATTTCATGCATTATCGATAATCAACATAAGATTTACGATAATACGATACACGGTCCTTACACTTTGTCAGAGAATCTTTTGTTTTTTATGATCTCTGAGGAAATAGTGACTTATGTGGTCCCTCACCACTTAGACTTGTCTCCGAATTATGTTTTCGGTTAGATTTAGTCACTATTTGGTTCAAGCATTCTGGATAGATCAGTCACTATTTCTTAACAAGCATTCTGGACCACTTATTTGGTTCAAGCATCCTGGATAGATTCTTTCTGACCATCTTCCCACATGAGCCATGTTGTAGAATTTCTGACGAGCTTCTTTACTTTCTAGTAGCTTACTGTTCCACAGAAATTTTTTTCTTTTCAAATATATCTTGTGCAAAACTTGTAGTTTTTCTTGTCATAGTATTTAAAAGAAAATATCAATTTACAAAATTTTGATAAAACTTGAATGAAAACTTGAATTTTTTCATCTTTGTGAGGCTGACTGACCCATAATCTACATGCTCTTCGAGTAGAGATGCCGTCTTTAGTAAATGATGAAACAAGAGATGTTTCATTCTTTGAAGGGTCCTTGATGAACTTTTGGATGTTCATGTCTGATCTCCTAAGCTTGATGAATTGAAAGGCTTCATGTGAAGCTTTCTCGAATGGTTCTAGTACTGCACTAAAAAAGTAGAGCTCTATAATGTCTTCTTTGGAAAAATAGTCGTTATTTACCTATGTTTCATGAACAGCTTCCTGGATCTCTAGAAAGCTGGGTGATATAGTTTAAATTGAGAGAAGAGCCCCAAATTCATTTACCTTATTGGGATATGAATTTGGTTTCATCAATATCCTCTTATGATGCTTTCCAGTTATATCAACTTGGATTGTGGTGGGTTGATACATATTTTTGTTTTCAATTTCTCTCAGTTCTCTTGATATATCTAAAATAGAGAAACTATAAGCTCGTTAGTACCAACCTTAGATTTTCTTTTGTCAGATTGAGGTCTGAGGTTGATCTCTCACTCTTCAATCCTCGAGGCGAAGGGTTGATTTGAAGGCTCAAGATAAATATCCGGAGCTTCAATTTTTGTTTTGGTCGATTTATCTAAATATGATCCTTACTTAGCACTTGTGCTAGAGGTACTTGAATTCTCTACTGCAGGTATAGTTTCGTGTACTCGAAAACTTTCAATTTTGGAAACCAGTAACTTCTTAATAGCCTGGAGGTTCGTTTTTGCAACTCAGATCATAGCTAAGTATAAACATGTAAACAACTTGTTATTCAATCAGAGACAATATTCTTATCAACTTGTTGTAGCCTACTCGCATTTCTACATTTATTGCAAGCTTGTTAAACTCGGTTTGAATTATTTCAAGATATTCTCTCAAATGCCTCAGCATTATCATGATGACATCTACATTAGCGATGTCAATCTCTTGTTAAGAAATATTTAAGAATATTTTCATGAGATTTAATAATAACAATATCAAAAATATAATTCTAACACAAAGCATGTCATCTCAATATTTTAGTCTTCTAGGGTTTAGATTCAATTTTATTTTTCAAGAAAGCTTTTACATATGTATTATCAACTTTTAAGGTAAATTTCTTTGCAAATAAAAATAATGATAATTTTTCAAAAGCTCTTTTTACTGTATAAAATTCCTTTTTGTTGATATATCATCTTACTGTTTCCGCACCTAAGAATAATCAGCTGCAATATCTGCATAATTATTCTCCATTTGGTGTGAGCTTTGTAAAAACTGTATCCCACCAAAGATCATTAACATCTATATAACATACCATATCATAATAATCTTGATGAATAGCTATTTTCGAGATATTTTTGCAAATCTCTTTTAATTGGTTTAATTATTTTGTGTGTTCTTTTGTTCATAGGAATCTTATATCCTTCTTTAATAATGGCCTGAAAACTCTCTCTCTTTTTTTGTTATATTTTTTATGAACATATCACCAAAGTTATCAAACCCTAAAACATTGAATTTGTTTCTTGTCTTTGAGTTTTTCTGAAAAATTGTGCACATTTTCTACAATTTAAATGTTGGTTTCAGTTTCGAGTTGCAAGTTGTTGCTTCTGATTTTCGGGTTTCTGTGTGTATTTCACTAAGAATCTTGACTTGTGGTTCATATAGAACTTATAAAATCTATGTGTTAGCTTTCTATAGCCACTGACAAAATGGAATTCCAATGAGAAACGAATTTGATATGATTTTTGTAGCAAAATATGTCGAAATGGAATTTTGTGTTGGAGCTGTGCAGATTAGCTACTGTAATTCGAGTTTATGAAATTTATGCACTTGGATTCTGGACTTATGATTCACATAAGAGTTGTAGAGCTATGTGTTTTCTTCGTATTGATATAAGATTCGTTGAATTCCGTTAAGAATTGAGGTAGTTATGCTCATTTTTCTGAACCTGCTCACTTATAGACTGCTGTCCGCGAATTGCGTTGGCAGTGGCGTATTCTGGATAATTCTGGGATTTATCTATTAAGATTCTGGAAATGGTGTCTTCTAAAAAAACTTAGATATTTGAGTTGTCTTTCATCTCCAATTGGCTCCAATTGGCAGATATTTATTTGAGTCAATGATGAGTTAGATATGAATTTTATACTCCTAAGTGTCGAACCTGAATCTGTCACAGACCTTGCATCTCATGGTTTCTGGTTTTGGGCGTTTTTCAGTGTTGAGATGATTGAATTCCTTTCTAATGTCTTCTGATGAAATATGGGATTTTGAGTTAGGAGTCCAGCCATGTATGATAAGTGTGTTTTGGTTAAGTTTTAGTTGAGTTATGACCTTAAAACCAAACTTAGGTACAAGCTGGAATTAGTAACTTGTTTTTGGCTAAGAGTTGAATATTTATTTGATGGAAATAATTATTTGCCACAGGTTTTAGTATCCAGAAATCACCGAGGAGTTCATAAACTATTGTAGTAATTTAATTTGAAGGTTAAGGTACGGATTGATCGATTCTTTACAGCGTCTATGACGACGTGCAATTAAATTGATTTGATGTTATGAGAATTATGTGTTTATGTGCTCTTTGTGTTGTTTGGGTGTATTTTAAGATTATTCCTCATTTTTTTTAAATAAATGTGAGTTTTTAAATATATTAGAACAATCTGTGGATTTATATGCATTGTTGAGCACGCATTCAAATCGAGCCATGACTCCGTTGTTCCCGAGATTTCTGTTACTCTTGGATGAGTTATTTAGACATCAGAGCCGAGGGCGTTTAAGCGTCACACCTCTGATGACTAGCGGAAAGGCCGAGCAGTTCTGCAGACTGACACCCCTGACGCAGATGTGCAGGGCCGATGGCGTATTTGACACGTCACACCCCTGGCACATGTGGCCACAGTTGTTGCTATCGTTTCTTTGGATCCAGATTGACACTCGAGATTATTGGTACCCTACATGCATTGCATTGCATTGATTTCATTGCATGTCATTTATTTATGCTGTAATTTATTTGATCTTCGTACTGGGGTTTGACCCCTATCCCTCGGGGCTGTTGTGGTTTGTCTTGTGATTCCATAGCAGGTTATACATGTGGTTCTGATGCAGCTGGCGGAGCGTCTGCCAGTGGAGCCCAGTGAGTCAGTTTGAGTTGGGAGCCCCCAGATATTTATACTATATATATTGAGTCATTTGTCGAGGAGATGCCTCGTGTATTTGTATGGTTGTATTATTGAGCGTTGGATATTATTTGGTATGATCGAGCCTGGCTGGCTCTGTGTGCAATTGGTATTCTGTCTGTTTTATTGGACTCTATTTTCGAGTACAAATGTTTTGTTGTGTTGTGTTGGAATCTTTGGTATGTCCGATTTACGGAGAGGTAATGCCGAAATTTCTATAGGTCCAAAATGGAAAATCTTTAATCGTTTTCGCTGTGTACGCTAATAAATCCTGGTTGTTTGATAATTAATAATTAATCAGGAGCACTGGCCCTCACAATTGGTATCAGAGCGTAACTGGGATATGCTCGAATTAGAGTATAGGACACTCGAGTTTAGACACAAATAAATTGATTGCGTATTTGATTTACTACTTGCTCTTTATTTGATTTGCATGCTATGATTATTTAACTTAGCTGAGATAGAGCTGGTAGTGAAGTAAGTTCGACGCTTCGTTTATTTGTACCTAATGCAGTAAGTTTTAACTTTACTCGAAACCCTTCAGTGCTTACTTTTATTTTTCTGCTTGTGGATTAATCCTTGTGTCTTGTAGAATGGCACTAGGAGGAAGAGGTAGAAAAGGAAGAGAAGTTATCCAAGAGTCCGAAGCTCAGAACTTAGGAAATACTGAGGGTATTGGCAGAGGTAGACGTGGCCGCCCTAGAGGAAGGGCAAATCAAAATGTGAATATAAAGGTAGAGGTGGAGTAGGAACCACCAATTCGTCCAGAAAGGCATGTTGCAAGGAACGTAGAAGTAGATCGTGAAGTTCAGCAGCTGACCCAAAGAATGAGAGAAATGGAGTTAGTGATTGCTAAATTCTAATATATGCGTCCTCCAAAATTCTTTGGAAATGAAGGTGGCGAAAAGGCAACATCGTGGCTGAAAAGCATGAACTATCTATTTAATCTGGTGGAGTACACTCCAGAGCTGAGACTCAAGTTAGCTGTTTACCAACTCAAGGATCGAGCACAACTGTGGTGGGAAGCCACCGAGGAAGCAATCCGAGAATCTAGTCAGATAATTTTTTGGGATGTGTTCCGTACTCATTTTATTCAAGAATACTTGCCTCCATCTTATTATTCTGCTAAGGAAGTCGAGTTCAATCAGTTGGTTCAGGGAAATATGTCAGTGGGAGAGTACGCCTCTCAATTTTCTGCTCTACTAGCTTATGTACCTCATGTTTCTAATAGTGATCGTTCCAAGCTTTCGCGTTTCATGCAAGGACTAAATCGGACGATACATACGTTGGTTATGACTGGAGCACCAACTATTTATGCAGAAGCGGTAGAGAAAGCAAAGAATATTGAGGCTAGTTTGCTTTGGGGAGGATCACAACAGGTTCCATCTTTTACTTCCCAAGGTTCCGGGAGTAGCATTCAGATGCCAGTGGGCATACCTCCTTATCAGCCTCCACAGTCAAACCAGCCAACGAAGCAGCAGAAATTCAGAGCTAAAGGAAAGCAGTTTAAGAATAAGTCATACAGTAGTTCATCTAGTTCAGGCAGTTCTCGTGGAGGAAGACTTAGTGGTCATGTTCGAGATTCTTGTGGGAGATGTGGAGGTAGGCATCCTACTACCCAGTGCACAGGAGTTCAGGGAGACTGCCATACATGTGGATTACCGGGACATTATGCTAGAGTTTGTCCTAATGCAGGAAGACAGCAGTATCAGCCCTCTCAGTTTAGCCAGTTTCCACAAGCCCCGGTACCTAGACCATCTAGTCCACAGCCTAGCTACCAACAGCCGAGAAGATCTACTCAGCAGTATTTTCCAGGACCTCAGCAGGCTAGGGTGCATGCTTTGACACAGGACCAGGCTCATGAGACGCCCGGAGGGGTCATTGCAGGTATATGCTTTATTTTTTATCATCCTGCACGTATATTGATAGACACGGGAGCATCTCATTCATTTCTGTCTGCTGCATTTATCGATGAACATGAGATAGCTACTACCTTGTTGTTGGATACGGTGTCTGTGTCTACCCCTGCTGGTGTATATTTGATGTCTCGTGAGATAGTTCTGAACTGTGTGATTAGATTTGATGATAACCTTATGATAACTAATCTAATCAAATTATCTATGTCTGATTTCGACTGTATTTTGGAAATGGATACTTTGACAAATTATCGAGCCACCGTTGATTGTTTCCATGGAGTTGTCTGATTTAGACCTTATTATGGCAATAAGTGGAACTTTTATGGTAATGATTCTCAGTCACGCATTCCATTAGTGTCAGCGATGGAAATGTTTAGACTGCTATCGGCAGGGAATGAAGGATTCATGATTTAAGCAGTTGATGTGACACAGGAAGAAATGTTGAAGGTTTCGGATATTCCCGTGGTAAAGGATTTTGCTGATGTATTTCCTGACGAAATTCCAGGCTTTCAGCCTCAAAGGGAAATATATTTCAGTATTGAGTTAATGTCAGGGACGAACCGTATTTCTAGAGCACCGTATCGTTTGGCTCTAGCGGAGTTGAAAGAACTCAAGGAACAATTACGAGACTTACTGGAGAAAGGTTATATTAGACCAAGTATGTCACCTTGGGGAGCTCCAGTATTGTTTGTAAAGAAGAAAGACGGGACGATGAGGATGTGTATTGATTGTCGGCAATTGAATAAAGCTACAGTGAAGAATAAATATCCTCTACCACGTATCGATGATTTGTTTGATCAGTTGCAGGGTACATCCGTGTATTCCAAGATCGATCTTCGTTCTGGATATCATCAGCTTAGAGTTAGAGAGGAAGATGTTCCTAAAACTGTATTTCGGACACGTTATGGGCATTATGAATTTTTAGTCATGCCTTTCGGATTGACTAATGCTCCAGCGATTTTCATGGATTTGATGAATCGTGTTTTTCGAGAATTTTTAGACAAATTTGTTATTGTATTTATCGATGAAATTTTGATTTATTCAAAAACACAGAAGGAGCATCGAGAACATTTAAGACTAGTCCTCCAAACACTCAGAGCAGCAAAATTATATGCTAAATTTTCTAAGTGTGAATTTTGGTTGGACAAAGTAGTATTTCTGGTTCATGTTATATCCGCTCAAGTAGTTTCAGTGGATCCCAGTAAAGTTGAAGCTGTTATTAATTGGCCAACACCAGCCAATGTTTCTGAGATTCGCAGCTTTCTGGGATTAGCAGGGTATTATAGGCGTTTTATTGAAATATTTTCCGTTATTGCAAGGCCTATGACTCAATTAACACAAAAAGATCGCGTTTTGTGTGGACTGCAGAATGTGAATCAAGTTTTCAGACTTTGAAGGAAAAGTTGACAGCAGCTCCAGTGTTAGCTTTACCTTCAGGCTCAGGTGGATTTGTTGTGTGTACATATGCTTCTCTGAATGGACTGGGATGTGTTTTAATGCAAAATTGGCGAGTGATTGCATATGCATCTCGACAGTTGAAGCCACACGAGACTCGATATCCAGTTCATGATTTAGAATTGGCTGCCATTGTGTTTGCGTTAAAAATATGGCGTCATTATCTGTACGGTGAACAGTTTGTAATTTATTCTGATCACAAGAAGCTTTAAATATCTTTTCACACAGTCCGACTTGAATATGAGACAACGACAATGGATGGAGTTGCTTAAAGACTTTGATTGTGAGATTCAATATCAACCAGGGCGAATGATTCTAGTTGCAGATGCACTTAGCAGGAAAGCTCAAAACGCTATGCTGACATCTCTGAATATTCCTAAAGTCCACGAGCATTTGGGAACATCAGGATGGACTTATCAAACAACTGAAGATTACTTTATAGTTTCTTCTATCAAATTCGAGCCACATATAATATCTAGTATTAAAGCAGCGCAGAGAACTGATCCACACATTCATAGATTGAAAGAATTGGTTCAAACAAATCAGTCAGATAAGTTCAGTGTTGCCTCAGATGGTAGTTTGTGCTTTAATGGGAGACTTGTGGTTCCTAATCTGATAGATCTGAAAGAAGCTATACTACGTGAAGCACATTGCAGTCGACATAGCATTCATCCAAGAAATCGAAAGATGTATCATACTTTGAGAGCTCATAATTGGAGGGAAGGTATGAAGAAGGAAATTTCTGATTTCGTGGCTAAATGTTTAACTTGCCGACAGGTTAAAGTTGAACGAATGAGACCTGGCGGTATGTTACATAGTCTTGAAGTGCCACAGTGGAATTGGGAGCACATTGCTATGGATTTCGTGACACACCTACCTCGTTCTAATCGTGGTTGTGATGCAATTTGGGTGATTGTTGATAGATTGTCTAAATCAGCCCATTTTATTCCATATGACCGTACTTGTACTTACAAGAAAATGGCGAAATTGTACATTGATCATGTGGTAAGATTGCATGGTGTGCCAATAAACATAGTATCAGATCGTGATCCAAGGTTTACTTCGAAGTTTTGGAGTAGTTTGCAATCATCTTTGGGTTCAAAGTTGGCTATGAGCACTGCTTATCATCCCAAACAGATGATCAGTCAGAACGAACCATCCAGACTCTAGAGGATATGTTACGAGCAGTTGTAATGGATTTCAGAGGTGGTTGGCAAGAATCATTGTCTCTGGTCGAATTCTCTTACAACAATAGTTTTCAGACAACGATCAGTATGGCACCATTTGAAGCTTTATATGGCAGAAAGTGCAGATCTCCGATTTTTTTGGAAGATGTAGGAGAACGACAGATGTCTAAACCAGAGTTTGTACAAGAAATGAAAGATAAAGTTGAATTGATTAGAAAAAGAATGAAAGCAGCCCAGGATCGTCAAGCAAGTTATGCTAATAAAAGGCGTCGACCTTTAGAGTTCGAGGTTGGTGATTATGTTTTCTTAAAAGTATCATCGTTTCGTGGTACTATGAGATTTGGACGTAAAGGGAAGTTAGCTCCACGTTATATTTGTCCGTATGCAATTGTTGAGAGGATTGGCACTTTGGCTTATCGTTTGGACTTGCCGCAGAGTTTGTCGGCGATACACGATGTGTTTCATGTATCTATGCTGCGGAAGTACGAGCTAGATCCATCTTATGTTTTGAGTACCGAGGATGTGGAGTTAGATAGTTCCCTAAGTTATGTTGAGCATCCGGTTAAAATTCTTGATCGCAAAGAGAAGCAACTCAGGAACAAGACGATTCCTTTTGTTTTGGTACAGTGGAGTAGACATGGGATAGAAGAAGCTACATAGGAGTTAGAAACTAGAATGCGTCAAGAGTGGCCTCACTTGTTTGTAAATATGATGAATAACTCCATGTACTCAAATTTTCCTATGTATTATCAGTGGTAAATGTTTTAACCACTTTGTGTATAAGTGTTGTGTATGATAGATTTCGAGGACGAAATCTTTTATTAGGAGGGGGGTTTGTGAGAACCCGAATTTAATTATTCAGTATTTGGCAAGAATTAGAGATAATTATTTTAAAGTGCTAAATTAAAATAATTAATCCAAATAATTATACTTGTGTGTTAAAAATATATATTAGAAAATATCGTCATTATAGGCGATATTAAAATATATATCGGAGTTTTATAGCACAAGAGAGTTGTAAATATTTGGACCGGGTCGCATTCCTGCATTTGGGCTAATATTTGGATTCATGTATATATATGTGTGTGTTAATTAGAAGCCCATTTTTCCCCAAGCCCAAATTCTTTCCTCCTCCATCTTCTCGTTTCTTCTCGCCTCTTCTCTTGCATCCTATTTCTTCTCCATCATGAGCAGCTTCTCGTCGCCTCTTGCTGCTAGGAAGCGGGTCTCCATAGCTCACCCAAGATAGCCCAAGAAGTCCCTCAGCTCTCCTTGCCATAATCAACATCAAGGTGCTTGTTTCTTGTTACCATGTTTCTTCCAAGTTGCTGTGTTTCCTTTCCATCTTCTTGAATTCTATTTTTCTTGGTTCTTTAGAGTGTGAAGAGGTCGATTGTAACTTTATTTCAGTCAAAGGAAAGGGTTTGAAGGTAATCTCTAAGCCTAGGTTATCAATTTTGTTCATGGAAGTAAATGTTGGTTTCAGTTTCGAGTTGCAGGTTGTTGCTTCTGAATTTCGGGTTTCTGTGTGTATTGCACTAAGAATCTTGACTTGTGGTTCATATAGAACTTATAGAATATATGTGTTAGCTTTCTATAGCCACTGACAAAATGGAATTCCAATGAGAAACGAATTTGATATGATTTTTCTACCAAAATGTGTCGAAATGGAATTTTGTGTTGGAGCTCTGCAGATTAGCTACTGTAATTCGAGTTTATGACATTTATGCACTTGGATTCTGGACTTATAATTCACATAAGAGTTGTAGAGCTATGTGTTGTCTTCGTATTGATATAAGATTCGTTGAATTCCATTAAGAATTGAGGTAGTTATGCTCATTTTTCTGAACCTGCTCACTTACAGACTGCTGTCCGCGAATTGCGTTGGCAGAGGCGTATTCTGGATAATTCTGGGATTTATCTATTATGATTCTTGAAATGGTGTCTTCTAAAAAAACTTAGATATTTGAGTTGTCTTTCATCTCCAATTAGCAGAAATTGATTTGAGTCAATGATGAGTTAGATATGAATTTTATACTCCTAAGTGTCGAACCTGAATCTGTCACAGACCTTGCATCTCATGGTTTCTGGGTTTGGGCGTTTTTCAGTGTCGAGATGATTGAATTCCTTTCTGATGTCTTTTGATGAAATATGGGATTTTGAGTTAGGAGTCGAGCCATGTATGATAAGTGTGTTTTGGTTAAGTTTTAGTTGAGTTATGACCTAAAAACCGAACTTAGGTACAAGCTGGAATTAGTAACTTGTTTTTGGCTAAGAGTTGAATATTTATTTGATGGAAATAATTATTTGCCACAGGGTTTAGTAGCCAGGAAGCACCGAGGAGTTCATAAACTGTTGTGGTAATTTAATTTGAAGGTTAAGGTATGGATTGATCGATTCTTTACAGCGTCTATGACGACGTGTAATTAAATTGATTTGATTTTATGAGAATTATGTGTTTATGTGCTCTTTGTGTTGTTTGAGTGTATTTTAAGATTATTCCTCATTTTTTTAAATAAATTTGAGTTTTTAAATATATTATAATAATATGTGGATTTATATGCATTGTTGAGCACGCATTCATATCGAGCCATGACTCCGTTCCCGAGATTTCTGTTACTTTTGGATGAGTTATTTAGACATCAGAGCCGAGGGCGTTTAAGCGTCACACCTCTGATGACTAGCGGAAGGGCCAAGCAGTTCTGCAGACTGACACCCCTGACGCAGATGTGCAGGGCCGAGGGCGTATTTGACACGTCACACCCCCGGCACATGTGGCCACAGTTGTTGCTATCGTTTCTTTGGATCCAGATTGATACTCGAGATTATTGGTACCCTACATGCATTGCATTGCATTGATTTCATTACATGTCATTTATTTATGCTGTAATTTATTTGATCTTCATACTGGGGTTTGAACCCTGTCCCTCGGGGCTGCTGTGGTTTGTTTTGTGATTCCATAGCAGGTTATACATGTGGTTCTGATGCAGCTGGCGGAGCGTCTGCTAGTGGAGCCCAGTGAGTCGGTTTGAGTTGGGAGTCCTCAGATATTTATACTATATATATTGGTGTGATCGAGCATGGCTGGCTCTGTGTGCAATTGGTATTCTGTCTGTTTTATTAGACTCTATTTTCGAGTATAAATGTTTTGTTGTGTTGTTTTGGAATTTTTGGTATGTCCTATTTACGGAGAGGTCATGCCGAAATTTCTATAGGTCCAAAATGGAAAATTTTTAATCGTTTTCGCTGTGTACGCTAATATATCCTGGTTGTTTGATAATTAATAATTAATCAGGAGCACGGGCCCTCACAATATTTGTGGGCCAATTCATACATCATGTGGACCATTTATATATTTTAGGGTATTGATCGATGCATCCAGCAAATGGTTACATGTATGTTTATTATCAACTAATAATGTGGCATTTGCAAGATTACTTGCTCCAATAATAAAATTGCGGAATCAATTTCTCGATCATGCAATCAAGAAAATTAGACTTGATAATGCTGGTGAATTTACTTCCCAGACTTTCAATTATTATTGTATGTCAATGAAAATCACTGTTGAGCATCATGTTGCTCATGTACATACACAAAATAAATTAAATGAATCATTGATTAAATGTCTACAAATAATTGCTAGACCAATAATTATGAAAACAAAACTCTTTGTTTTGGTTCGCTTAGTCGATTATATCACATTCGACCGGATATGTATTTACTCGTGGAGGCATTGCAATTTCTTGGCGTTCACAGAAACAAACACTCGTAACAACTTCATCAAATCACAAGAGATTATTGCACTACATGAAGCAACCCGTGAATGTGTGTGGCTAAAATCAATGACCGAATATATATAAATGTCATGCGGATTATCATTCGAAAAAGAAGCATGTGACACTATATGAAGATAATGTTGCACGTGTTACTCAAATGAAAGAAAGATACATAAAAAGCGACAAAACTAAACATATTCCCCATAAGTTCTTCGCATTCACCCAAGAGTTTGAGAAGAATAAAGATATTTATATTCGTCACATCCAGTCAAGTGAAAACTCATCAGATCTCTTCACAAAGGCACTTCCTACGACAATATTCAAAAATCATATATATAATATTGGGATGTGCAATCTACGAAATTTGTGAAGAATTGTTTGTGTTAACATGAGGGTGAGTTTACATGACTACACTCTTTTTCCCTTACTACAGTTTTTATCTCAATAGATTTTTCCTTGTAAGGTTTTTAACGAGAAAGTATAAGAACACGTAATGAAGAAAATCATTATATCATGATCATCATCACAAGGGAGAGTGTGAAAATAAGAGATTAAGTGTTGAAAATAAGAGTTTTAAATATTGAAAATTAGTGTGTAATGATGTATGTAATGATGTATTTATTTCCAAAAAAATTCTATAAATAGATCTTTCAATTTATGAAGAAAAACACAATTGAGTGGAGAAAATTTTATAAAAGTGTGTAGTTTAATAGATTTTGTGAGTTTGAGATTTTACTTTTAACACACGTGTGTGTGTGTATATATATATATATATATATTGAATTTGAAAATTAATGTGTGATTATGTATGTAATGATGTATTTATTTATTTATTTAGTGTTGTAACTAACATTGTAGTTGGTGTATCAAAAAAAGACATTTTTTTGCAACGTTGAAAGAGTTCAGGTCACATTTGGATGTGATGGATTTGGCGCATCTCATGTTATTCATACTGTGTAAAGCAATCGAAACGTAGTGTTTGAGTTGTTGTACGTTTTAAATATTTGAGTTGGGTTGTTATCACTAGTTATAACTTTTTATATATCAACAAACGTTTAGTCCTACACAAATATATTATATCAATGTAACTCAAAATTAGAATTGAATTTTTTAAGTTTATTTTTTTTCTAAATATATGATTTTGCTTCGATTTTAAACACAACTTTATTGAATACTTATGTCTGAATGTTCTATACATGCAAGCACATCTCAATTTTGAATTAAAATATGTATAGTGAATGCAGCTCGTCCTCTAACCGAATAGAAAGTATCGTTTGGCGTCTCTGATTGGACACNAGATAAATTATGTATTTGGTGTAGAAGTCATATCATTTGTTGAAAATCCAATTTTAAAATATATTTTAGATTGGAAATATCCGAGGCGAGATTAATCACTTAAACTCAAGATCTAACGTGCAACCACTTGTAATATCATCCTTTGGACCAAGGTTTCTATTGCAAAAATGTTTATATATAATGAAAAAATACAAGTAGATTATATATTTTTAAAAATAATAACAAAACTAAACCATGTACTGCTAGCTCAAAGTTATGTTTGGCTCAAGTTCTGAAAGTCCGTAGAATTTAAGATCCTTGAAGTTAGAGTATTTGGGCGATTTGAAAGTATGGTCTGCACTGCTGAGTAAGTTAACTCTCGATCCACGATCAGTGATCATGAAAGATGAGATAAACCGCTTGGATGAATGAAAAAAAAACGAACATAATCATCATAAAGGCTCTTGCAAAATCAATCAACACTCTCAACAAAAGCTCTACAATCGAGTTTATCCAAATCCCAATTTCAATTCAATTGTTTTCATTTTATCGCAATTCTCCTAGCATATTCTTTTCATTTTTTCTGCTTTTAGTTTTAAAAATGTTATTTCAATTCATAACAACACGATCAAATTATATATTGTTCATGGATTTTTATGTTAATTTTATCAAATTCTTCGTTTAAATTCTTAGTTTGTGTGACTTATCGATGGAGTTAGAACCAACAACCAAATCAATATCCACTTCGTTTTATCGTAGAAGTCAAATTATTCAAAACTTTGGCATGATTTCGTGTTTGGCACGCCTGCGTAATTTTCCGTGCAAACACTTACAATCATACACAAACTATTTTAAATAATATAAATTTTCAAAATCCGTTAATCTTATATGCAATCAGTATAAATCTTTCATGATTCATCAACAGAAAACCATACCTAAACAATTATAAATAATATAAATATTTTAAAATTCATCAACTATGTATAAATTATTATATTATTTTGTTTTCTTCTCTATCTTTTTCTTCATTCTCGTCACTAATTTAAAATAAAAAAATTTAATGCATGGCACACCAAGCAACTCGCGTCGGGTCAACTCATTTTAATTAATATGTCTCCAAATGAGTTGCCACAATCTTAACTTAATTCGACCATTTTAAAGGCTAATCTATATTTATATCGCAATACCAATTCACGTAATCTATTTGTATACTATATTATAAGGAAAATGTTATATGTACACTTATAATTACAGATTAGGTTTCAAATGCATTCGAAATGATAAAATTATACTTGTATTTTATTTACAATCAAAAATACATTTACGATATTTTTGTCATTTCAAACGAACTCTGTAACTCAATGTGTAATTTTAATTGTACATGTAAAGTGACTCGTTTTCTAAATAGCAATACTATTATTATCTCACTAAACAAATTAATTTTGAAATCACAATACTACCTCTATCCCTCAAACAAATAACACACATATATATACTATTATATGAAGACTTTATCAGTAATACCAACTAAATTGATGCCTTGTTATGACCATTTCTCAAAAAGCAATACCACCCTTATGTCATTAAAAAAAACTAATTTTCAAATGAAAATAATACTATTATCTCTCAAACAAATTATACACATGTATTTAATATAATTGCTAAATTTTTTTTAATATTTATATATTTTTTCTATCTTCCACTCAAATTAAATTAAATATATATGATTAAAAATTATAATACATATGTTGAAGCAAAACGTGTGCGTTGAAAGCTAATACGATTTAATTGTTGAATTTATTATAGGAATGCGTGTGATCCTATGTGTATACATATAAACCTAAATCAAATCCTTATTAAACCCTCTCTATTATATGCACAACTTAGTAATTAACATGCTAACACAGAAATTGTCCCCATTTATTAGTGTCTCATAGGCTATTCGATTTAAAATTTTGCTCGGAAATTTGATGCACTTAAAAACCCAAAAAAAAAAAAAAAAACTCGAATCCAATCTTTATTACATAGATTCTTTAATCTTTCAGCCGAAATACAAAAAATACCATTCTATTCTCCGGAAGAAACATGGATTTCTGCTCCACAACTGGACAATGGACTGATATATTATTTGGTTCTACAATAAACGAGAAATGGACAAAAAGACCAAAACCAGTTTTCATTACTCGTCATTGGTTAAGAACGGTTGCCCGATTTCATTCTGTGGGAAACTTGATTGGAAATATGGATCTTACAGCTCGGTAGATGCTACTCAAGTGGACAGTGATCTCATTTACTCATGACACGTGTGTTGTGTGATGAATCATGATCATTCATCCATACATCATAATTGAATGAGTGACCATGATTTATTGACTTAACACACCTGTTATATGTTGAGTGGAAATACTGCTTGTGCGGAGCCCAACGACAACAGAGATAGGCTGCATAAATATGAAATATTGACTTTTCTGATGATTATTTTAATCTGTGTGAAAATAAACATACGCAGTTGAGATGGTATGAGTAATTTTAATGATAAAAGAAACTGAATCCAGTGGCGGAGTCATATGCATGTATACCCGGGTTGGCCCAATTTTTTTAAATTTATATGTAAATTTTGTATAATTTTAGAATAATATGATATTAGCTCGGGTAGATCAATTTAAAATATTAAATGATTCTAGAGTTTAAAATTCTAGCATGGACAGAGCCATATTTCTGACTCCGTCAGCCACTGAATCTATAAGAATATAAAGAATGAAACTTGACTTTCGTTTCGTATGCAAACTGGGGCTTGTAGAGGAAAATCTTTCCGCGCATGTCGAACTCTGGTGTCATGAGCGCAAGGGGAAGTGAAGCGGAGTGCTAAGACCAGAAAACAAGGATTGAGTAAGATTCTCGATGTTCGGCCTGGCTAGTTTGCTCGTACACTCATTGTTTTCTTTTATTAATTTTAGACGATTAGTTAGCATGTTAACACTTGATTTGTATGCTTTGCGATTCTCTCACTTCCTAAAAATGTATGGAATTCAAACATGCATCTTTTAAAATAAAAGTAAAGAATTAAAACTCATGACTATTCCCCACTATTGGTTAAAAAATTATGGCAAAACATACATGATGTACCCACCAAACCAAACAGAGAGAAGAACATGCAGTGTTCCCCCAAACAAGTGGGTCATAATTGCTTGCCCATAATTCAGCTAACAAAACTTGCTTATATATGAGAAAGGTCAATCCTGAACATCCACTTCTAAAATTTGAAGTATTTATACATTTCGATCCAAGCAAAAAAAAATTTTGAATCCAACCAGCACAAACATATATATGTAACTTAAAGATGTTCATGACTTTTCAAGCCGAAAAAGTGGCAAACACGAAGATACATAATCAGCAGGGAGATAAGTAAAAGAAATATGAACTTCCTGCGCAAAATCAATTTACTTGTAAACTGTGGTCTCAAAATTAAGACAATTTCATTTTAGGATAGCTGAAATTTGAAAAGTCCTTGATTTGAAGCATGCATATTATACATGTTCCTCATAAAGTTCTCCCAATCGCCATTTGTTTTCATAGTACTTTTTGTTTGGTGGGGGAATACTTAAAAAAGGTGCACCCATTGATGCATGTGGTTGCACATGTCTATGGGCTCTTCCATCAATTTCATGTTCCCTATTGCACATGGATCACTTCAGAAGCTCTAATGGCTTACAGGTTCAAAATATAGCCCAGACCCATTGAATTTCACCATTTTATCCTTCAATATTGCATTTAGTCTTGAGGATCCATGGCTACAAAATTCCATCTTTTTAGTGTCTGTTCTTGAAGATCAATCCATAGTAAGAAAGGCAATTATCAAAGGAACAAGGTGGGCCAAGAAACTGTTCGAGCAAGGGGAAAACTGTCATTTCAGTTCGAGCAAGGGGAAAACTGTCATTTCAGTCGAGCACATGTTACTTTATGCGTTGTTGCTGATCTTTAGTGAACTCAAGAGTGTCCACTTATCCAATTCAGGACTTGAGATGTATGTACATAGCCCTTGTCTATATATAAATCCCAGGCTTTCTTCATATCTTCCCCACAGAACAGAAGATCTCTCCCTCTCATTCAATACACAAGAAATGGCCCGGAAACATGCCATCTTCCTTTTGTGCCTGATCTTCATCGCAACCATTCTTGCCCAAATGCAGGTACCCACAAATTACATCTTTCATAACTCCACATTTTCTTGTGGACAAGATGATGGGAGATCACCAAGTTGTCTCTGTTTAAGCAAAAAGATACTGAATTTCAAGTTCACCTCAAAATAATCACGTCAACTTTGATTGCCCGCAAGAAGCTTTAGAAAATATTACATCTGGTGACGGCTGTGAATCTGCAATCTTTAATAATTCATCGATGTTTTTTGTAGGCTTCTACCACCACACTGCCGGTTTCTGGTGAGCATAAACAGGGGAGAGTTCAGGTGAAACCAAATAAGTTGTATCTCTAACCATATCTGATTCTGAACCATTTTGAATTTTTTTTGGCTGATATTTCCTGAAATTCTTTCCCTGCAGTATGGAGTAAGTGAGGGGACACTCAGACCACAAGGTCGGTACTTACTTATTAGTTAATACTCATGCCTATGCATTCACATTGATTTTTCACCTCAAGAAAATGACAAAAAACCAAGATACGCGTAGCGTAGCTCAGGGGTCATGCTAATCTTCTCTAAATGGTTGTGTACAGAGTGTACCCCAAGATGCTGATACAGATGCTCAAAGACATCATTCAAGAAGCCATGCCTGTTCTTCTGCCAGAAATGCTGCGCAAGGTGCCTGTGCGTGCCGCCGGGAACATACGGCAACAAGCAAGTGTGCCCTTGCTACAACAACTGGAAAACCAAGAGGGGTGGCCCTAAATGCCCTTGAAATCGGGAAAACTTCTAAAAGACCGCAACCCTGCATTGGTGTGGCTATTCTAGTTTTGTATCAGTAGCAAGTAGCAAGTAGCAAGCACTTAGCTATTTGCACCGACAAATCCATGCTCTTGTTAATTTCTTGATATGCCTACGATTTTATATTGACATCATCCTCAAACTAGAATTCGCAAAAATCGAAAATATTATGTTTAAAATGGCATATGAAAACATATCTCTTTTCTTTCTCGGGTTTAAAAGTCAACATATATGGAAGCATATTGATCACTAAAATGATTTTTTTTTTAATTGAAAATTTTAGTCAAAGGGATAATTTCACTTAAAATTGTTAAAATATGCATTAAAACAACAGATTTCTCCACAAAAGAAGATTTTGTATTTTTTAAGCAAATATCAAATTAAGTCTAATGTTTGTGAAATTAATTGAGATGGAAGAAAAAAATACAACAGAGTACTTTAAGAAGAGCTCATATCACAAGTTTACATTCGATCCGAGTTCTTAGCGTTTCCATTATTTTCAGGTCTATCCGACGACCAAAAACCGTAACCTTTTTTTGTCACAAGCTTCATATAAGAATTACTTTATCTCATCACTAGTTTAACTTGATTCTTCGGTTCAAGTTTCAATTTAGGATTTATTCCTTAAAACATAAAGTTTTAGTTTGAACTTTTCAATTTTGAAAAAATGATCACAAATATCTTTGATTTTATAACTGAGCCAGAAATAGTATCAAACTCTATGTAAAATTATTTGAAACTTACCATGTTAGTATCAAGCGCTTACCACTAGACCAAAAGCTATAACTATTAACCAAGCCGCAACTTTATTTCTTTATACTTGTGGCAGCGCAGAGTGCACATATTTGGGTGCTAATGGATCGGACTGTTAGGCCTATGAATCCATTGAGGTGCGTGTATGTGGGGCCCTTAGCTCCTAATCGTTATTACAAGACAATCTAATTAGGGTTAATTAAGTACAGCGTAAAACGAGTTTAAATTTTCTTTACACTGAGCCCAAAACATGTCAATTGTAATTATAATACTAAAAAAATATAGTCTCGTCTCAACATGTCACAATATAAAACAAGCCCACACATAATCCAGATCAAATACATACAAACAAACTCATATCCTCGAGACATACTGGTTATCTTGATTTGTTGTTTAATTTTGATACAATAAATATTTCATCAATTATTATTGTTATATTATATATATATATATATATATATATATAATTATATCATATATTTCATTTAGACGATAGCGTGGCTCTGCCGGTTGTTCTAAATGAAATATTATGATATCTAACAATCTAACATTTACTTTATCGCAACTAACTTTTACTTTCCGCATCTAACATTT
>NC_133319.1:6576047-6577088 GCF_012295235.1 Primulina huaijiensis | reverse complement strand
ATATAACAATAATAATTGATGAAATATTTATTGTATCAAAATTAAACAACAAATCAAGATAACCACTTCAATGGTATCAAGCATTTGTTGTAAATTGATAACAACAAATAATTCATTTTTATACCTACAATAAAAAGAAATTAGCAAAATGAAAAGAAATAAAGAAAGAATATACAAAATATAAACAATCTTACTTCACCAAGAATTCATCAGCTTCACCTTGACATAATAGATTTAGCTTTCCATGAACTTACTTTTGATCAACACTAAAAACATCACTCAAAATTCGGAAAATGAAAAATATATTGGAACTTAGAACTTTTATACACACTCACACTATATTTTACAATGAGATAGAATGATTCTCAAGCTAGCACAATGCCTCTATTTATAGGCCAAATGAGATAAAGGGTCAAACATTTTATTAATGTCATGTAGTTGTAATAGTAGTCTTTGTCTCCTCCAACTTCAATTTCATGTACCTTCTTTCAATGCTTTGTTCCACGACTTTAATAACCGTATTTGACTCAGCTCAAAAAAGCAAACATGTGGGAATTGTCTGTAGATGAATTTGACCACTTGATTCACCTCATTTGGTTAAATATTGAAATAGTTATGATTTTTTTACTATATGCTGGTCATGGTGAAAGTAAATTTGTCCTCATTTTGATATTTTCACAATTTGATCATCTTAACCAACTTTTTAGGCAATCATGTCTTCTGCAAAGTTGTAGATAATTTCTCAAGGATTCCAAAAATATTTGAATCACATCCATTTGAATTTTCTAGCTTGAGTTATCATTATTTTATCAACACGTAGAAAATCTGAAAATAAAACATATTTAGTAAGACATTTAAATATAAACACACAATACTAAAATAACATAATTTTATAATTTTAATGAAACTTAAATTTTAAAATATAGGTTTTAACATATAATAAATTATTAATTTTAAGTTTCACCACACCCCTACACTATCTTATTATTAGTCCCTTAGTAATAAAATTTATCGGAAAATCACAACCTAGATTCTTTATTC
>NC_133319.1:6564881-6573519 GCF_012295235.1 Primulina huaijiensis | reverse complement strand
AATCAATGCACGAGTATGATGAAAGAGTAAGCAGTATCATCAATGAGTTAAATGCACTTGGAAAAGTGTATACAAATAAAGAGGTTGCACTGAAGGTAATGAGAGGTCTTCTCAAAGAATGGGATGTCAAAACTATGGCAATGAGAGAATCCAAAGACCTGAACCAGATTGAACTTCATGATCTATTTGCTGATCTTAAAGCTTATGAGTTCGAACTGCAAACCAGAGAAGGAGAACCATCCACACCATCAGCCACAACTGCTCTAGCTGCTGTCAGAACAGAACCAACTAGTTCAGTTGAGAAATCTGCTGATCAGTTAAGCAATGATGCTATGTAACTATTCATTAAAAAGTTTGGAAGGTTTAAGAGAAAGAATCAAGGAAACTTTCAGAAGTCATACCAAAGAAACAACTCCAAAGATGAAACAAATGCTTGTTACAATTGTGGCAAATCAGGTCACTTCATTGCTGACTGTCCTAAACCCAAGAAGGACAGTCAAGGCTCAACTGATAGAAGAAAGAAATCATATGAGAACAAAAGAAAACCCAAGGATGATAAGAAGTCCTTTACAAAGAAACATGAGGTACTCTTAGCCGAAGAAAGCAAATCTAAATGGGCAGAAAGTGACAGTGAGGAGTCAGAACCAGAAAGCTCATGCAGTTCTAGTGATGATGAAGAAGACAAGTGCCTGATGGCTAATAGTGCAGAAGAAGAATCATCTAGTCAACAGGTATTTGATTTCAGCTCAACTGACTTTACACGAGAAGAACTCATTCTAACACTACATGATATGGTAAATGAATATCAAAAGCTTGCATCATTATTCGAAAAAATCAAAGCAAAGCAAACTGATCCCACAGACAATAAAACCAAAACTGATGAATAAGTTGACGGGTTGAGTCTGAAAAGGGAAATTGTTGAGTTAAAAGCAGAAAGAAACAAAGATCAGTTATTAATCCAAAAGTTGATTCTTGAAAACTCAAAACAGACTGAGCTCATTCAATCTTGGAACAAGTCATCTACTGCACTAAATGAAATGCAGATTTCACAAAAATCAGTTTCTGATAAAACTGGTTTAGGGTTCAACACTCAAGGAGAAATGTGTCCAAATGACACTCAACCAAAGCTAAAAATAGACAAAGGGAAATATATTCACTTTGTTAAATTAGCAGTAGTACAAGAACAAATTGAGCCTAGTAAGCTGATTGAGCAACCTACTGTAAATATGAATAAGGCTAGAAGATATGGGATTGGTTATAGTCAAAAATCCTCAACTGATTCACAAAGTCAGTCATCAAAGAGGTTTCACAAAAACTATTCAAATAGTTACTTCAATTACTATAACTGCAAGCCAGTTCAAAAGAGATACAGACTAAACAATCAGTTGAATAAACCTAAAATACATAATGTATCATCTGTACACTACACACCATGCACACAAAAGCCGAGAAAAACAATTTGGAATACAACTGGAAAGTCTGTTAGACTAATCCAAGTGTGGGTTCCTAAGGGACTAATCAGCTCAGGACCCAAATAAGTATGGGTACCAAGTTTTATTATGTGTGTGATTGCAGATAACAGGTACAAACAAGAACTCAATATGGTATTTGGACAGTGGATGTTCACGACACATGACAGGAGATGTAAGTGTGCTATCTCAACTGACCAAATACAGTGGTCCAAACATCAGTTTCGGGGACAATTCCAAAGGTAGAACTGTGGGTAAGGGTAAGCTTATCCATGGTAACTTTACTTTTAAAGATGTTCTATTAGTAGAAAACCTGAAGTATAACTTGATTAGTATCAGTCAGTTATGCGACAGTGGATTCTCAGTACAATTTGACAAAAATTCATGTTCAGTCAAAACTTCAACTGATGAAATCATACTAACTAGCAAACGTTGTGGAAACATATATAAAGTCAGTTGAAATGATCAAACTTATGCACCAGTTTGTTTTATTGCTTCCAAGTCAACTAAAAACTGGTTGTGGCATAAGAGACTAAATCATTTAAACTTTAAAACCATTGCCTATCTGAGTAAACATGAACTTGTAACTGGTTTGCCCAAAATAGATTTTTCTAAAGAAAAACTTTGCTCAGCATGTCAGTATGGTAAATAAGTACGATCCTCTTTTAAAAACAAGGGTTGTAAATCTTCATCCCGATGCTTAGAACTGTTGCACATGGATCTTTTTGGTCCTATACCAGTCATGAGCTTAGGGGGAATGAAATACACCTTGGTGGT
This sequence comes from Primulina huaijiensis, assembly GCF_012295235.1. NCBI lineage: Eukaryota > Viridiplantae > Streptophyta > Magnoliopsida > Lamiales > Gesneriaceae > Primulina > Primulina huaijiensis. The sequence goes on along the minus strand of NC_133319.1, from coordinate 6,571,273 downwards.
CGTAGATGACTTTTCAAGATTTACTTGGGTTATTTTTCTCAAATCCAAGGACCATACTGCTTCACAACTGATAAAACTCTTCAAAAGACTTTTAAATGAAAAATCAGTTGGAATTGATCGAATCAGATCTGATCGAGGAACTGAATTCATCAATCAAACTCTTTCAAATTTTCTATAAAATGCTGGAATTAAGCATGAGCTCTCAGCAGCCAGAACTGCTAAGCAAAATGGTGTAGCTGAGAGAAGAAATCGGACCCTTAAAGAAGCTGCTAGAACAATGCTTGCTGATTCTGGTATTTCTCAAAAGTTTTGGGTAGAGGCTGTAAACACTGCGTGTTATACTCAGAATAGATCAATGATTAATAAGAATCATATGAAAACACCATATGAAATCTGGCATGGAAGAAAAAGTATAATTACTTATTTCAAAATATTCGGCTGCAGATGTTTTATCCTTGATAATGGTAAAAATTATTTAAAAGCGTTTGGTGCTAAATCTGCAGAGGGAATATTTCTTGGATACTCATCAGTTAGTATAGCCTATAGAGTCTTCAACAAGAAAACCCTAAATGTTGAAGAATCAGCTCATGTTGATTTCGATGAAACTGAACTAACTGATAAGCCAACTTATCAAGTTGAGCTAGCTGATCGATTTACAGATATCAGTTTGGAAGATGATGACAAAAATGAAAGTTATAGCTATCAAAACATACCTCAAACACCTGAACCAGAAGTACTGGACCAATCAGATGTGCAGGAAGTCGTTGCTGATGATCAGTTGACAGAGCATAATGATAACACTCAAATACCAGTTGACGAAGCACCAACTGAGACTGAAAATTGTGTTCAGTTACCAACTGAAGAAATTGCCGATACAACAAATACTGAGTACAGATGGAAAAAATCACACCCACCTGAACTGGTAATAGGAAATCCATCAGATCCAGTAAGAACTCGAAATCAAATGCTAAATTTATTTATCAATTCAGCTTTTGTTTCACAACTAGAACCGAAGAAAACTGATGAAGCTCTTGCTGATCCTAACTGGGTAAATGCAATGCAAGAAGAGCTAAATCAGTTCACTCATAACAATGTCTGGATCTTAGTTCCAAGACCAATTTCAAAAACTATTATAGGTACAAAATAAGTGTACAGGAACAAACTGAATGAAGACGGCTTAGTTGTATGCAACAAAGCAAGACTTGTGGCACAAGGATATAGGCAAGAAGAAGGAATTGACTATGATGAAACTTATGCACCAGTTGCAAGACTGGAGGCAATAAGAATCTTTCTTGCTTATGCATCACACAAGAACTTCAAAGTATACCAGATGGATGTGAAGAATGCTTTCTTAAATGGTCAGCTGCAGGAAGAAGTATATGTTGAACAACCTCTAGGTTTTGTAAATCATAGTTTACCTGATTATGTTTATCATTTGAACAAAGTCCTGTATGGTCTTAAACAAGCTCCCAGAGCTTGGTATGAAACCCTTTCAAAATTTCTAACTGATTATGATTTTTCCGTAGGATCAGTTGATAAGACTTTGTTTAAATTTTCTAAAAATAATCATATCTTACTTGTTCAAATTTATGTTGATGACATTATATTTGGGTCAACTAAACCCAAATTGTGCGAAAAGTTTGCTAAGTTAATGCGGGACAAGTTTGAAATGAGCATGATGGGTAAACTGACATTCTTTCTTGGACTGCAAGTGAAGCAACTGGAGACTGATATATTCATCAGTCAGACTAAATATACAAAGGAATTGCTAATGAAATTTGGAATGGAATCATGTTCAGCTGCAACCACTCCCATGAGCTCATCAATTAAAATGGACACTGATCAAGGGGGAATACCAGTTGAGGCGACGCTGTACCGAGGTTTAATAGGTTCATTATTATACCTAACTGCTAGTCGTCATGATATTGTTTTTGCAGTTTGTATTTGTGCCAGATTTCAAGCAAATCCTAAGCAATCACATTTCTCAGCTGCCAAAAGAATTTTGAAATATCTTAAGGGCACACAAAATGTCGGATTATGGTATCCTAAAGATTCTTCTTTCAATTTAGTTGGATATTCAGATGCAGATTATGCAGGATGTAAGCTAGATCGTAAAAGCACAAGTGGATCATGTCAGTTTCTTGGAGACCGACTGATTTCTTGGTTCAGCAAGAAGCAGACATCTATAGCTGCCTCAACAACTGAAGCAGAATATCTAGCTGCTGGTAGTTGCTGTGCACAACTGATCTGGATCCAGCAACAACTGAGAGATTATGGAGTAATTACAAATGAATCGCCCATATTTTGTGACAATACGAAGACAATTGCCATTACCTATAATCCAGTTCTTCACTCAAGGACAAAGCATATAGATGTCAGACACCACTTCATTAGAGATCATGCTTTGAAGAAGGACATTCGACTGGAGTATATATCAACTGAGCAACAAGCAGCTGACATCTTCACCAAACCATTACCCGAGACTAAATTTTTTTACTTTCGCAATATTCTTGGTTTAATTGATTTATCATAAGAAAATTGTTAATGCTACTTTACTAATGAAATTGTCTGCAGAAAATAAGGACACAACAATAAACTGAAAATGATATGTTATTTAGAATAAAAACGATTCCATCTTACAGTAGACAATTCAGAACCAACTGAATCCTGTCATTCTGTATTAAAATTGTTCAATTCATAAATTCGGATTCTAGAGAATGATTTAGTTATAGAAATCTTCTTAATCACATGTCACTCCTTCCATAGCATTGCTTGTAACAGAACCTTGTCATCGACAAGCTCTGTAACATGTCTGACTTCAAATCATTCCAAGTATCTTCTGGCTGTTGCTGCTTGAACTCGAGAAGGAGTCGCACCACTACTACTTATTTTCTGCAACTCATGAATTTTGAACCATGTTGACATCACCTTTTTCAAGACATATTCTTCCATCTTCTTCTTCAACTCTTCTAAATAAGTACTTGTTTCTTCAGTAACATGAACATGCGTACTACTACAAGCATCGGAAATATCTGAATCTGCCATGTTTAAATGATATTATCTCACAACTCACTGCTATTATCTTATTTATAGACAAGTGACATTTAATGTCAAAGAAGTTGAAGAGTTTCAAGCTAACAAAGCGTTTTCTCAATTACCCAGGCTTCTTATCTATCAGTTGCTTATTTGATATCAGTTTGTTAATTACCAGTTGATTCATTTTTTTTGAACTGATTTCAGTTTGGTTTTTAAATCTTAACTGATTTTAGTTTACAGTCAACTAATATTAGTTCTTTAACAGTTCATTTGTTCAGTTAGTAATTCATTTACAACAACTAATGAAACTGCCAATTTGCAGGAAAGAAAAAGACAAAATTAACTCAGATAAATATTTTATTCAAGCATAAACATTAGCTTGCATTACAGCATAATATTTTTCCTCTACATCAATTATCCACATCTTCAACCAAGTAGATAAAGGTGGAGTGGACGTCTTGGCAAAGCTGTGTGAATAAGCTATGCGCCTCAGGATCTTCAATTCCTTCCGAAGCATCAGCTGATGACTATGACCATCCTTAAAGACGTCAATCCACTCAGCTATGTGCAAGTGCTCCCGCACCTTCCTCAGCTCTGCCACCCATTCAGGAGTGGTAGCCTCTCCAGTGTTATACAAGAACTCAAGTTCTTGTAACTTCTCCCAGTACTGAAGATTCTCATAGAAGACGTCATCTTCTATCTCAGCCTTCCTGGCCTCCAGAGAAAACGGCGAAGCACTCGAGCTACTCGCACCAGCCATTTCTTTTATCTTAAATATTTCACTAATATGACTGAAACTAACTGTGTTACTTCTATTTATAGCCGAGAGTTATGAAAGCTGAAGGGCTGTGCACGTTCCAGCAAACAATAAATTCTTTAAGCTTTAAATTTATTTTTATCGTCATTTTTAATTATTTTGCGCACCCATTAAGGGGGAATATTAGTTTTTAAGAGGTTAACTTAGAAGAAAATTGTTTGTAAATTCTCAACTGAAACGGATCAGTTTCACAACTGATCGTTCAGCTGGTTGTTTTACAAATCTTCTCACATAAGTTAAGAAATTAAAAAACTTATTATATTCCAAATCAACTGACGTGACTGCAGTTTCATAACGTAGCCTATTTTAAAACCACTCACTTTTTGCACACACGCTTATAGCACACGTACACATATTTTTATTCAAAATTTTTTTGGACTGACACGTGTCCTATAATTCGAACAGTCACAAACATAAGTACTTTACCCGCCCCATTTCAGTTCTTCTTCTTTACGCTTATCAAAATTTCTCAGAGCAAAAACAAATTCAAGCATTCTCTTTCGCAGGAAATCATTCAGTTCTAATGGCAAACCAGATCCCAGCTCATATGTTGAATGCTATGGCCATTGATTTTAACTCAGTTTTATCAGTTCAGGAAGCTGATGTTAAGAACGTTTTTCTGAAGATTGAATCTGCTGGTCTCAAAATGTTTTTGGGACAATCTTCCCAGGAGATCTATCCGAAGTAACTTCTTGATTTCTACTCCAATGGTTCTGTCAATCCCGATGGTATCATCACCTCTAATGTTAATGGTCAATTGTTGACCTTATCTGAAGACTCTTTCGGAGAAACATTTTTGTTGATGTCTGATGGATTGGCACACCTTGCTGGAGTCAAAGCATCAGATGTTGAAGCTATGCAAACTCTTCTTTCTGCTGATGGACGGAAAATCAAGGTCTCTGATCCAAAGAAAGAACTGAAACATGAAGTTCAGTTACTGGCTGATATTGTAGCCAAAGGGCTATTGGCAAAGGCAGGATCCTTTGCTGCTTTAACCTTGGAAAAATTTCAGGCCCTTGCTGTTATTATGGCCGACCGACGACTCAACTGGAAGCACCTCATCTTCAACACTTTGAAGAACATGTTTCAATCCAACAAGCAGTCCAAGGGATTCGCTGTTCAGTTAAGCTATCTGATGAAAGTTAAAGGATTGGTGGCTGATGATTCGGAGAGATCATCCAAATTCAAAATTTTCAATGCCAAAAATGTGTTGCCACCCAAGGCCAAACTGGATCTCAATCCTGATCAGTTCATTAAGATCAAAAAGGAAATTGGAGCTCAACAGGCTGCTCCCAAGTCTGTAAAAAGGGCAAAAGCGCTGACTCAACTGAAGACTACAAAGAGAAAGTTGATTATAAGTGAATCAGAATCGGAGAAAACTCTGTCTCCCCAGGTTGTCAAGAAGCCTAGAACTAAGAAGACAAAACCAATAGCTTCCCTGGAATCTATTCCTACTGAAAGGTTGAAATCATCGGACGCTCAACAACCTATTCAGGCTATTCCATTAAAAACCGTTTCAGCTGAAGCCTCAGCAAAAGATCAGTTGCCTCGAACAACTGACCCATCAAAGAAGGAGTCAGTTAGGATCATGTCCTCTCTGAAAACAGTTAATCGCCCTATTTTCTTTGCTCCTGCTCGACCAAAGGGAATCTCTATTCGGGAGACAGTGGAAACTACTCGTTCAGGATTGAACATTCCACACATTCTCACCGACAAGAAAGGGAAGGGCAAGTTGATTGAAGAGCCCAGGCCAACAAATGCAGTTCAAACCCATATCGACCTCATTTGGGAACAGGTAAATGCATTTGCCACAACCAAACTGAAAACTTATGACGCCTGGACTATGTACAGAACTCATACTTTTGCAAAACAATTAAAGAGAAAGTCCCAGCTGAAGAAGTTTATCAGGCTGGAAGAAATTGTCTTGAGGATAGTCAAAGCTGCCACTATCGTGCAGGCCTTGCAAAGAAAAAATTATTTCTTTGATCTAATGAGAGCCAAAAAGTTGGCACAACTGGTTGAAGAGCTGAAGACCAACTACATTCCTACGAATCCAACTGCCTACAATGATCGAGCAGTGCTTACTCAATTGGATTCAGATCTTACCTCTTTGCACTTACAGATAAAATTCTGGGAAAGAGATCAGGAATTGGTCATTCATGGAGGGCCTTCCGAAGAAGAAGAAGAAGAATCCACATCACCGAATAAAGAACAAGCTCAGGATATGCCTCGATCCTCTGTTGCTGATCCTCAAATGTACTCAGAAGCTGACTTGACACTCGCCAATATTGATGAAATTATTCAGTCAGTGATTCAAGAATCTCAAACAGAGGAACTTGTTTCTGTCTCAGTTGATCACTCAACTGATCGAGCAGTTCTAGAGGATCCCGTCTTACCTGAAGAGCTTGTTCAGCCTACTGATGTGCCAGCTCAGTCACCTGGTCAAGAAACTACTGAAAATGTGGAGGCTCAGTTGCTACATTCTGAAAATATTCCAACTGACGAGCCAGTCCTCGTTTCAGCTGAATCTCCAGCAGAA
>NC_133319.1:6544761-6563691 GCF_012295235.1 Primulina huaijiensis | reverse complement strand
TCAAGAATATATCAGTTGTGCTAAGATCAGTCACGAACTGATAAAAGCTGTTGTATGCTAAGAGTTTCAGTTTTGGCAGTGTTAAGTCCAAACTGAAGTGGGTCAGTACAAGTCTTGTATTCGATCAAAGTCTTTTAGTGGAAATCCTATCCTTGAGATAGAAGGGGTGACGTAGGAGTGATTGAAATCTCCGAACATCCAGAAACAATCCTTGCGTACTTTATTTCAGTTTTGTATTCTATCTTTCAGTCAGTTATTTTCCGCAACTACTCTTAGTTTAACTGATTGTCATTGACCAACAAGATTCCGAGAATCAGTTTGTCACCAAACTGAATTCAAAATTCGAAAAGATTCATTTTAATTGTGAGTGTTTATTCAAACCCCCCTTTCTAAACGCTCTTGATACGTTAATCGATCTTATCAGTTTAGTAATTGTTTTCTCATTTCTCACCACTTACTCACAAAAGATGTGTGAGTATATGTTATACTTTTACAAAAAGAATTCTTTCAATTATACATGTTAACAACCATACAAATGAAATAAATCCATGTTCCACAACATCATCAAGAAACGATAGCAGTTTATCATAATAATTGTTAACATTTAACAAACCAATTGGCTTATTGTGGATATTTAATTGTGCCCAACAAACAGTATGAAATATTTCTTCCAAAGTACCGAAACCTCCTGGCAAAGCAATGAAAGCATCTGAATGTTCAATCATTTGAGTAATTCGTTCATACACGTTGTCCACTTTCATTTCTTCTCCTATTGTTGGTCCAGTAAGACTGGCTAAGGTAATCGGAATAATGCCTAAGACTTCACTTCCACCTGCATGCGCAGCTTTTGTAACTTTTCCCATGAGACCAACTTCACCACCACCATATACCAAATGAATCTTTTTTTCAGCAAGTGTTATTCCAAGCTTTTCTGCTACCTCTTCATAAATTGAATATTTTCATGCACTAGATCCACAAAATACACAAATATTTTTTATTTTACTTACCGTGGACGTCGACATGTTGAGAAATATGTTTTCTGCAATTGTTAAATTACAGCATATGATTTTATAAGCGTAACATGCCAAAAGTCAATATTTGAACAGAAAATTATTATTATTAAAAGAAAATAAAAATGACATAAATTAAAACACATATATACAGCGTAATTGTGATTGTGGCTCACATATTCCTCTGATTTTACGTTCAGTAACGGCTTCAACGCCTTCTATGAGTCGAGGATATGCTTCCCATCCAATTTTCTTATAAATTGGCAAACAGAGTCTTTTAACGTCAGATTCCCGAGACGAAATTGTATATATATATTTATTTATCTAAACAGATATGCGTTACTACATTAGGATCTTTATAAGGATGATTCCACCGTCCATATTGATATTCCTCATGTTGAAATTGCCACCATAGTTTAAGAAGTTCATTTTGCACGTACCCACTAGAATGCGTATCAAGAACCTCTAGAAAATTATCCAAAGGCTCTTTACTCAGACCATTCTTAATGAATAAAATTTTATTTTCTCTATTCATTGATGTCATTCCAACATTTTTGCATTTCCCTTTACAAGTCCACCTTGCACATTTATGACATCCACCTATACGTTTTGCTCTTCGCTTCTTGGCATATGTGCTTTTACCAAATCCTGACATATGTCTAATTATTATTTCACTTGCTTCCCCAACCAATCGGACTTTTGCTTCAATTATCAACCAGATATCATTCANTCATTTCTTAATTCTTCAAGTTCATTTAATTGCAATTTTCTTAATTTAGATGCATCATCTAAATTAATATTAAATGCTTTAATTGCCCAATAAGCTTTATGTTCAAGTTCAACCGGTAAATGACAATGCTTACCAAAAATTAACCTATATGGTGACATCCCTAATGATGTCTTAAATGCAATTCTATATGCCAATAATGCATCAGTTAATCTTAAATACCAATCTTTTTGATTTGGATTAACTGTTTTTTCTAAAATTTGCTTTATTTCTCAATTTGTAAGTTCAACTTGACCATTACTTTGAGGATGATATGGGGTAGAAACTTTATGTGTAATGCTATATTTTCTTAACAAAGAAGAAAATGATTTATTTATAAAATGACTTCCCCCATCACTAATTATTGCTCTAGGAATTCCAAATCGACTAAAAATATTTTCTTTTAAAAATTTTATAACAACTTTATGATCATTAGTTCTACATACAATTGCTTCAATCCATTTTGAAACATAATCAACAGCGACTAAAATGTACGTATATCCAAAAGATAATGGAAATGGACCCATAAAATCTATCCCCCAACTATCGAATATTTCAATAATTAAGATTGGATTAAATGCATCATGTTTCGTTTTGAAAATGATCTCATCTTCTGACATTTTTCACAAGATTTGCAAAATAAATGCGTATCTTTGAATAAAGACGGCCAATAAAATCCACATTGTAAGATTTTTGCAGCTGTTTTATTAGATGAAAAATGACCTCCACATGCTTCAGAATGACAAAATTTAATAACATTACTTACTTCATTGTCGGGTATACATCGTCGAAAAATTTGGTCAGGACAATACTTAAACAAGTAAGGATCATCCCAATTAAATTTTTTAACTTCTATCAAGAATTTATTCTTATCATGTGAATTCCAATGAAAAGGCATTTTATTTGTCACAGTAAAATTTACAATGTTAGCAAACCAGGGCATAATAGTAGCATAAAACAACAGATCATCTGGAAAATTTTCATTTATTGATATTTCATTATGAGATGATTCAGTCATTATTCTAGATAAATGATCGGCTACGACATTTTCTTTTCTTTTTTATCTTTAATTATAATATCAAATTCTTGTAACAATAAAATCCACCGTATTAATCTTGGCTTAGCATCTTGTTTATTTGATAAATATTTTACGGCAGAATGATCAGTGTACACAATAGTAGTAGAACCAATTAAATAAGATCGAAACTTATCTAATGCAAATACTACTGAAAGTAATTCTTTTTCAGTAGTTGAATAATTTATTTGGGCACTATTTAAGGTTCTACTAGCATAATAGATTGCATACGGTTTTCCTTCTTTTCTCTGTCCTAACACAGCTCCTATAGCATAATCACTTGCATCACACATTAATTCAAATGGTAAAGACCAATCTGGAGGTTGTAAAATAGGTGATGTAATTAAAAGATTAATTATTTTTTTAAAAGCATTTTCACATTTCTGAGTCCATTCAAATTGTGTATCTTTTGTTAAAAGATTCGAAATTGGTTTAGATATTATGCTGAAATTTTTTATAAACCTTCTATAAAAACCTGCATGACCCAAGAATGATCGAACTTCTTTGACCGTTTTTGGTGATGTTAAATTAGCAATAACATCAACTTTGGCTTTATCAACTTCAATTCCTTTTTCAGATATCACATGACCTAACACAATCCCAGATTTAACCATATAATGACATTTTTCCCAATTTAAAACAAGATTTTTTTCTTCACATCGTTTTAATACTTCTTCTAGGTTTTTAAGACAATTTTCAAATGAGTTTCCAAAAACAGTTATATCATCCATAAAAACTTCTACAAATTCTTCAATCATATCACTGAAAATACTTAACATGCATCTTTGAAAAGTAGCCGGAGCATTACATAAACCAAATGGCATTCTTTTAAATGCAAAAGTTCCGAAAGGACAAGTGAAAGTAGTTTTTTCTTGATCTTCTAATGATATAGGTATTTGATAATACCCCGAATACCCATCAAGAAAACAATAATAAGAATTTCCTGCTACTTTTTCTAGAATTTGATCTAAAAATGGTAGTGGGAAATGATCTTTTCTAGTTGCATCATTTAATTTTCTATAATCAATACACATACGCCAACTAGATGGAATCCTAGCTTGTAATAACTCTCCCTTTTCATTTTTTATAACAGTGATGCCTGACTTTTTAGGTACTACTTGTGTTGGACTTACCCATTTACTATCTGAGATTGGATAGATAATTCCAGCGTCTAATAGTTTTAATACTTCATTCTTAACAACTTCCTTCATATGTGGATTTAACCTTCTTTGTGGTTGTTGATATGTTTTAGCATTTTCTTCCAAATGAATTTTATGTGTGCAAATTAAAGGATTTATACCTTTTATATCTTTCAAAGTCCATCCAATTGCATTTTTATATTTCTTAAGTAATTTAATTAAATCTTCTTCTTGATTTGGTAGAAGAGTGGAAGAAATTACAACAGGAAATGTTTTATTTTCACCAAGAAATACATATTTCAATTCGAATGGTAAAACTTTTAATTCAAGTTTTGTATTATCATCTTTTTTAAAATTATTTTCAGACTCAAAACATTCTATTGAAAAAACTTCAGATTGTTGATTTAAGTTTTCTTCTTGTATATTTTCTTCCATAATTGTTTCAATTTCATTATCATATTCATTTTCATTAATACTTGGTTGTTTACATAAATTGAACACATTAAGTTCTAGAGTCATATTTCCAAAAGACAATTTCATTATTCCATTTCGACAATTAATTAAAGCATTTGAAGTTGCTAGAAATGGTCGTCCCAATATTACTGGAATTTCATTATGTACTTCTATTGGTTGTGTATCCAAAACAATAAAATCTACAGGATATATGAATTTATCAACTTGAACCAACACATCTTCTACAATACCTCTAGGTATTTTGATTGACCTATCCGCCAGTAAGAGAGTAACAGAAGTGGGTTTTAATTCTCCTAAATTAAGTTTTTCATAAACTGAATAAGGAAGTAAATTCACACTTGCTCCCAAATCTAACAAAGCTTTTTTAATTTTATTTTCTCCAATAATACATGAAATTGTTGGACAACCAGGATCTTTATATTTTAAACTAGAATTATTTTGAAGAATAGAACTTACTTGTTCAGCCAAGAATGCTTTCTTCTTCACATGCAATTTTCTCTTCACAGTACATAAGTCTTTTAAAAATTTTGCATATGAAGGTACTTGTTTAATAGCATCTAATAATGGAATATTTATCTTTACTTGTTTAAAAACTTCATAGATATCAGAATCATTTTTTTGTTTTTTATGATTTGTTAATGCATGAGGAAATGGTGGAGGTTTATTTGATTCATTTACTATTTCAGATGATTTATCATTCAACATATTATTTTTAGAATTTAAGGTATCATCATTCTCAAAAGTATCAGGATTATCATCCTTACTCTTTGATTTTAAATGATCCTTGTTTTCATTACTATATGGATCATTAACTATTTTACCACTTCTAAGGGTAATAACAGATTTTATTTGATCAATTTTTTCATTTTTTAATTCTTGATTTTGATTTTTAGGATTAGGTTGAGGTTGAGATGGAAATTTTCCTTTTTCATGAATATTAAGTGCAGATGCAAATTTTGCAAGAGTTTCTTTCAAATCAGTCATAGATTGACTGTTTTGAATATTGATAGATTCTTGCTTTTGGATAAATGCATGAATTACATCTTCAAAGTTTTTTCTTGGAGGTGTAACATAAGGAATATAACCTTGATGATTTTGGTTATTTTGAAAATATTGTTGTGAGGGTTGTGCATTATTATCATTCCTCCAACTAAAATTAGGATGATTTTTCCATCCAGGATTATATGATGTTGAAAAAGGATCTAGTATTGGTTTTTTATAATTGTTAACATAATTTGCTTGTTCATGGAGACATTCTTTAAATGAAGGTAATGTTGGACAATCTTTTGTAGCATGATCATGTGTATCACATATATGACAAACAATTTCTTGAATACTTTTTAATTGACCACTCTTTTTCATTTCTAATGACTCAATTTTTCTTGCTAAAGATGCAAGTTTAGCTTGAATATCTATATCATCTTTAAGATTATAGATACCACCCCCATTTGTTGAATTATTGATTTTAGTTGTTGGTGGTTCTATTGTGCCTATATTATCCCAATTTTGAGCATTTTCTGCTAATGAATCCAAATACTCCATAGCTTCATTTGGGTTTTTATCTTCAAAAGTTCCATTACACATGAATTCTATCATTTGCCTATCTTTAGGTATTAGACCTTCATAAAAGTGAGAAACTATTCTCCATGTTTCAAAACCATGATGTGGGCATGTATTAAGTAATTCTTTATATCTATCCCAACATTGATAAAATGTTTCTCCTTGTTTTTGAGAAAAAGTAGTAATTTGTCTTTTAAAAGAGTTTGTTCTATGGGAAGGAAAAAACTTTTTGAGAAATTGTTGTTGCATTTCTTCCCATGATCTTATTGAACTTGATCTCAAATTTTGTAGCCATGTTTTAGCTTTATCTTTTAAAGAAAAAGGGAAAAGCTTTAATCGAACTATATCCATGCTACAATTTTGATCATTATAAGTGTTACAAACTTCCTCAAATTCTCTTAGATGTAAATATGGATTTTCAGAATCTAAGCCATGAAAATTTGGTAAAAGTTGAATAATTTGAGGTTTAAAGTTGAAATTAGATGCATCAGGAGGAAAAACTAAACAAGATGGGGCACTAGTTCTAATAGGGTTCATATGGTGCCTAAGTGTTCTTAATTGATCATGTTCTTGATTATTATTATTATTATTGTTATTATTGTTATCATTATCTTGATTATTTGAATTATCATCCATGTTTAAATTATTTTCAGATACTCGAATAAGTCTACCACTTTTTTTTCGACTCCAAATACTCATACAAAAAAAAAACAAAATACTTATAAATAAAACATAATTAACAAATATAAACTTAATTTATACCTCCCCGGCAACGGCGCCAAAAACTTGCTACTACTTAAATTATAATTCACCCAAGTGTAGGTTGTCTGCAAGTAATATATTTCGTAAGTACGAGATCGATCCACAGAGAGGTTATTTTAAGTTTAAATTTATTAATTTATAGATTACCAAATGCAAGAACGAAGTTTACAAATTATAAATTTTGTCAAGGCTCGAGGATTTATTCTTGGTTTATGCAATATTGTTTAACTAAAAGTAAAACAAAGGAAACCACCATAAATAATGGTTCCAAGAAAATTAAATATTTAAACACACACCTAATATAATATAGTTCCCACTATAGAAAATACCGAATTCACCGATATTTTATATATGGTACCTATGATTATATATATAACTATATAAATATATAACTGCATAAAATAAATGTTAAATTAAATCATTATATTTCATTTAGAACAACCGGCAGAGCCACGCTATTGCCTAAATGAAATATATGATTTAATAAGTTAGTTGCGGTAAAGTAAAAGTTAGATGCGGAAAGTAAAAGTTAGTTGCGATAAAGTAAATGTTAGATGCGGAAAATAAATGTTAGTTGCGATAAAGTAAATGTTAGATTGTTAGATATTAGTATTAAATCATAATAATTCATTTAGAACAACCGGCAGAGCCACGCCATCGTCTATATATATGTATGTATAATATAACAATAATAATTGATGAAATATTTATTGTATCAAAATTAAACAACAAATCAAGATAACCACTTCAATGGTATCAAACATTTGTTGTAAATTGATAACAACAAATAATTCATTTTTATACCTACAATAAAAAGAAATTAGCAAAATGAAAAGAAATAAAGAAAGAATATACAAAATATAAACAATATTACTTCACCAAGAATTCATCCTCTTCACCTTGACATAATAGATTTAGCTTTCCATGAACTTACTTTTGATCAACACTCAAAACATCACTCATAATTTGGAAAATGAAAAATATATTGGAACTTAGAACTTTTATACACACTCACACTATATTTTACAATGAGATAGAATGATTCTCAAGCTAGCACAAGGCCTCTATTTATAGGCCAAATGAGATAAAGGGTCAAAAATTTTATTAATGCCAGTAGTTGTAATGGTAGTCTTTGTCTCCTCCAACTTCAATTCCATGTCCCTTTTTTCAATGCTTTGTTCCACGACTTTAATCATCGAATTTGACTCAGCTCAAAACAGCAAACATGTGGGGAATTGTCTGTAGATGAATTTGGCCACTTGGTTCACCTCATTTGGTTAAATATTGAAATAGTTATGATTTTTTACTATATGCTGGTTATGGTGAAAGTAAATTTGTCCTCCTTTGATATTTTCACAATTTGATCATCTTAACCAACTTTTTAGGTAATCATGTCTTCTGCAAAGTTGTAGATAATTTCTCAAGAATTCCAAAAATATTTGAATCACCTCAATTTGAATTTTCTAACTTGAGTTATCATTATTTTACCAACACGTAGAAAATCTGAAAATAAAACATATTTAGTAAGACATTTAAATATAAACACACAATACTAAAATAACATAATTTTATAATTTTAATGAAATTTAAATTTTAAAATATAGGTTTTAACATATAATAATTTATTAATTTTAAGTTTCATCACATACTCCGGTATATAAATACATATACATATATACTGGGAAAGATCACGAAACCTCAAATCCATCATGACTCCCTCCAGAAGTACCATCTCCGGTCTCCTGATAACCTGAAGTACCTGTCATTGTCCACATACAAAGACAACAACAGCCCCCTCTAGGATGAGCAAAGCTCAATCTGAAGCAACCACAATATATACCACAGATATCTAAACAATGATATATGATATGCAATGCATGTATGTCGTGGAGGTATCAGGTCAAATGCCCATCCAGTGAGCACATGTCAGAATCAAACGAATCGTTATCAAATCAATGCTCGAGCTGGCACACCGACCTCAATCAGGGATACTCGATAACGTCGACAAAGCGCTATCAAATCTCAAATCTCAATCAATCATCGGGGTCACAAATGACTATGCTTTAAGGGTCATGTAATACCAAACATAGCATCGTGTTCACAAACCCCAGAATCAAATCAAATCATATCAGGGTATTCAAGGATCGTAGCTCAACGTGCATGTCATGTATGCCACATAAAATCAACAAATAAGGCATATAGACATGTATTCTCAATCCAATCAATCAAACATATATCATATAATACAGATACCTGTCATATGTTACCCGGTCGCAACTGCATACCTTATTTTTTCTTCGTCGACTCTCGATGTCTTTCAGTTGAGTAAACCAATATTCTATGCTGNTATAACCATCATCCTTAGTTTCTACGCTTACCAAAACAATTAACCTGGATTTAGGCTATAATATGCTCCTTCAGAATGTTACATCATCTTATCTCTTTCATTAATTACGCATAACTCATGCTTCAACAAAATTTTACATCCTGAGCTTATTTATGACAAGTACTAATAAATGAATAATTCAAGGTACTTACTAAAATTTAGAGGTACAAAAGAATCGCAGTTAGATCGAAATGGTAGAAAAGAGTTCGAAGCTTCACTTCATTGAAAATTTGAGAGCAATTCGACCAAATCAGTACATCAAACCATGTAATATACGAAATTGAGGCGGTGCACTAATCCTCAGTCTTGGTTAGTACAAATTCCATCTCCACGTGTCTGTACTTGAAGAAATGCACCAACTTGCTTTCTTTTCAAAACCACCATTTTGCCATCATTCATTTTTCCAATTATTTACAAGATTGCCATCACATTTAATGTAATAATTTTCCAATTATTTACAAGTTTGCCATTAAGATACATAATGTTTCAAATAGTGATGGAGTATTTTCAACTTGTATAGTTTATTTCCATTTGCATAGACTATTTCAACTCCATTTCTAAATACAATTATATTATGAGTTGATTTACTAGTCATAATCTACATCATCAGATCATGGGATCTTACAATGTATATCTGCTAGTGCTCTCTCATATCTTTTAGAGATTAGTCTTACCTTTTCCCTACCGTCGACCATGTCCTCAACAGAGACAGTATTACCCATTAAAATCTGGTGTCACTCTTTTATGGTCCACTTAGCCAACCAGATCAAGCGGCACAATGTTAACAGCTTGATGCATGAGAACTTCCTAGGAGGTCACCCATCTCAGTACTACTATCACTCATACATACTTAATCCAATAGTTATTATTATTTTGTAATTAAATTTTTGAGAGGGAGATTTTTCTAAAAAATTATGGTTCCAAACATATGTTCGAGATGAATTATTTATAAGACTTATTTCAATACTTTAGAATACTTACAAGAAGATCTAACCAATGTTAGACATCAGAAACAAAGAAGAGCATATCAGAATTCTAAGGTAAACTTATTATTCAGAGTAATAGGTTCCTAGAAATAATCCCGAATTTTTCTAAACTCTCTGGAGATCTTAGAGAGATCCAAAGTACGGTAGCTCAGTCGAGAACTAAACCCTAGGAATAAGAGAGATTGAATGACCTGACAAACAATAGACAATAGTAGATTTCACTTGAACTATGACAATCGGCTACACTATGCACCACGTAGAATTGAGAAAATTCTTGAGAAAGAAGCAGAAATTATTGGAACATTAAAAGATATTCAAACAAAAATTCAAACTCTAGAACAACAATCAAGTTCTTGTAAAAAGATATCAGAAGGAAGATTAACACCATTATTTGATACCGAACCCTTACTACACCAAATAGGGACGACCAAGGTAATGCCAAAATTTTTAACCGACAAACAAAAATGATCATTCTAATTAAATTGACTTAGAAAAGAAATTAAGCTGATGATGACTATAGAAAATATCAATCTAGAAGATCTTCAAAACCTTACAGAGTTTTTTGCGAATCTCAAGGTATTAGATCTGAAGATGTAGACAACAGAGAGTGAACCTCCCTCGATAACTTGGTCATCTTCCCATGAACCACCAGAAAAAAGTATGGGATCTCATAATAAAAATATGAAAATACCTCAAATAGATTTCCAAATAAGTGAAAAAGCACACCCAGTGGGAACAAGGTCAATGAGAAATCAAATTCTCTTGCACCAATTATCCTATGAGACTTCTGTTTAATTCCAATATGTCCTTATGGGGCTATACTTAACTTTGATATATTGGGCTTTAGATGGTTGGACATCGACAATGAGAATCGCAGCAGGAACACTTGGTCTCAACAAAGAAGGATTCATCAAACAGATTCTGATGTGATCAGTCAAAATAACACGAGACATTACTTCGGCAGAAACAAAAGAGTCAGTCCTAGCCTGAGAATCTCTTTGTGAGATAGCTGGAAGAATGACTATCATATTTAAAGCACAATTTATAGTGCTAGATTATTTTAATAGTCAAGACACAGAGAAAAAAATAAATTTACTCAAATTCTTTATAGTCTTGAATTACATGACATCTGTTTAGAATATTAATATATTATGTTATTTGCTAAATATAGATGAAATTCAGAGGTCAAAAAAATATAACAATGCAACTTTTCTTTACCAAAATGACAAGTCCTGAAAAAAATGCTAGTTAGGAAATATGTTCATGGCAATCCAGATACTTTGGTACGGAGGGCCTGTTTTCTCAAAAAAAAATTGGCAGATTGATATCATGTGACATTGAAAAAATAATTTAAAATGTTTAAGAGGTATTAATAAACATATTCCTTTATGTTGTAAAGAAAATGATCTTCCGACAATCACTGGAAGTAAGACACAAAGGCATAAAAGAAAAATATTTAGATCTTATGCTTATGCTAGAAGTGGAAGTTGTTCTTGGAAACCAAGTACAATATGGTCTATAAAAACTTATGCCAGAAGTGGAAGTTGTTCTTGGAAACTAAGTACAATATGGTCTATAAAAACCCCAGATCTTACAAATCTAAGCAAAGAAGTAGATCATCAAAAAGTAGGATGTTATCACAAGAATCGAATTCATCTCGAAGCACGGGACGAACAACAACAAAGAAAACTTTCAGAAAAGCTCAAACCCGAGCTAGTGAAAGTTTTAAAAATTGTAATTGCTGGACATGTGGAACAAGATGTCATATTTTGACTAACTGTATAGAAAACGACAAAAAATGATTAAACTCTTCGAACTAACTCCGGATATTGAATAAGTCGTTTATTACCAACATCTAGTTCGAATATATTAGTTTGAAAATATTTCTTCAGACTAGACTATAAATGAATAAGAAGAAATTTTGAGTCAGGAAGAATATGATGGAACATAATCAGAATTTGTCTAAACATGAAGACATGTCTGGTTTATTTAGCCACACAAATTATCTCATAACATGGCCCAAAAGATCATGAGCGGAAATCCTAGCCTAAATATAAAGGATTCTCTGTAGGACAGGTAGAAAATTTCTTAGAAAATCTTGGTTTAATAAATAGAAAGCATCATCTAATCTATAAGGTCTCTAGAAGTGAAATGACAAGCCCAATGGGACTTACGGGAAATCGGATGGAGATGCAATTAATTCTTTATGAAAAAATTAAGGAGGAATTGCAAAAACTCAATATATAAGTTGCACGAATCATGTCTTGGATTCATATTGGAGCAATCCAGATTATGATAAAAACTACTTTTAAAATAACAGATTTAGCCATTGACATTACTTTATACTATAAACGAATGAGTAATCTTCAAGATTCAATAGTGGAACAATCTCATGGATCTATGTGCAAGAAAAATTGCAGGGGTAATTTACCCAAAAATTGTCTACAACCGGACATATCGAGATTTCAATTGAGCTTTAACATTGCATCAATATTTCAAATAAAATAGGCTGATGAAATATGGTAATAGACCATATTATACCTATCAAATTTCATATAATCTATCTAATACACATTACTAGGAAACTTTTTTTTATTAAAAATGAATTTATTGAAATACCATAAATATTTGGAAAAGTTTTTCAAACAATTTATCTAGAAAGAATCAAGTTTTCTTTAATACATTAAACAAATATCCATATTCAAGACAAACAGATTCTAAAAAGAAATCAAAGTTTTAGATTGGAATCAAGAAGATTACCTTTTCAATGAGATAGAATAACAAACCACATGTGAGGAAAAACACATGTCCAAGAAATCCAACATGTGCTAAAAAGCTTTTCGACAATAGAAATGCTTATATGTCTAGAATGGTTGATAAAAGTCGAAAAAATATTGATGAAGATGTCAAGAAAATGATAAAAGGAATCTACAATGAAGTTACATTGGTATGGTGGTACAGGAACTAAATCCAAGCCATCCTTAAATTTAAGGAAAATAAGGAATATAAGTTTTTCAGATATAAGCCGATCCCTATAAACACAATAGATCAAAAGCATATGCAGATTATTGTCAATAAATATTTAAACTTTGTTTTAATCAATGAAAGAATACTAAGATATAGCAGTCCATGTTTTCTTGTAAGAAAGAATGGTGAAATAAAAAACAAACATATATTAATAATAATTATCAAGAAACTAATAAAATTCTGGAGTTTCATGGTATTTTATATCCAGTAGAGAATATTTAATCAGTTGTATAAGCAATGCCAAAATACTCTCTAAATTCGATTGTAAGTGTGAATTCTATCAAATTCGGATGAAAGAATAAAAAAAAATTCACAATTTTCTTTACATCACAAGGTCACTATATTTGGAAAATATTACCAATGAGATTGACTAATTCATCCCTGATATTTCAAAGAAAGATTAATAATCTATTTAAATATTATTTTAAATTTATGTTTATTTATATTGATGATATTTTAATAGCATCTAAAAATATGGATAAACAAATTAAACATTTAGATATTTTCTCTGAAGTGTGTAAAAAATAAAGACTAGTCTTATTCGAAAAAAATGTAGTCGTCGCAAGAAGAAAATCAGATTCCTTGGAATATAAATCGACGAGTCATGATGAACAAAATTGATAACCTAGGCTTAGAGATTACCTTCAAAACCTTTCCTTTAACTGAAATAAAGTTACAATCGACCTCTTCACACTCTAAAGAACCAAGAAAAATAGAATTCAAGAAGATGGAAAGGAAACACAGCAACTTGGAAGAAACATGGTAACAAGAAACAAGCACCTTGATGTTGATTATGGCAAGGAGAGCTGAGGGACTTCTTGGGCTATCTTGGGTGAGCTATGGAGACGCGCTTCCTAGCAGCAAGAGGCGACGAGAAGCTGCTCACGATGGAGAAGAAATAGGATGCAAGAGAAGAGGCGAGAAGAAACGAGAAGATGGAGGAGGAAAGAATTTGGGCTTGGGGAAAAATGGGCTTCTAATTAACACACACATATATATACATGAATTCAAATATTAGCCCAAATGCAGGAATGTGACCTGTCCAAATATTTACAACTCCTTTGTGCTATAAAACTCCGATATATATTTTAATATCGCCTATAATGACGATATTTTCTAATACATATTTTTAACACACAAGTATAATTATTTGGATTAATTATTTTAATTTAGCACTTTAAAATAATTATTTCTAATTTTTGCCAAATACCGAATAATTAAATTCGGGTTCTCACAATCTCCCCTCCTAATAAAAGATTTCGTCCTCGAAATCTATCATACACAACACTTATACACAAAGTGGTTAAAACATTTACCACTGATAATACATAGGAAAATTTGAGTACATGGAGTTATTCATCATATTTACAAACAAGTGAGGCCACTCTTGATGCATTCTAGTTTCTAACTCCCATGTAGCTTCTTCTATCCCATGTCTACTCCACTGTACCAAAACAAAAGGAATCGTCTTGTTCCTGAGTTGCTTCTCTTTGCGATCAAGAATTTTAACTGGATGCTCAACATAACTTAGGAAACTATCTAACTCCACATCCTCGGTACTCAAAACATAAGATGGATCTGGCTCGTACTTCCGCAGCATAGATACATGAAACACATCGTGTATCGCCGACAAACTCTGCGGCAAGTCCAAACGATAAGCCAAAGTGCCAATCCTCTCAACAATTGCATACGGACAAATATAACGTGGAGCTAACTTCCCTTTACGTCCAAATCTCATAGTACCACAAAACGATGATACTTTTAAGAAAACATAATCACCAACCTCGAACTCTAAAGGTCGACGCCTTTTATTAGCATAACTTGCTTGACGATCCTGGGCTGCTTTCATTCTTTTTCTAATCAATTCAACTTTATCTTTCATTTCTTGTACAAACTCTGGTTTAGACATTTGTCGTTCTCCTACATCTTCCCAAAAATCGGAGATCTGCACTTTCTGCCATATAAAGCTTCAAATGGTGCCATACTGATCGTTGTCTGAAAACTATTGTTGTAAGAGAATTCGACCAGAGACAATGATTCTTGCCAACCACCTCTGAAATCTATTACAACTGCTCGTAACATATCCTCTAGAGTCTGGATGGTTCGTTCTGACTTATCATCTGTTTGGGATGATAAGCAGTGCTCATAGCCAACTTTGAACCCAAAGATGATTGCAAACTACTCCAAAACTTCGAAGTACACCTTGGATCACGGTCTGATACTATGGTTATTGGCACACCATGCAATCTTACCACATGATCAATGTACAATTTCGCCATTTTCTTGTAAGTACAAGTACGGTCATATGGAATAAAATGGGCTGATTTAGACAATCTATCAACAATCACCCAAATTGCATCACAACCACGATTAGAACGAGGTAGGTGTGTCACGAAATCCATAGCAATGTGCTCCCAATTCCACTGTGGCACTTCAAGACTATGTAACATACCGCCAGGTCTCATTCGTTCAACTTTAACCTGTTGGCAAGTTAAACATTTAGCCACGAAATCAGAAATTTCCTTCTTCATACCTTCCCACCAATAATGAGCTCTCAAAGTATGATACATCTTTCGATTTCCTGGATGAATGCTATGTCGACTACAATGTGCTTCACGTAGTATAGCTTCTTTCAGATCTATCAAATTAGGAACCACAAGTCTCCCATTAAAGCACAAACTACCATCTGAGGCAACACTGAACTTATCTGACTGATTTGTTTGAACCAATTCTTTCAATCTATGAATGTGTGGATCAGTTCTCTGCGCTGCTTTAATACTTGATATTATCTGTGGCTCGAATTTGATAGAAGAAACTATAGAGTAATCTTCAGTTGTTTGATAAGTCCATCCTGATGCTCCCAAATGCTCGTGGACTTTAGAAATATTCAGAGATGTCAGCATAGCGTTTTGAGCTTTCCTGCTAAGTGCATCTGCTACTAGATTCATTCGCCCTGGTTGATATTGAATATCACAATCAAAGTCTTTAAGCAAATCCATCCATTGTCGTTGTCTCATATTCAAGTCGGACTGTGTGAAAAGATATTTAAAGCTCTTGTGATCAGAATAAATTACAAACTGTTCACCGTACAGATAATGACGCCATATTTTTAACGCAAACACAATGGCAGCCAATTCTAAATCATGAACTGGATATCGAGTCTCGTGTGGCTTCAACTGTCGAGATGCATATGCAATCACTCACCCATTTTGCATTAAAACACATCCCAGTCCATTCAGAAAAGCATCTGTACACACAACAAATCCACCTGAGCCTGAAGGTAAAGCTAACACTAGAGCTGTTGTCAACTTTTCCTTCAAAGTCTGAAAACTTGATTCACATTCTCTAGTCCAGACAAAACGCGATCTTTTTGTGTTAATTGAGTCATAGGCCTTGCAATAACGGAAAATCTTTCAATAAAACGCCTATAATACCCTGCTAATCCCAGAAAGTTGCGAATCTCAGAAGCATTGGCTGGTGTTGGCCAATTAATAACAGCTTCAACTTTACTGGGATCCACTGAAACTACTTGAGCGGATATAACATGACCCAGAAATACTACTTTGTCCAACCAAAATTCACACTTAGAAAATTTAGCATATAATTTTGCTGCTCTGAGTGTTTGGAGGACTAGTCTTAAATGTTCTCGATGCTCCTTCTTTGTTTTTGAATAAATCAAATTTCATCGATAAATACAATAACAAATTTGTCTAAAAATTCTCGAAAAACACGATTCATCAAATCCATGAAAATCGCTGGAGCATTAGTCAATCTGAAAGGCATGACTAAAAATTCATAATGCCCATAACGTGTCCGAAATGCAGTTTTAGGAACATCTTCCTCTCTAACTCTAAGCTGATGGTATCCAGAACGAAGATCGATCTTGGAATACACGGATGTACCCTGCAACTGATCAAACAAATCATCGATACGTGGTAGAGGATATTTATTCTTCACTGTAGCTTTATTCAATTGCCGATAATCAATACGCATCCTCATCGTCCCGTCTTTCTTCTTTACAAACAATACTGGAGCTCCCCAAGGTGACATACTTGGTCTAATATAACCTTTCTCCAGTAAGTCTCGTAATTGTTCCTTGAGTCCTTTCAACTCCGCTAGAGCCAAACGATACGGTGCTCTAGAAATACGGTTCGTCCCTGACATTAACTCAATACTGAAATCTATTTCCCTTTGAGGCGGAAAGCCTGGAATTTCATCAGGAAATACATCAGCAAAATCCTTTACCACGGGAATATCCGAAACCTTCAATATTTCTTCCTGTGTCACATCAACTGCATAAATCATGAATCCTTCATTCCCTGCCGATAGCAGTCTCAACATTTCCATCGCTGACACTAATGGAATGCGTGACTGAGAATCATTACCATAAAAGTTCCACTTATTGCCATAATAAGGTCTAAATCAGACAACTCCATGGAAACAATCAACGGTGGCTCGATAATTTGTCAAAGTATCCATTCCCAAAATACAGTCGAAATCAGACATAGATAATTTGATTAGATTAGTTATCATAAGGTTATCATCAAATCTAATCACACAGTTCAGAACTATCTCACGAGACATCAAATGTACACCAGCAGGGGTAGACACAGACACCGTATCCAACAACAAGGTAGTAGATATCTCATGTTCATCGATAAATGCAGCAGACAGAAATGAATGAGATGCACCCGTGTCTATCAATATACATGCAGGATGATAAAAAATAAAGCATATACATGCAATGACCCCTCCGGGCGTCTCACGAGCCTGGTCCTGTGTCAAAGCATGCACCCTAGCCTGCTGAGGTCCTGGAAAGTACTGCTGAGTAGATATTCTCGGCTGTTGGTAGCTAGGTTGTGGAGTAGATGGTCTAGGTACCGGGGCTCGTGGAAACTGGCTAAACTTAGAGGGCTGATACTGCTGTCTTCCTACATTAGGACAAACTCTAGCATAATGTCCCGGTAATCCACATGTATGGCAGTCTCCCTGAACTCCTGTGCACTGGGTAGTAGGATGCCTACCTCCACATCTCCCACAAGAATCTCGAACATAACCACTAAGTCTTCCTCCACGAGAACTGCCTGAACTAGATGAACTACTGTAAGACATATACTTAAACTGCTTTCCTTTAGCTCTGAAGTTCTGCGGCTTCGTTAGCTGGATTGACTGTGGAGGCTGATACGGAGGTATGCCCACTGGCATCTGAATGCTACTCCCGGAACCTTGGGAAGTAAAAGATGGAACCTGTTGTTATCCTCCCCAAAGCAAACTAGCCTCAATATTCTTTGCTTTCTCTACCGCTTCTGCATAAGTAGTTGGTGCTCCAGTCATAACCAACGTATGTATCGTCCGATTCAGTCCTTGCATGAAACGCGTNAAATTCTTTGGAAATGAAGGTGGCGAAAAGGCAACAGCGTGGCTGAAAAGCATGAACTATCTATTTAATCTGGTGGAGTACACTCCAGAGCTGAGACTCAAGTTAGCTGTTTACCAACTCAAGGATCGAGCACAACTGTGGTGGGAAGCCACCGAGGAAGCAATCCGAGAATCTAGTCAGATAATTTTTTGGGAGGTATTCTGTACTCATTTTATTCAAGAATACTTGCCTCCATCTTATTATTCTGCTAAGGAAGTCGAGTTCAATCAGTTGGTTCAGGGAAATATGTCAGTGGGAGAGTACGCCTCTCAATTTTCTGCTCTACTAGCTTATGTACCTCATGTTTCTAATAGTGATCGTTCCAA
>NC_133319.1:6521171-6544628 GCF_012295235.1 Primulina huaijiensis | reverse complement strand
TCCATTTCTCTCATTCTTTGGGTCAGCTGCTGAACTTCACGATCTACTTCTACGTTCCTTGCAACATGCCTTTCTGGACGAATTGGTGGTTCCTACTCCACCTCTACCTTTATATTCACATTTTGATTTGCCCTTCCTCTAGGGCGGCCACGTCTACCTCTGCCAATACCCTCAGTATTTCTTAAGTTCTGAGCTTCGGACTCTTGGATAACTTCTCTTCCTTTTCTACCTCTTCCTCCCGGTGCCATTCTACAAGACACAAGGATTAATCCACAAGCAGAAAAATAAAAATAAGCACTGAAGGGTTTCGAGTAAAGTTAAAACTTACTGCATTAGGTACAAATAAACGAAGCGTCGAACTTACTTCACTACCAGCTATATCTCAGCTAAGTTAAATAATCATAGCATGCAAATCAAATAAAGAGCAAGTAGTAAATCAAATACGCAATAAATTTATTTGTGTCTAAACTCGAGTGTCCTATACTCTAATTCGAGCATATCCCAGTTACGCTCTGATACCAATTGTGAGGGCCAGTGCTCTTGATTAATTATTAATTATCAAACAACCTGGATTTATTAGCGTACACAGCGAAAACGATTAAAAATTTTCCATTTTGGACCTATAGAAATTTCGGCATTACCTCTCCGTAAATAGAACATACCAAAAATTCCAAAACAACACAACAAAACATTTGTACTCGAAAATAGAGTCCAATAAAACAGACAAAATACCAATTGCACACAGAGCCAGCCAGGCTCGATCATACCAAATAATATCCAACGCTCAATAATACAACCATACAAATACACGAGGCATCTCCTCGACAAATGACTCAATATATATAGTATAAATATCTGGGGGCTCCCAACTCAAACCGACTCACTGGGCTCCACTGGCGGACGCTCCGCCAGCTGCATCAGAACCACATGTATAACCTGCTATGGAATCACAAAACAAACCACAACAGCCCCGAGGGACAGGGGTCAAACCCCAGTACGAAGATCAAATATATTACAGCATAAATAAATGACATGCAATGAAATCAATGAAATGCAATGCATGTAGGGTACCAATAATCTCGAGTATCAATCTGGATCCAAAGAAACGATAGCAACAACTGTGGCCACATGTGCCAGGGGTGTGACGTGTCAAATACGCCCTCGGCCCTGCACATCTGCGTCAGGGGTGTCAGTCTGCAGAACTGCTCGGCCTTTCCGCTAGTCATCAAAGGTGTGACGCTTAAACGCCCTCGGCTCTGATGTCTAAATAACTCATCCAAGAGTAACAGAAATCTCGGGAACAATGGAGTCATGGCTCGATATGAATGCGTGCTCAACAATGCATATAAATCCACATATTGTTCTAATATATTTAAAAACTCACATTTATTTAAAAAAAAAGAGGAATAATCTTAAAATACACCCAAACAACACAAAGAGCACATAAACACATAATTCTCATAAAATCAAATCAATTTAATTGCACGTCGTCATAGACGCTGTAAAGAATCGATCAATCCGTACTTAACCTTCAAATTAAATTACTACAATAGTTTATGAACTCCTCGGTGATTTCTGGCTACTAAAACCTGTGGCAAATCATTATTTCCATCAAATAAATATTCAACTCTTAGCCAAAAACAAGTTACTAATTCTAGCTTGTACCTAAGTTTGGTTTTAAGGCCATAACTCAACTAAAACTAAACCAAAACACACTTATCATACATGGCTGGACTCCTAACTCAAAATCCCATATTTCATCAGAAGACATCCGAAAGGAATTCAATCATCTCAACACTGAAAAACCCCCAAAACAGAAACCATGAGATGCAAGGTCTGTGACAGATTCAGGTTCGATACTTAGGAGTATAAAATTCATATCTAACTCATCATTGACTCAAATCAATATCTGCCAATTAGAGATGAAAGACAACTCAAATATCTAAGTTTTTTTAGAAGACACCATTTCCAGAATCTTAATAGATAAATCCCAGAATTATCCAGAATACGCCACTGCCAACTCAATTAGCGGACAGCAGTCTGTAAGTGAGCAGGTTCAGAAAAATGAGCATAACTACCTCAATTCTTAATGGAATTCAACGAATCTTATATCAATACGAAGACAACACATAGCTCTAAAACTCTTATGGGAATCATAAGTCCAGAATCCAAGTGCATAAATTTCATAAACTCGAATTACAGTAGCTAATCTGCACAGCTCCAACACAAAATTCCATTTCGACACATTTTGGTACAAAAATCATATCAAATTCGTTTCTCATTGGAATTCCATTTTGTCAGTGGCTATAGAAAGCTAACACATAGATTCTATAAGTTCTATATGAACCACAAGTCAAGATTCTTAGTGCAATACACAAAGAAACCCGAAAATCAGAAGCAACAACCTGCAACTCGAAACTGAAACCAACATTTACTTCCATGAACAAAATTGATAACCTAGGCTTAGAGATTACCTTCAAAACCTTTCCTTTAACTGAAATAAAGTTACAATCGACCTCTTCACACTCTAAAGAACCAAGAAAAATAGAATTCAAGAAGATGGAAAGGAAACACAGCAACTTGGAAGAAACATGGTAACAAGAAACAAGCACCTTGATGTTCATTATGGCAAGGAGAGCTGAGGGACTTCTTGGGCTATCTTGGGTGAGCTATGGAGACCCGCTTCCTAGCAGCAAGAGGCGACGAGAAGCTGCTCACGATGGAGAAGAAATAGGATGCAAGAGAAGAGGCGAGAAGAAACGAGAAGATGGAGGAGGAAAGAATTTGGGCTTGGGGAAAAATGGGCTTCTAATTAACACACACATATATATACATGAATCCAAATATTAGCCCAAATGCAGGAATGTGACCCGGTCCAAATATTTACAACTCCCTTGTGCTATAAAACTCCGATATATATTTTAATATCGCCTATAATGACGATATTTTCTAATACATATTTTTAACACACAAGTATAATTATTTGGATTAATTATTTTAATTTAGCACTTTAAAATAATTATTTCTAATTCTTGCCAANCATTGAAACTTATTATTTTGAAAGATCTTCTGGTCTTTTAGTGGTTGATCATGTGTATTTTCTATAATTTTTCGCATCATTGTTGAACTAGGATGTCCTAATCGATCATGCTAATTAATCAGTATTGAAGAATTATGAACTATCATGTTTGATTCAATTGGACTTATATGTGTACAATGCAATCCAGTAGGGAGCATTTGTAGTTTTTCAACTATATATTTCTTGCCTGATTTATATGTGGTAAGACACATATATTTATCATTTCCTTCATTTATTGTCTGGGTATCATACCCATGAAAATATATGTAATTAAAATTCAACAAATTTTTTTTCGATTGTGGTGAATACAAAGTATCATTTATCACAAATTTTTTACAATTAGGTAACAAAAAATGTGCTTTACCACAACCTTTAATCAAGTCTACATGACCAGATATTGTATTCACCATTGTTTTTGTTGGCTTTAATTCCAAGAAATATCTTTTATCTCAGTTAATAATGTACGTTGTACCACTATCAGTTATGAAAACTTCTACGAGATTAATTTCCTGTTTAGCTTTGTTCATAGCATTTTTCATATTTGAACTTCAAAAAAAATATGCAATGAAAAAATTTACTGACAATATTTATGTAATTTATTGAAAAATATAACTCATATCATAATTATACAATAAAACTTTAGCATATAAACACATGAAAAATATAATATTTTACATTTATATTCCATCAATATTTTGATAATTTTCAGAGAAATCATTCAGAAAATTTGCAGTATTAAAATGAGTTGAATAATTCAAACGGTCACTACGTTCAATGAAATTGGTATCTTTTTTTTCCCTTTATCGATTCTTTATAGAGCTTACAAAGGTGCTCGGGGCTCGACAAATACGAGACCAATGTTCTGGAGTGCCGCATCTAAAACAAGAACTTTCAAATTGTTTTGAGTGATTTTCATTAACACTCATGTTCTCATGATGCTTTTTCAGTAGGTGGTTCGTGACGCCCTTTTAAAATGAGTTATAGAAGTAATATCTCGATTGTTTTCAAAACCACGGCCGCGACCACGACCACGACCACTTCCACGTCCACGACCACGAACTCGACCAAAACCTTGTCTTTGACTTTGATTTTGGTTTGGAGGTTTAAATTCATTTTTACTTACAACATTTATTTCTGGAAATGTTGTTGATCCAGTGGGTTGGGAATGATGATTTCTCATTAGCAGCTCGTTGTTCTTTTCCGCCAAAAGAAGACATACGATAAGTTTAGAACATCTCGCAAATTTACGCACTCTATATTGTTGTTGTAGAGTTATATTTGATGCGTAAAAATTGGAAAATATTTTTTCAAGCATTTCCGATTCCGTAATCTCATGCACACAAAATTTTAATTGCGAGATTATTCGATACATCGCCGAATTGTAATCACTGACTTTCTTAAAATTTTGGAATCTTAACGTATTCCATTCATTACCGGCGGTCGGAAGTATAACTTTCCTTATATGTTCAAATCTTTCTTTTAATCCTTTCCATAAAAGCATGAGATTTTTTTTCAATGAGATATTCACATTTTAATCCTTCATCAAAATTTCGACGCAAAAATATTATAGCTTTTGCTTCTTCTTGTTATGATGAGATACCATTTTCTTCAATGGTCTCACTAAGACCCAATGACTCAAGATGCATTTCTACATCGAGAGTCCATGACATATAATTTTTTCCCGTAATGTCGAGCGCATCAAATTCGAGCTTTGTCAAATTTGACATGGTGGTACTAGAAAAATAACAATGCATTTTATTAGTTAAGTTCAAAATCTATTAATATGAAAATAAAAAGTAACGGATAAATTATAAGTACGAGCATTCTTAAAAATAAAAAAAACGTGAGGCAGATATTCTCTGATAAATACAAGACTAGTGAGTATAATAACCAAAATAATTATACAAAATAACATTGAAATAACCATCTTCTTCTCCTTCTTCGAAAATTTTGATGAAGAAAATTTTTAGGGAGAAAGAGTAAGTTTGGAGTGATTGAGTGTGTTTGTAAAATCATATATATAGGGTAAAAACTAGCCGTTTATGATCGTTACAAAATCTTAAAAAATAAATGTATGTATATGTAAATTTTATGGTAATAATATGATATATAGAATGTTAATCATGTTTAAATAATTATGTATATCACTTCACAATATTATAATGAGGTGTCAGATACTCTTTTTATATAATACTGTGACATTATACAAATATATATATAATTATTATATAACACAATAAAAATATATAAACAGTAAAATAATCAAATCACGTTATTATAAAGAGGTGTCATAGACTCTTTTTTATATAATAACATGTTATTATTCAAATATATATATACAATAAATAAACAGTAACATAAAAAAAATATATAAGCAGTGTAATAATATAATCACATCACGTTATTATAATGAGGTGTCATAGATTATTTTTATATAATAACATGATATTATATATTAAATATATATACAATAAAAATAAATAAACAGTAAAATAAATCTTACTTTTGAATATTGTTACATTTTTCTTGTGAGATTGAAAAAATATGGAGATCTTTCGAGTATCGTGCTGATAGCGTGTTAAAATTAAAAATTTACGGTAAAAAGTAAAAATCTCAAACTCACAAAATATATTAAACTACTTACTTTTATAAAATTTTCTCCACTCAATTGTGTTTTTCTTCACAAATTGAGAGACTTATTTATAGAATTTCTTCGGAAATAATAAAAAAAATAAATACATCATTACGTACATCATGATACACTAATTTTCAATATTTACAACTCTTATTTTCAACACTCAATCTCTTATATATAAGGAGATAGGTAATGTTAGGTGAAAGCAACCAAATTTAGTTGAAGAGTGCGAAGTAAATATAAAGCTATGGGCCGGCCTTGGCATAATGGTTAAAATTGAGATGATGAGATTTGTTGATATTAGGATCGAGTACTACTAATTGCGGGTAGTTTTTTTAATTTATTTAAATATATTTAGTAGCTTCTTTGATCAATATAAATAAATCTCAAGTCTACGCTCAAATTCCATCAATAATACAAACAATTACATTATATATGTGTTGTACTTAAAAAATATAAAACTATAGAGACAACACCATGCTTGCATGCATGCATGAATGAATGAATGAATGCTCATGGTGTCGCTTGCTTTTCACACAAATTTAGAATTCAGTACACATGTCCAACTAGCATAGAGGACCGAATGCTTTTTCTACCAAATTTTGATATTATTGTAATCAGATTTATAGATTTATTAAAATAGAAAAAAAATTTAAAAATGAGGAGAATTATCCAAATAAATAAATAAATAAATAAATAAATAAAAATGATTTTCGAGGAAAATGTCCGTAGTACCTAAGCCATACAAAGTTGTACCCTGGACCAGTAAATAAAATTCCCCCACCTCCCTCCCTCCTGGTGAAATTGAAGGCAGCCTAGCCTGTCCCCACTGTCACCCCATAAGCACACCCCCATTTTTTCCTCTCTCTATTCGGAGTGCTTTTGCTGGGGGGGTTTATTCTTTGGATTTTACTTTATTTGGCTCAATTGGTTTTCGATTTTTTTTTACTCTTCAAGTTTCTTTATGAAATCGGGGAATGGAGTTCGTGGGAAGAAGGGTGAAGAAGGAATTTAAAGGGCACGGTACATTTTTGGGGACGGTTCAATCATACCAACCCGACACCGGTTTTTTCAGGATCGTATACGAAGATGGGGATGCGGAGGAATTGGAGTTTTCGGAGGTTGCTTTGCTTTTGGTGTCACCGGAGCAGTTTCCTTCACCTCAGCCGCCGGAGCCCTCCGCTAGGAAGCGTGGGCGAAGGCCGAAGAAGCGCCGGCTCACGGACACAGGTAAAACTGATGATAATTCAGTAATTAATGGTGATTTGGAAGCTAGAGGTGGTGGTTCCAGTAAATTGAGTTTGAATTTAAATGAAGGGTTGGACTTGAATGATGGCGGGCTCAGTTGTTTAAACAACGACGATCACGGGCCTAATGCGGTTGGTGATGGGGCTAAGCTGCATGGCTTGGACTTGAATGCGGGATTGGATATGGAGTTGGATGTATGGATAGATATTAATGAAGAGTTTATCGAGGAGACTTCTGGGGCAAATAAAGCACTGATCGATTTAAATTTAGATGTAAATGAGGATTTTGAGAATTTGTCTGCGGAAAGAGGAGGAGGATTATTTGACTTGAATTTGCAATTAGTGGAGGATGATGTTATTAATTTGGATGATTATGTGGGGAATAACAGAGCGCATGAAATGGTGTGTGCTGAAAGAGATGCACAGATGAGGAAAGAGTTAGTGCAAAATGGAGTTTCTGAGAATGTGGACGTGGACGTGGGTTATGTTGATTTGTGCAAAGAGCAAGAAGAAGAGAACTCGTTGAAGGCCAATGGGGTTAATAATGAAAATGCTGCAGCCGGAAATGCACAAAGGAAGAAAAGATACAGGAAGAGAAAGGCTACTTTAAATAATAAAATTGAAGTGGCTACACCTGAAATTGTAGAATTGGATGGTGAAACTGGACCTTTAAACTCAGAGCTGGAAAACAGAGAACAAACCCCATTGAAAAATGGTTGTCATTCAATTGACTGTGATAATGTAAATTCAGTTGGATCTTCAAGAGGGAGAAGAGGTAGGAGAAGAAAAGAGTTATCAGATACTAACATAACCTTGCCTACATCAGAGATGGGTTTGAGGAGGAGTAGTCGTAGAGCTAAAAGGGATGCACTTTCTGATCAAGTTCATGTTTTTAGGACGTTAGGGTTGGATGGAAACAATTTTCAGTTATCATCGGCAGCAGCTAGCTTTGTGCTTGAAGAAAAGATCATAGTGTCAGGTCCTGAAAATTACGGGGGTCACATTCTACCACCTAAGGTGGAGTTGCCGCCTTCTTCTTGCATCCTGGATCTCGATGGAGTTTCTGGATTTGATTTGCTGCCTGTTTACGCGTTTTTGAGATCTTTTAGTACTCTGTTGTTTCTAAGCCCCTTTCAACTGGATGATTTTGTGGCATCAGTTAAATCTAATGATTCATCGTCATTGTTCGACTCTATTCATGTTTCCCTTTTGAAAACATTACGGAAGCATTTGGAGGCTCTTTCTAATGAAGGTTCTGTGTCTGCATCCAAATGTATCAGGTATTAAATTTACTCTTAACTGGAAAAAATGAACAATTTTCCCGGTTACTTGTTATTTTAGCTATTCAATTGTACATGTAGGTCTCTTAATTGGGATTTTCTCGACTTGATTACATGGCCCATATTTGTGGTTGAGTATCTGTTATTGCATAGTCCTGGTTATATACCTGGTCTAGATCTTTATCATTTGAAGCTTTGTCAGAGGGATTACTACAAACTGCCTGTATCAGCAAAGGTTGAGATAATGCGGAATCTTTGTGATGATGTCATTGAAGTGGATGCCTTTAGATCAGAGATAAACAGAAGGAATTTGGCTACAGAGCAGCACATGGATTTTGATCGGAATACTAAGTTAGATAGTTCAAGAACAAGAAAGTCTATGATGGATGTTGCTAGCCCTTCTTGCATTACTGAAGAGGATGCTGATGAGCCAACTGATTGGAACAGTGATGAATGCTACCTTTGTAAGATGGATGGGAACTTAATATGCTGTGATGGATGCCCTGCAGCATTTCATCCAAGATGTGTGGGTGTTGTTAGCAGCCTCTTGCCTGAGGGCGATTGGTATTGCCCTGAATGTGAGATTGACAAAGATAAGCCTTGGATGAAAGTGGAGAAGTCGATTCGAGGAGCAGAATTGTTGGGAATGGATCCTTATGGACGACTATATTATAGCAGCTGTGGTTACCTTTTGGTGTAAGTTACTCTATACAAAGTTCCCTAAGAAGAGTATTTTAGCATTTCTGTTTTTATTTTTGGTGAATACATGATCAGTAATATAAAACAGTAAAAAGTAATCTGACTAAGTTTTATGTGTAAGACTTGTAGATGTCTTAGTTAATAATTTTCTTAATTTTCTTGCTACGAAAAGTGCATGTTATTGGAAAAGAAACACTAACATGCAGAAGGTAAATCTTATCCTAACTAAGTACACCGACTTTGGGGTGTTGATTCTAGATGTTAGCATGGATGTCATGAACACTCTTAATACATTTGTTGGCCTTTTATTTACTCTCTGTTCATGCATGTCTACTAGACACTAGCAGCACTATAAGGGTTCCATTTCCCCTACTCCCTTTTAGGGACTTAGACTTGAATAATAATGATGATGATATGAGTAAGTTTTGGTGAAAAATATGTTGATCCTTTCTGCACGTGATCTTTGTTTTGAAATAATCTAGCCAATAAAATAATGTTTTTAAACTTTTGATTTATAGTGTTGCAGTAGTCTGAGCAAGTTCACGTGTTTTGATTTTTCCTGCGATTTGTTTATTCCATGATGGAAGTTCCTTGGTAGGTTGTTAGAGGAAGCTTATGGATTGACAACATTTGTTTTTTCTGCCTTTTTGTGAACCATGTCATTTATTGTGTTGAAAATCCGTTTTTTAGCTAGTAGATTCAGTATATTTTCGATTTGTCAACCCTGAAGTCACCAATGCATTGCAGGGAGACATGTTATTTCTTTGTGATATGCATGATTATTTGATCAAATTCATCTCGTTTCTGCTTAATTTATGTGAGTCCCTCCTTTGTGCTTGTTCTGGTTACCTGTTCTTTGAAGGTGATGGTTAGTCCTTGCTGTTAAGCGCCTTCTGGTTCTCTCCACTTTGAAGGTGATGATTAAACCTAGTGGTTTAGGACCTTATACCCTGAACTGTAATCTTGCATTTTCTACTTTCCGACCATGACACATACCACATGTATTTGGTACATCAGTTCACCCCTCAATCACAAGTTGTCGTTTTTCTTAAGTTGCTTACCTTTTTTATTTTTACGAATTTTCACTAGTTTATAGTTTCCCGAACAGAGACGATATACATGGTGAAGTGATGTAATCAAACTGACTCCGAAACTGTCGTTTTGGATGTTTTTCAAGGTCCTGATTATCCACAAAACATTAATCATTTGCATATGGAATTCTTGGAAATTTTGTAAGATCGTTTTATTTTCTCTCTTCATCTTGATCCCCGTGGAGCAAAATGTGACAAGACTGGATATGCTGACCGTTTGATGTTCTAATGCCTTGGCTACCCACGAGACATGAGAAGCATATAATTAGGCTTCGCTTCTAGAAGATATTAAAACCTTTGTTTGGTCCTATTTCATAAACATTTTTCATCTTTTTAGGCATCGCTTCTAGAAGATATTAAAACCTTTGTTTGGTCCTATTTCATAAATATTTTTCATCTTCAGAAATGAAATCAAACATTATTACCTACATTTATTTTCCTACAGCAGCCTCATTTACATTCTATTTTTACATCTTTTTAACGTAGTCAATCACTTTAAATTTATCTTTACATCATTTCCTTACAAGACTCTTAATTTTTTTTAACCCGATGTGTTATACTTTGTTAGTTTATCCAATCAATGCATTATTAGAAAAGATATGTATGATATAGTGTCGTCGCTAACCAAAACATTCTTGAATGAGATGATATCTGCAATAAAAATCTCTCTTTAAGGAAATACGTACATCACGTTCTTCGGTACAGTCCCCAAAATCCACATATCAAGAAACACAAATAGGAGACTAAACATAGACATATAATCCATTAGGTATCTCAAAATCAACGAAAACCTGTAAGGTGTGCGTACAGACTCACGGTGCAGTGAGACTCTACCTTTGCGACTAAACAAAGGCTTAACCCTTCAATGAAGCTTACGCCTTAATAGTGAACTATAAACATTGGTGTGCTTTATAGATTGAAAGGTTTTTCTTCTTTTTTTAATCACTGAATGTATGTATGCTGAATCAAAGGTAAGAGCAATTCATTCTAACTAATAGGCCAAATGTTAATGGATGATGTGTGATAATTTTTCTTTTAAATGTTTTGATTCTGGTTTATCATCTCTTTTGACACCTCATTTTTGACAAAGCCCGCCTCACATCGGTTTTATGGGATCCGTGCACCTTAGTCTATCTCTCGCATGTATAGCAAAGGGCAATCCTACCTCATTTGATCCTGGTCCTAGTGGATCGAGTATGATACTATATTAGATTTGCGTGACCCTTCAAAATTGCTATCTCGTTCATGATTGCATGAGGCTTAAGATTTATAGTAGCTTGGATGCTTTATAATATTCATTGGGAAATATTTTTAATTGTTTTTTAACCTTTTACTACTTTTGGCTATAAATGCTATCTTAAATTTTTTAAAATTCTTATTGCAATTATCATATAAACGATAAAATTGTATATTTTGGTATTCTTTGAAAGCTCTGATAGAAGTGTTCTAATAAGAATGCTTCAAGTTTATGCAGGTAAGAGAATCGCTACTTATTGTGCATGTTTCAACTAGGTTAATATTATTAATTTTGAATTAGCTTATCATATCCGTCTTGCATTTGTTTTTTACTCGAGTGTCAAAATCTTTTGTTATCAATTGAGCATCAATTAATATTTGGAAGCATATTTTTTCAAGTTCGTATTGGAAATGAAAGTAAAGAATTGGATCCTCTCTTTAAATTACCCGTCAACCATCATTTGGCAAATCCATCTTTCTAGGGGTTTTAGTAACCATATTGGTGGATTATTGTCATTCATGCAAATATGACAAACGGTCATCTCCTTGGATTTTATCATTGGTCATTTGGTTATTTTGGCAATTGATGATGAAAGATAATGAGTCATAACATTCACGTTTTTAATATCTTCGATTTTTTGAAGTGTCGAGGTTTTGATTTTCAAGTTTCTTTGTTAAATAATGGTGGTATATTCTGCAAAATTGTCATTGCCTATGTAAATTACTGGTGGTTCAGCTAAAGTAGTATTTTAGCATAAAAAATCAGTGGTGTATATTAGTTTGGTGTGAGTTTTAGTTTCGCAAGAACCTTTGGTTTTGGTTTATGTATTTTTATAAACCAAACCAAACCAAACCAAGCCTTATTTTATATAGCAGAGACAAAACTGCAGAAGACCAAGAATAATCCATAACATGCGCATATGATTTGATTTTGGTTTGAACAAGAAATTAGAACTATCAAACTGCAAATCGAAGTGTAGTCTAAAACATAGCCAAAACTTAGTATATCATCAATTAAGTGTTTTTCCCTATTTTTAATAGATTGTTTTAGTTTGTCAGTTTATTATGTACACGCCTATTTAAGACAAAGTTGTCTTCACTCAACTTGTCACATAATGTTGGTCTTTTTTCTTGAACATAATGTGACCAAGTGATTTGAAATTGATTTAAAATTTTTAAATAGGTTAGCCCCTATTTTGAAATTAAAATTAAAACCTTTGAATGATGTTACGTAAAGAAATATTTACAAATTGTATTTAGAGCAGGGTTAAAAGTGATAGACACATTAAAGTTTGCCCATAGTTTAAAAACTAAGTGTCCGGGTGAGCATGTCCATCACGAGGAGCCTTTAGAAATAGAAAATCACATCTTTGTCTGTAATCATAATAATCTAAGACATGAAATTCCATAATTTAGATTATAAATAAGATTTTGTCATCTATGGTCTAAAATGATTTAAAAATTATTGAACAATGTAAGATCAAATGTTTGCTGTTTTAGCAAAAATTATAGTTAGTGGTAACAGTGTAACTCAAAATTTTAAATCCTACAACCACCCAAGACGTCATGTGTCGACTGCTCTCTTTGCAACTGTATTTTTTGCAATCCGTGATAATCAAACACGTTACTCTGATCCTATGATCAAATGTTTGTTGTTTTACCAAAAAAAATATAAATAGTGATGATGGTGAAATTAAGATCTTTTAAGTTGTACACCAACCCAAGCGGCAAGCATGAACAATCATTACATCCTAACAAACAGTACAATAATACTCATTAGTTTGTAAATACAATGAACGACATTGTTACATTTCATCTCAGATTCACGGTCCTTGGGTTTAAAGTGCACTTAAAGTGCAAATTGAGCTTTTAAGCTGTGCATTAGCCGCAAAAAGAGACACTTTTCCAATAATGGTCATGCCTTAGCTCGCATCTAAGAAGAAGCGTTGAGCCTCACATTAGGTTGAGTCTAGTCACACGCATTACGACGTAACTATGACTTTAAGTTGAGCCTATTTTATTGATTCTGATAAAGTATGTCGGAAGATTCAACTCGATTCTTTCGTTTTTTGTCCCTGTTTGCTTCAAAATCTTTGTGGATGCGTGATAGAACTTTTAGCGCGCTTTATAATTTGTTGGAACAAGAACAAATATGTGCATTTTATCATATTTACATAATTGTTATAATTTCATTTCGCTTAGTTAGTACTTTTCCATAAAGTATGACATGCCATTGTAATATTTATTTCCGTAATTTATTACATATTACTAAGATTACTATTCTTTTGTAATCCTAATTTTAATTACAGTATATTTATTGTACTTCTGCATTTGAATGTATTTTAACCTCTACGTCTCTTTCTTGCAGGCTAGAGTCATGCAATGATCAATATTCATTTTGGTTTTACGATAGAAATGGCTTGCCGCCCCTAATTGAAGCACTAGAGTCGCCACATTTTCTGTATGACACAATTATACATGCTATCTGTAAGCAATGGAATATAGTTCGTGAAGTTGATGGGACCAGAAACTATTTGGACATTCGGTCCTACTCTATAAATTCAGCTTTTACTAACAAAAGACAACTGCTTGATATACACCCAACAACCTCAGAAGCACAAAACAAGTACAAAGTCGATACTGAGAAAAAGTCTGATGAAAAGTCTATTGTAACTACCTATTCCAGTAATATAGATCTTGAAATTGCAGAGCGTGATAATGTGCTTCATGGGACTGAGAACCATACTGTGAAGGTGGAAAATAGATTGGAAAGTTCTGAAGGATCAACTGAAGTCTCTCAAGCATTCGTAATCGATGTGTCAAAAGAAGGTGGGTGGGATTGTTTGCCTATCTGCACCGAGATATCGCCAGAGTCTAAGATTCCAGGGAACCTGGCGAATGCTGGAGATCATTTTACAATATCTCCTACCTTGGTAACTAGACAAAGGAAGAATCCTAATTCTGCAAATTATGGCAATGCACGACCATCCATAAATAATAGAGAAATAATATCCCAAGTACAGCCTTGGTCAAAATATGCCAACTGTTATGAATTTGCTCGAACAGCATCATTTGTGTTCGAAGAGTTGATATCTAAATCGTCAGATGGGACTAGTGCCCCGAAATCCGTGGAAGGAATCATAGCAGGGCAACTTAAGATTGTTTCGAATAGATCAGCTGAATTTTATTGGTCAAATATTCATAATTCCGTGAAAGAAAAATGTGGGTGGTGCTTCTATTGCAAAAGTCCTGAAGAAGAAAAGGATTGCTTATTCATCTTGAATGACAGTTTTCGAGTTGTAGAAAATTTTAAAAGTGAGGCATTTGGTATTCAGTCAGGAAATTATAGGAAAAATCATCTTATTGATATCATGTGCCATATCATATGCATTGAAGATCATTTGCATGGTCTGCTGTTGGGCCCATGGTTAAATCCACATTATTCTGAGTTTTGGCGTAAATGTGTTCTTGGAGTGACTAACATTACTTCACTGAAAAATTTGTTGCTGAAGGTACACACATTTTTTCCCTTAAATATATGTACTGAATCCATATATATTTGACTCATCTCTCTAACTAAGAAAACGCCCTGCATAAAACGTTAACATTTTGTAAATGTTTTAGCCACGTGATGCGATTCATTGATTTCCATATCTGACTGAATAACACATGGATCTGGATTACTATGTCGGGTCATATATATCCCAGAAAAGAATCCTGGTAGATATTTAGCAGATTTGTTGATTCTAGTAACTTATGGAGTTGGTTCACCAGAACTGGAAAATATTTATGTCATGAGTAGTTAATTTGTGTTGTTCTAGTTATCTAATTATCTCAGACTTTTGCTACCAGGTAGAGGCAAATTTGAATCATTTGGCGCTCTCTACGGGATGGCGACAGAATGTTGATACTGTTGCAACAATGGGCTCTGCTTCCCATATTGTGATGAGATCATCAAGAGTTTCTTCGAAACATGGGATCAGAAGAAAAAGAGCCAAGAGTTCAGAGCCACAGATCACCCCATCTTCGAATGCCATCACCGGGCTAACTTTATTATGGTGGAGGGGTGGAAGGGGTTCACGTGGGCTTTTCAATTGGAAGGTTTTGCCTTGCTCTCTCGTTTCCAAAGCCGGTCGACAAGGTACAAACATTTATTATGTTTTCGTGACAAACGCGCAGGCCTTGTGAATTTTTAGTTGTCTTACTGCACTATAAATTTAAAATGGTTCAGGTGGATGCAAGAAGATAACAGGCATTCTATATCCTGAAGTTGGAGAATATGCCAAGAGGACTAAATGTGATGCGTGGCGAGCCGCTGTTGAGACATCAAGAAGTGTGGAGCAACTTGCTCTTCAGGTATATCTCTCATTTTCTGTTTTCCAATTCAAATAGGCTTGTTACATACCTTTTCAGCCAGCCGAAGGACAACCACATATAGACTGCTAAGGTTCTCTTGAAACAGATTTTCTATGATATTTAGATTTTCCTCACTAAGCTACTTTCTGCTTTGGTCAAATTGCGTTAAAGATTGAGCTTGTGGGCTGCATAGGGAAAGTGCTATTACTCATAGAAGAGGGCAAGGGGAGGCGGTAGTGGAGAGTAGCTTTAGCAAATTTATTGTCATATAATGGAAAAAATGTTCATGAATATCATTTTCAGGTTAGAGAGTTTGATGCAAACATCAGATGGGATGATATTGGCCAAACTAACCTTCTCTCAAAAATGGACAAGGAATCCAAAAAATCTGCCAGATCATTTAAAAAGGTTATTATTAGGAGGAAATGCTCCGAGGGAACAGTTATCAGGTATCTTTTAGATTTTGGCAAAAGAAGATTTATCCCTGATATTGTTGCTAGACATGGATGCATGCTTGAAGATTCATCAAGTGAAAGGAAGAAATATTGGTTGGAAGAGTCGCATATCCCGTTATATCTTTTGAAATTTTTTGAAGAGAAGCGAATTGCCCGTAAATCCAACAAGATGAGTTCTGGAAAACTTCGTGAGAGCAGTAGGGTAATAAGGAAGCCATTGGAGGAAAGGGGATTTTCATACCTTTTCTCTAGAGCAGAGAGATTGGAGAATTATCAGTGTCAGCACTGTAACAAAGATGTCCTTGTCGGGTATGTCATATGTGTGGCTTTTATTGTATATTAATATTAATCGTCCGGGTGAGAACTGAACATACAATCTTGTTATTACTATTGTAAGGAGATCCGAGGGCAAAACATGCAACTTGTTTTCAGATTTATGGCCAGAGAATTAACTTTGATGTTTCGGATCGAAAGAAACTATTGTAGTACTTTCGT
Source organism: Primulina huaijiensis (assembly GCF_012295235.1). Taxonomy (NCBI): domain Eukaryota; kingdom Viridiplantae; phylum Streptophyta; class Magnoliopsida; order Lamiales; family Gesneriaceae; genus Primulina; species Primulina huaijiensis. Next base: position 6,528,055 of record NC_133319.1, on the reverse strand, counting down.
GCAGTGGAAAGATCTGAGCAAACATAATTGAATGAGATTCGTTCCTAATAGACTAGTTTTTCACTTTGTGTCCATTATATCTTTGCCTGTGAGATTTGTTTTGCTTGTAAATATCACTTTTGGTTCTGCATTGGCATGACCTGATTATTCCTCTTGGTGTGCAGGGAAGCAGTGAGCTGCCAGTATTGCAAAGGTGAATGCTATTCACATATTTTGGTTTCTTCTTGATGACCTATACATTTATTTGTGACTGCTAGTTTATCAATATTAAATGATTGTTACATTTACCTTGTTTAGTTTGTTAGTCTTGTAATTTTGGAAGCCAATTTAGAAAATGTTCATATCTCCTGTGGCCACAGACACACTTAAAAGCTTCGCAGAAGTCTCCTAACATAATCTGTGTGATAAATGCAGAATAGCAGAAGTATCTGAAAATTAGTGCCCATGCATGTTGAAGTCTGTTTGCAAGAGCTGAGGGATCTGATCCAAAGGTGTCACTAATCATATATAATAACAATTAGAACTAGCTTGGTGCTGGTTAGACATTAATTCTGGCATTTGAAGGGGTTATTGGAATAAAGACTAGGGGGATGAACTTTGAAGTCCGAGAATTTAATATTGTTGTTAGAATTTGATTATTTTAAATCGATGATCCTAATAATTCAATGGCCTTGAACTGAAAATGGCTGTACTATTGACTTTTTAGTTAGACTTCCTGCCCAATTGTTCCGGCGGTTGGTTGGTCATGTGGTTGGAAGTCATATCTTCTTGGTAGAACTAGTCGCAGTGGCCCAGGGGTACCTTTTTTTGGCTTTTAAGGCCTATTGAATTTTCGTATCGTGGTGGCCAGGAAATGGAAATATTTGATGCATGTAGTTGACAAAGGTGCTACTCTGGATGTTGGAGATGGCTATGATGTTTTGAATGAGAAATGCTTGTATATTGAATATTGATATATTTATGCTCTGGAACTAGTTTTGAATTTAGCTGGTAGATAATGTTGCACGTTTGGCTATTCATATTTTTTCTTTCTGACCTATAACTTCTACTCATTTGATAGTTGAAAGAAATTTCAGACTTTTTTCATAGAAGGCATGTTCGAAAATCTTTTGGTTATATCGCTGATGATCCTACATATACTTGTCATAAATGCCCAGACGAGGAGTTTGTGAAAAGTGGTGCTACAGAGGGAAAATCTGGGTTGTCAAAACCTACCAATGCTTCCAAACAACTGAAGCTGGTGCAATCTGGGAAAAGGAAAAGGCTGGTGAAAAAAGGAAAAACACAAGTTAAGCCTAAAAAGTCGAAAAGGGCTCCTTTGGTTATTACTCTGCGACGTTCTGCTAGGAATGCTGAACGCATGTCAAAGCTGTCGTCACAGAATACTATGGTTAAAAAAGGCAAGAAGAAAAAACTAGCTAAATCCCAAAAGGACAAGTTGAAGAAGCTGAACAATGATTGCTGGCAGAAGAAGAGGACACCTGTTAACAGCAGTTACTGGTCGAATGGTCTGCTATTATCAAGAAAACCAGATGATGAAAGAATGACGCAGTTCCGGAATAAAATGCTTCTGGTGCTTGCTGGGGAGGTGACTTCCAACAATGACAAACTAAAATGTGGCCTTTGCTGTGAATTAGAATATACGCCAAACGTGGCTTATGTGGCATGCGAAATTTGTGGAGGTAATGATCATTTAACTATCGGCTTGAAAAACCCATTTGCTTACTTACCTGCACCCAACTTCCATTTATTTACAAATGATTTGTGTTTTAGACGTGCCTTTGTTCAAGTTTCAGGTATTGTCAAAGCAGCATTTTAAAACTAGTGTTTTTTTGGTCAATGGAATATAATCTTCTTTCATTTAGGCTTTTATATTATATTGTCCCAACTCCTAAGCTGATTTTTTTTTTGCTGACTCCCGCAGTTTGGTTTCATGGAGATGCTTTGGAGCTCAGTGCTGATAAAATTTTGAATCTCATCGGCTTTAAGTGTCACAAGTGTCTTAATAGGACACCTCCTGTCTGCCCTTATAATTTTCTTCCTGGAATCATTAGTACTGAACTGATGCCCGAAAATAATGCCGAGATCGGGTGCATGGAGGAAGATTATAAGGATCTGTCTCTCTCATACAACAGACCCGAAGATTTAAAATTTAGATCTGGTGAAGGAGTGAACAATGCATCATTGAATCTCGTCCTTGAGCAGCAGTCACCTGGATTGATGCCTGAGTTGGACCAGAAAAAGAAAGACTTGGCACTAGATGAGAAGATATTACAGAGAAATGGTTCTGTTGAAGAAAGAAAGCCAGAGGTGTTCAATGCTGTTGAAACTGAGTCTGCAGCTTCCATTTCCGACCTGGTGGATAAGAAGCTGAATTTTCACCATTAACCAATAACCTTGTGGAGAATAGTTTGACAAACAGTAAACTAGGATCTGTGTCAAATGGACCTCTATCTAACTCACATGAGTTGTCCCAAAAGCAGTCAGGTGATATAGTGTATGTTGGGAGAGTAAAACTTAGATAAGTCTAGCAGTTGATACTTTTCTCTTTTCTAGACAATGTCGTAATACCATAGTTCAAACATTATGTGGAACTTGAATACAAGCTGAAATTCAGAAGTTCGTTAAGATAATTTCCATCTATTTACCGAGAATGAAGAACTAACTTTTGGCTTCTTTTTCTCTGGCAAAGATACGTCTTATTGTTTGTTATGATTGTTTCTGGCTTTACTTTTTGTGAGATAAAAGGCTGGTTTTCTTTAAATTTCTTATACTGTGTTTTATCTCATTGTCACTCTATTTTTGCTTTTTTTGCCTGATCGCCTGGATGTCTAAATTCTTCCATTATTTGAATTGATTCTATAAAAAAGCATCAATCTAGAGGACGCTGTTTAAATCCGTTTGCTGTTTGGTTAGAAAAGTGCATCTCAATCTCCTCTATCAACTTAGTGGCTAGTACTCAAGCTGCAACTTGATATGTATCTTTGGTTAGCTTTGAATTCTTTAGTGGTAGTCGACGGTTTTATTTGATTTCTGAAAGAGTTGATTCATTCTACTGTGTGCAGTTGGTGCGGTATTTTTCTTCTTTAAAAGAATAACAAATCCTTTCATTTTGATACTGAGGAACAATAAATCTATGCTGTGTAGAGTGGCAATATCAGTGATATTGTTCGTCTTTTTAGAACGATCACATTAAAAGTTCTATTATACACTGCTGCTTGTTTTAGTACTGGTGCATAAACGATTCCATGTTAATTTGTATTCCTTTTGGCTTTCAGGGTTATGATATATTCAACCAGAAGAATGGAGAAGTTATTGTACTCCGCTCGCAAACTAACAAACTGTAGTTAAATGATTATATGTTTTATGCCTCCAGTAGTATTCCCAACTTTGACACTTTTCCTGCCTACGTCCCAATCTGATTTGTCAGGATCGATGAAGAGTATGCTATGGAATCATCATGATTATCAAATCAAATGTTTCGAGTGTTCTGGTTGAAGATGGAAATGAATTCATATTAACCAGGTTCGGAAACCATGAAATTTGGTGTTTGCTCAATTGGCTGTGAATTTTACTTTTCTGTACTACTTCCTTCTTGAGGGGTGTTGACTTTTTTGTAATATATATATACACACACACACACACATACATACATTTGAGGCAAATAGCATTTTACACGTTTGTAACAATACAAAAAATAACAAAATACCCTGTATGAAATTAATAGGCGTTATGCACCCTGTGTTTTGAAAAATCCAGCACATTTAACCCTGTGCTTTTTAAATTCAAGTGTATTATCCTTATTTGCAAGAGATTTTTATGTCCATGTGCAGGGAGGCATGGAATTTATCAGAATTCGAGAAATTGCCTGAAAATTGAATAAAGCATATTGGAGGACACTGGAGCACATCTGGTTGTTGCCTTCTGGGTATTGTGGTTTGTTTTTCTCATCGAGTAAACCCGCATGGCACTTTTGCTACCGATATTTTCTTGGAGATGGCAAATCTATATATCTATTTATATATATACATTCGAGACTTTGTGTGCTCTGTGCTCCCAAGATAGAGGAGTATTAAAGTTGAGCCAGAAATGTTCTTGGTTGTGAAGTATAAACATTATATCGACAATTGTAGATCACAAAATACACTCAGAAGGAGAAACAATATTCGGAAATATGCCTTCTTTTTTATTCGGAAATATGGCATCGTGCTCGGCATAGGAGTGCAATGTGGTAAGAGCATGAATATTATGACATACCCTCTATACAGTTTGGGTGTTTCAGCTAGTGTACAAAATTCAAACCCGTTTGAAGAGTTCATGATTTTACTTATTTATCAACAATTTCGAAGCTTTCTGCATATAATTAGTTTGCCGTCTTAATTCGATTTTTTAGACATTGTTTGGTTCGTGAGATGATAAATGATATATAATATATATCAATATACGTAGATAACAGAATGACACTGATTATTTGTTGAACTTGAGTCAAACACACAAACAATAACGATAATTAGTATTAATCACTTGAAAATACTTTGATCAATAAAATGTTGAAAATGAAGCTACTGAGAACGATACATAGACCTAAGCGTGACTTTATAATATGAACTAATATCGAAGGTATGTTATCTAATATTGTCATTAACCATTGTATGACCGATAATAATACGTCGAATTTATTGAAATAGAATGGCGAAAATGTTGAAATAAATATGGCAGGTTTATACGCTTAAAACTCTAATTAAAAAAAAAAAATACGGTACATTTGTTTTCAAAATGATTCGACTCTTCATCGAGTTTTTTTATGAAAATTTAAATTAATGGTGTTTATGGATGTTATACATTACAGACTATTATTTCTTGAAATATATTTTTATATTTTTTGCGTAATAATAATAAAAAATTTTAATTAAAATATTGTTTTAGAAGCCATATTTTTCAAATTGTAAACTAATTTTCAAATCGAAAACTCCATACTTGTTTTTCCTATTGATGAATTTTCTTTTTAAAATATTTTAAGGATGAATAGAATAAAAATTAGATACAGATATCATTCGATGAATCGTATCTTAGCAATTTGTCAGTAACTTAGCAACGAGATTTTCTGGAATTATCTTTTTCTAATTATCATGCGTTTGCATCAAATAATAATAATAATAATAATAATAATAATAATAATAAATTCACTTACTTATTATATATTCTACTTGGAAAAATATGTAACTACCTTCAAAAAGAAAAGAAAAAAAAAAGTAATTAATAATTAATAGTACGCAATTAAATTTGTCGAATCACACAAAATCCAAGCAATCTGAGTTGGCCGTACAAATAATGAAAAAAAATAATCTGAAAATCAGATTTTTTACTCCTGACTGGACACATACACAGTGGTTCACCTTATCTACATTAAAATTATTGCCATAATTTGTAAAATTCCTTAATTACAAACTGATCAGGAGTAGGACTCGAAACCTATATAAACAAATCAAGACATTAAATATTTTTTAGTTTTTTAAGATTGATCACCGCAAGAAATCTCTCCAGTTGTTTTCTCGTGCAGTACATCCAATTTCTTCCGAACCCTCTAGAATTTTGTCTCTTCTTTCTTTAACAATTAATTGATGGCGAAGAGGAAGAAGACAAAGGCGAAGAGGAAGACGAAGGCGGAAAAATATTGTCAAGAAAGTACTGACAGCGGCATCATGAAGATCATACGTCCGCCATTCATGCCGAGTGATAGCANTAATTTCTTGTTCGTTCTTGAATATCTCTGTGCATGGATTCTTGTTTTTGTTGTTAATTCAATCAAAAAACTATAATGAAAGATTATAATATAAAGATTAAAAAGATCGTTCATGTTTGGTTTGGGTTAATCTATTAAAGTTACGTTAAACTTTTTATATTTGCGACTGCATGCACCAGCAGATTTGTATACGCCACATGCAGTGATATTGAAACTCCATCTGTTTAATTAATACTCTTGTATTCCTTGAAAATTGAAAAACGCACACACATATATACAAATATATATTTCCTTAAATAACTGTTACGTATTCATACTTCCGTTAATTTGATAATTTTTTTTCTTGGGAACATATATGTGCACACTTTTAGGCTGTAATTTGTATATGGATTGTTAGTTTAAGAAGGTGATTGATTATTCATGGATTAATAGGACAAAACGTAGATACATAAATTGATTTTGGAACAGTAAGCGGGAGTTAAATTTGATGGATTTGGTTTTGCGTGATTATTTTGATATATACAAGTAACTAACAGAAAAATATTTAGTGTTCCGGGAGAGGGATCAGATACAGCCATGGGAAAAAGATTTCTGCCTGGAAGTCGGTTTGTTTACATGGAAACATTTCCTGGAAGCCAAGCAGCACACGAAGAATCATCACAAAGTCCTGCGTTGGAATGATTCAGCAGCCGAGGAAGCATTCTCTGTTGCCAAATGCCGGTATTTGGCCCGAATCAACAACCTCCCATATGCCGATATCAGACTACTGATGGATCCTAATATGTTCATTGATGAAATCAAATGGGATGATGATTTGCGTACACAACTGTTACGTCAGAAGGCAATCTGGGCCAAACTTGAAAAGGAAGACGAAGAAGAAGATTATCGTTTCTATAGTCAGTTGATCGAACAAGTACGTTTATGCCAGGCGAGTGAAATTTGATTAATCAGAATCAAGAAATCTTGATCGAAGCATATTAGTGGTTAGATTTGATTTCTTTATGTATTGATACCGAGGAAGACTGAGTCCTTTTTTCTTAATTGATTTCTTTTTATTTTAATTGCTATTCAAAAAAACCAAGTAGTTTTGATGATTTTATTCAAACTTTTTTTCTTCCTATTATAATGGGAGAGGATATAT
>NC_133319.1:6416649-6520939 GCF_012295235.1 Primulina huaijiensis | reverse complement strand
TGGACCACACATTTTGGATATATCACCAATTACACCACCACCACCAAAGAAGTCCAAATTGCCACGTGTCGCCTTTGGATTGAATCTTTTTTCCCCATATTTTAACAATATAGANAAAAAAAAAAAAAAAAAAAAAAAAAAAAAAATAAAACTAAAACCCCATTACCCAAATTTGTGATCTTTCCTTGTTTATATATAGCAGCAATCATAAGAAACAACTTGTTACAAAGAAACAGTCTTAGGCTCAAACCTTCAACAGTTTTTCCCTTGATTAGAAATGGCAAATCACTTCTTATCAGGCTTTCAAACCCATAAACAGGCATTCTCTTTATCAGACATTGATCCAAGCATTGAATTCTTGCACCATTTTTCGGGGCTAAATCCAAGTCATCAAGAATCCTTTGCTTCAAACTTTCAAAGCTTGATTGGTTATCCCAATCATAATCCTTTCCTTCGTCTATCGGATTACACCGGGAAATCGGAATCTTTCCCTGGATTATGTATGCAAGATAATAGCTCGGTGGTGGTGCTCCCGGCTGCTACTAATCAAACTATCTCGAACGAGAACAATCGTAGAGAAAAGAAAAGGAAACCAATAGTTGCAAACACCCCTCATAGTACCTCAGCAAATTCATCCCCTCAAGTGTCTGCAAATGGAAAAATGGCGAAAAATGTAAGCTTTCTAGTAATTCTTGATCATGTTTCTTGATTTCACATGAATTCAATCTGATCAAGTCTAGATTGTGTCATTTAATTATATATATTTAATATGTTTTAAGAATTCAAGAAAAGGGAAGAAAGTGAAAAACACTGAAAATGAAAAGCCGAGGGAAGTGGTACACGTTAGAGCCAAAAGGGGCCAAGCTACTGATAGCCACAGTTTAGCAGAAAGAGTGGGTAGCTTCCTATTGTTTTTCCATTAACTTATCCTATCCAAACAAATCCAAGAACACAACAAATTAAGTGTGAAATCTGCTCTGTACCAGGTCAGAAGAGAAAAAATCAATGAGAGATTAAGATGTCTGCAAGACATTGTTCCAGGATGTTATAAGGTGATGAATATATCTTTCAGTTCAAAGAGTTCTCTGAAAACTTTCTTCGATCATGTGGATTATTTACTAACGTTATTTATAAAAAAAATTAAACCACTGAACAGACAATGGGAATGGCAGTTATGTTGGATGAGATAATCAACTATGTTCAGTCTCTACAGAATCAGGTAGAGGTGAGTAATTGAATTGATCCATGGACTATTTTTGATTTAGTTCATCTTAGTCAAAAGATTCAATCTTGGTACATTTTTTTTCTTAATTTGCGATTCAGTTCCTGTCAATGAAGCTCACAGCAGCAAGCACAGCTAATGACTTCAGTCCAGACATAGATTTCATAGAGGCCATGCAAGGACTTCCTCTGTATATCTTGCAGAAAGCAAAGGCACCATTTGAAGCACTCGAGATTCAAGATGTAGCAAGACAGGGACCTTCCCAGGCGCAGTTTGCTCCATCATATCTCAATTTTGAGGTTTATCCACAATTGCTAGATAAGAACAGTTGAAGATTACACAAGATCTCCCCACCCCCACCCCTAGGATTCTTTTTTATAATTTTCGAAAATTGATGTTAATGAGTTAGGGTTTTGGGCTTTTTAAATAAGCGTTTGGTCCACTGAAATCCTGCCTAATGGAGAGATACATAAAAATAACTGTGGATATTATGCAATTATTGCATAAATATCGATTCGACCGTTTTTCTTTTCAGTTTTCTCTTTGAATTTGAAAGAAATTGTATTGAGATGTAATCAATAAATCGGAAAAAGATGGATTATTTTATGAAAGAATTTTTGAGCCTGATCTTAGGCCCTGACTCACCCTCCGTGGACGAACCTTGTGGAAGAACCCTTAGGTGCTGGGCCGACACTGACACTGAGAGACGAAATCTAGGGGGAGCGAATGAGATTAAATATCTCATAGTCCTATCCGCTTTTTCGTGGGGAGATCAAAATTTAGTGAGAGTCGGAAAAGAAGTTTCAAATCTGTATAACTCAAATCCAGAAGTCAAGAATTATACTCGAGTCGATTGTATCCATACGTTGACACATGGTGGAATTAACAAAGTTTTATTAATAAAGTGTATAATCTATTTTTTTTTCCATCTTATTTTCTTGGATTATCTTGCATTTAGTTGCAATCAGATGTCTGATTAAACGTGTAATGACTTGAATTTATTCAGCAAGACTTGATGTTTTGTGACATATATGTTGATTGCACAAGAGACAGAAGCTAACCATGTCTTTGACTTCTAATATTTATGACATGATGCCAATCAAATACGCAGACAGTCTCACTGATATTCCAAATAATTTTGATAAATAATAAGGGACTCAAAACAGCATTAATATAATTAAGCACCACATTTCACATTAAATCTATATTTTGAAGAGGAGAAACAAATAAAATTCTTAGTGGAAAGAAAGTTAACCCCATTTATTAATTAGATAGATTAGATTCCTGCCTGGAAATGTTGATCATGTTTTCATCAAAAGTTCATCTGTCAGTAGAGTTTCTTCCTTGGGTCTGCTCTTTTTCTTGTTTTTGTTTTCTTCTGGAGTGGATGCATTAAATTTCTTGGCCTCACCAATTATTAACAGTTGATAAATAGCAATCACCCAAATAGACATTCAATTAACATGTCGAGAAGGGAGGAGTGGAGTAGGGCCCTTGGAAAAATATATAAAATCTTGTTTTTAAAATAAAGACAATAGCTCTCGCAACTAAGGTGCAATTTGGGTAGGTGGTGGGGGATAAGACTCTAAATGGAATGAATGTTGGGATTGTGAGACAGCACTTGAAATTTTAAAATATGAACTGATAAAATATTATAATCATCAAGTATAAAAATTTTAAGAACCATAATTGGGCAAGAAGGTGATGTAACATCTGTCTCCAACTAAAACACTAAATAGAAATTTCTCATATGTCAAGTGAAAAAACAAGCAACCAATGCGTGAGATTTGTTGTTTTTAGTGGAGACAATAGTCCAAATGAAACCAACATGATAGGGAAATGAATGGATTTATCAGCAACTTGACTTTTAACATTCCCCTATATTCCGCTTTATTGAATAAATATATTCAAGAAACAAAAAAAATCAATCTAACATGAGAATCCATCTATAAAAACCCATGTCGACAAATGCAAGTGAAACCCACAAAAAATAATGCACTACACTAAATCTCTCAGATGTTGCCAATTCATGACATGAATGATTGAAAAGGGATCATAATGCATTTTACTCTATAAAATTATCAACCACAGAGAGCACCACTTAGCAAGCAGATACATTGCATCCATTAAATTACAGCTTTGAATGGGCCAGACTTTGCCTCAAAGATGATACACAATGTGGGTTCTCCAAATTCTCTAAATGATAAGAGTTTATGAACCTTTAAGGTCCCTTTTCTTCCTCTTTTCGTCCAATCTCTCCATTGACTACCTTTTGACTCATTCTTGCCTGTTTCTTGGAGTATATGCATGAACAAGGAGGAGGAACTAGGCCTATTGGGACCCCTTTGTAACAAATTGGATAGAATCATATTCTTAATATTGATCAGGGGTCACGTAATTGCACATACATCAGGCGAAGATGGGACAGATTCCTTTTAACTAATATGGGCAAGTTCAAGGATCCAAGAACAGTGTCTATCAAGCTTTAAAGATGGTGGAAGTTGTTCATTAGTCACTAAATAAAGATTATGAGATCAACCCTTTGTTAGTCTTGAACGTGGCTTATCGGTGTCGAAGCTGTTAGAAAAGATTGTAAAGGTGGTCGAGGCCCTCCGGAGTAGATATTTTTTGTCTCTTCAAATTATCACCTTAAACCACTTTGACAAAGGACGTTATCAGTTGTATTCAATGGATATTCGAATAATATCTGAAATGAACGATCAAAACAGAACAAATGGGGGCTTCTTTGACGTGGTACTGGACTAGAGAAGAATAATGCAATCCTAGGAAATTTCCAACTTTTAAGTCCCGTAGACTTACCCAGTGTCCTTAACCTGCATCAGCATGTTGCGTAATTTCATTTCTGTACATGCTACTTGGGTAACTGGTCGAAGTACAATTTATCAGCATCAATTTTTTTATTTTTTTATTTGGTTATTAAAAGTTAATCAGCATCAAATTTTGGACTCATAAGCAAAAAAAGTACAAACCAATGTACAGTGATTTAAGGGAATCACAGGAATACTTTCCTTACTCTTTTGTATAAAATGTAGTTCTACAAGTGTTTTGTCCCTCAACAAAAATCAAACAAACAATAAAAAACTAAACAAAAATCTTCCCCAAGTGAGGCCCTCTCAAAGCAGTGATACAACTTCAGCATCTGCAGCACTATATTCTTAGAGATTGAACGGCAACTGGATGTTTATTGTTTTAGTGGCTGGCCAGGCCCAGGTGTGACAACTTTACTAAGTCTAAGTTAACCTTTAGTTGCCGGTCTTCTGCTTTTAATTTGCAGACATGTCCAGAGAAAACCTATACAGAAACGCAATTCATTAGCATTGGCATGAATAAAGGTTCTGATTATATTAATGAAACATAAACCCCGTCAGACGAATCAAATGTCAAATAAACCCATTTGTACACAAGCAAATCATTGGACAGAATTTAACAGACATGGTAAATTTGAAGCATGATTATATGATGAGTATCATCAGGCTGAGGTATCAAATAAAAAGGTCCGACAAACTTGCTACTATCCCCGATGATTGTGGAACGTTATAATCAGCTTCTTCCACCTTCAATCAATAATATCACAAGCAAAAATTTTGTGTACTCCAGCGAAACACAATGGGCACGGCACAAATCCTACTGAAGCAGAATCGGATGTGAACTTTATCATTTTCATGGATCACATTAATTATTTCAGACTTAACCAAAGTTATGGTAAAATTAGAAATTCCTAAATTTCTATTCCCCAAAAGTAGTTCCATATAGAGGGATAGTTTGAAATAAAACATCAAAGCAATAGTTTTTTTAAATTTTATTTTATGACCTTTATACATAAGAACGTCATATTTATAATAACATTTTTAGGGAGAGTTAATCACCAAATTTTCCCAGATATAGGAGGTGAGAATGACAGGAGCTCGAATTGAGCTCGTGAAATTTTGCTGGCTAGCTTGAGATAAATGGAAAATACTGAGCTCAGCTCCAGCTCGTAGAATCCAAAAGAAATAAAGCTCATGCTTAAGTTCACGTGCTTGAGACTTGGCTCGTCTCCGTAGTCTCATGAGTTGTCTCCACTTAACTTAGAGCCCTAGTTTCATTCAAAATCTAGTGTTGAAACGAATTCACCAACAATCTGTTCAAATGATGAGTATGTTTACAACAATGTCAACATTCAAATGTAACATGTGTGCATGTTCAGTGAATCTTGACCACCAAACTGAGCAGTGCAGCACAGGATATTAACTTTATGAAACCTTTAATTATACACCACAAGACCTACAAGCATATGAATCTATAATGAGAGAGAACCAACATCCTAACATCCCGAAAATCAGATAGAGCCTTAACATGAACAACTGTAACCCCGAATCTTCATTGCTTGACAAATCACTCAAACTGTTTCTCAGAACATGAATATGAGATTTTTAGGAACTGGTAACCTTGGATATTACGATATTGTTCTACATTACATTAAACTTACATATCAGCAATTCTTTTCCTCTTATTAGAAGAGATGAATGGATATAAATCCTTGATGGTCATACTACCAAAATCACCACTGAGATTCTGACTCAATATATTAGATCCAAAACCTGTAGTCCCCAGTACATCCTTAAGCCGTCCTTCCAAATTTTCCATGAAATTGAAACCTGAAAGCATGCCGAATGTAAGCCACAGTCGATCAATGGAGTGTTGCCAAACATAAAAGAAAAATGAATAAATCAGTCAAAGAAAAAAGTAAACAAAGTCGTAGCCAAAATATAACGGATGAAAGGACATCTAGGCTAGAAAGGTAGTAATATGGTTACATATTTATCATTAAAAATTGTGAGATACAAGTCCGCAATGCACAAGAATCCAAGTTCAGATTTCTGACATCACTCAACTTTCAATTGAATAATCACTATAAAGCACTATCTTTCAGTTCTTAGGGGCATAACATTCACCCTTTTCAAATTATAATTATAGTTATAAATTACCAAAAGTCACAGACCAGTATGGTATAAACTCTGAGTTCACGAGCTCAAAAGAGCAATCCAAATCTTTTAATGCCAAAATTCATCAAACAAATGCATTAGCATCTAGGCATAATAAATCATTTTTATAAAAGGAGCAAATGTGCCATGAAACTGAGGTTTCAGTCGCAGTTGTAGACTGTGCGTCCTAACTATGTCTTGAGGTCAGGCACACGCCTCATGGCCTTGTAATAACAATGTAATAAACAAGACATATTCAACTGCTCATAAAAGTTCTGAAAGTATAACATCTTAATAAAATTCATATATATTTATATATCTTCGTCACTAAGTTTTTGCATATAATAAGAGGTCCTGAAAATTGATATTGATGATAATAAAAGAATACTGACATTAAAATAAAGACATAAAAAAGGTCCTGTTTTTCTATATCAATTTGAAATACAGACAAAAAGGATTCATAAGTGAACATACTGAGGGTTCGAAGCATCCGTAGGTCAAATTTCTTCGCCATATCCTCATGACCGATCTTCTTCGCGCGAAGATAGACCAAATTTTTTAAACCCGTCAATAAATCCTGATTAACAAAAATAATGAAATTCAAACCCCGTAGCTTAAGTCATTAAGAAAAGATAATGCACCAACAGAAACAAAATCAAGAAACTTGAAAACAAAATTGAATTCACCAATTCAGATTCTGTTAAAGAGCAAAGCCAGCGGACATCGTCTACATCATTATTCTCTAGCACGCTTTGCTTATACATGGGCTCAATCGATGAAACTTCAATGTTCACAAAATCAAAGCTTCCTTGAAGAAGAGGAAAGGAGCTCTATGCGTGCCGACCATCTTGGGATTCAAGCAGGAACAGGGATGTTAATGAAAGTTACCCAACCTCGATTTGACAAAAGATTGATATTTGATTTATTAATTTTGTATATTAATTATAAAATATATAAAAAAATATTTATTAAATTTAATGTTATACTTTTTTTAATATATAATTTATTTTTTTAATGAAGATTTTATAATTTATATTTATTAATATGTTTAGATTCGATAAAAAATTGAATAAATTCATGAGTCATTAATACATTCGTTAAATAAAATTTGAGCTCAGTTCGATTATAAACGAGTCGAACTCAAACATTTAAGAGTTTCGCTCGACTTGGTTAGGTTTGATTACATCTCTAAGCATGAAGACCACTCAAATATGATTTTATAATAAAAATATTAACTTAAATATATATTTTATGTATATGTGATCTAGTTCAGTTTTACGTAATTACAATTCAATTTTGAGTATACGATAATTTATTATGTTTTGACATATATGATCAGTTATACGATTTAAGAAATAAATTCAATTAATTCATTATTTATTATTCTATAATATCTAAAATAATAATTTAAATTCAGTTTTTATAATTTTCTTCAATTTTTCTATATTACAATTATATATAAATTATCGTATTTCATTTAATTTTAAAAATAAAGTTGAGTTATTTAAATTGTTTTATTATAGATTTGCTAATTGTGTGACTTATAAATTAAATTATTTTTAAATAAATATAAATATTTTGTAACCGTCTTTTTATTAAATTATAATTAGCTACACAAATTTAAGAATAAACAAATATATAAATAGAATGTAATAATTTATATTTGAATTATTAACATTATATTCAGTTATTAATAGTAAATAAAATATTTTTTTTTCTTAAACCACGATTTAAACTGCCGGTTCGGTTTGAGTTAAAAACCATAAACAAATCATGATAATTTCGATTTTAGGTTATAAAACCAAAATAAGAATTTAAGATTAGAGTTCGATTTGACTTTCGGTTTTTTCTGATTTGGAATTTGATTTTTCGGTTTAGACTATATCTTTCTTTCCAATATCTGTGATAATTTCCACCACGAAGCCAATATGCATTAAAATCAAATAATTTCTTATTTCATATCGTATCGCGTATAAAAATTCGAGAGCATAAAACTTATATTATCATAAAGCTATTAAACATGTAATGTTAACATATAATTCATGTAATTATGTAGGTAACATCATATTAAATCATATAAAGCATGTAAACTAACAATTTGATGCTTGACGACTGATCTTTCTAGTGCTGATGGTGGCACAATCCATTACAGGACCTTTGCTCTGATACCAACTGAAAAGAAAATAGTTTAAATCGTCAAACGTTTACCAAACTTAAAAACATTATTTGAAAAGTATAGTTCATACTATAACCTCTCAAAAATCTCTCATAACATAAATAAAAATCATGTAATATTTTTAACATAACTTAAAATCATAAATCATAACTAGTGCGGAAAACTAGCGTCGGTCCTCGGGTTATGTGCACCTTCAGTCCAGAAAAGTCAACCATCAAGACCTTCATTAACATAATTATCATAATCACCTACATCCATCACACCTAGTGAGTCTAAAGACTCAACACACCATAATCTTGATAACAACTACTACATATACATATCATATACAACAGTGAAAATACTTGTATTTAAAATATCATTTTCATGAAGATGCGTAAACTTTAAACATTAACATTTTCGTAAACATTTTCATGATGCATAACCTTTAAATATAAACATGTTCGTAAATATTTTCATAAACTTTTGCATAAACGTTTTCATATCATCATAAACATATTCATATTCATATTCATATCATCATCAACATACATGTATTCCCTTTTTTCCTTTCGTTAAATTCAGATCGTTAATTGTGACTTTCGTGTTCGTCTATGTCTACGTGTTAGGCGATGGATCCATCTACATGTAACCACAGTACTGGGCGGCGAGAACACCAGCAACACTCTCACCGGTCAACTGGGCCTTGGCCTATCCTCATAATTTGGAAATACGATCGTCGGGGCTCCCTCGAGGGCCTTCTCCCATAGACGGGCTCCCTCTGGGGCCCTCTCCCACAAATGGGCTCCCTCTGGGGCCTTCTCCCCTCACGACATCCCCATTCATATCATCATATTCGTATCAATGGACATAAAATCATCAGGCTCCCACTGGGACCATAACCCTCACGATATCTCCAACATATCATCGTATTAGTCACAATTACTTCACTTCTTTCAACGTTTCATATTCTCATCACTTTATAAAATTTAAACATGCATATACGTTTTTCTTTTAAACTACGTTTCGTTTTATCATGAAAACTTATAAATATAATAAATCATAACATATTAAATCATAAAATCCATAAACATTTTAAAAATACATTTTTAACATATTAAAAATCCGTAAACATTTAAAATAAACGTTTTAACATATAAAAATCATAAAAAGCCATAAACGTCTTAAAATCATCATTTTAACATATTAAATCATAAACATTTAAAATAAACATTTTGACATAAAAATCCTTAAACATATAAAATTCCATATACATTTAAAATAATCATTTTAACATAAAAAATTCCATAAACATCCATAACCATTTAAAATAATCATATTAGCATGTAAAACAGTATTCAGAGCACTGTCATGACGTTAACTAATTTCTAGGCCTCGAAACGACATCCCAAATCATTCCAAACTTAACATATGATCTTAAAATACACCCATAAATATTTCTTAGACGTAAACTTATGCCCTCGACTAATTTCTCAAATCGTTTTTAAAACTTAGACGTACATCCCGGTTTTGACTCGTATGAACCCGAAACTTAACCAAACTTTCTCCAATTTGAACCAAAGCTTAATAACACCTAAATAAACTATTTTCAAGCCAACACAAGCCAATTAAAGCCCATGGATAGCCTATACTACCTACTGAAAATTTCTGCACAAACCCTAGCCCATATTTGGTTCGAACCTAAGCTAACCTCGACTCCAGCCCCTCAGCCACATGTCCAGACCTTAGTTGACCATCCTATGACCCTGACTAACCCATAAGGAACCTGCTGGACCGAGCCTCCCACGTCTAGAAGCCGAAGCCATGCCGTCGCGACCCGCCAAGCTATGCACGGCCCTCCCTCATCGCCCAATTCCCTAGCCCTTTGAACCAGCATCGTGCAGCCTCTCTAGGATACTCACGCAACCCCCTAGTGTCCCCTGGTAGTGCCCTATCAGCAGGAAAGATCCGCAAGCCTCTAATTTCCCTAACCGAAACCCTAGTGCCCAAAAAACATGCAATTTTCGTTCAACCTTGCACCCCTGCTGTCCAGCCCCTCCAACATGCATCTATGGACTCTTAAACATGTGAAAAATCATTCTTTCAAGTTCCTCTACTGTGGCAGCCTCTTTGTGCATCAATAGGAGGAGTTTTAAAAAAGAAAAACTCTTGTTTTGTGCATGTATAGCCATAAAAACGAAAATATGAAAAGTGTATCATGTTTTTCATGCAATCATGTACCAAACACATAATATGGTGTGAAAGATGAGAAAAAAGAGATTAAGACGTATCTTTGCATTTTAAACGTACGATTTTACGTTGACGATTGCGAAGAACGACCTTGGCTTGAAACTCTCTTGAAACCTTCAACTTTTTCCTTCAATTTGATTGTGTGTGCAGTGTGTTTTTGAAAGAAAAGAAAGAGTTTGAGTGGGGAAGGGGAGTGGGACGTGTATTTGTAGGAATTAATGGGGAGAAATTGCACTTTAAATAGATAAATAAAACACTAACCAAGCTTAGGCCCATTAGGTAGTTAATTAGGCCCAATTAAGTTCATTAGTGATTAATTAAAATATTAAAAATAATTTTTCTTAAATAAGTTTGTGAATTTATTAGCCGGATTGCTAAAACATTCGTATTTTGTTAAAAATCCAACACCGATAAAAATTACGTCTCGACACATAAAATCACCTCAAAACCTCTTATTTTCAAAAATAAGAAAAAACATCACTCTTATTTTAAATAATTAGAAACAAATAATCAATAAAAACATTTTCTATTTTTCAGCCCTCGGTCTCCGTTCCTAGATCGTAACTCGAATAACCTTTAAAAATACATTTTAATGCAACCATATAGAAAAATATATTTTAAACATGTCAATATGCACAACATAATTAATTCATGCAGTTAAAACATTTAATTAAAATATAAGAGAATTTAATAATTGCATGCATGTGGTTCGCGTGGACTTTTAAATTTTCGGGGCGTTACAAAAATGTACCTCTTAGTCACATTTTCAAGATTTTTGCCTTAAAAACCAATCCATCTGAATGAATTAACAATAAAGAAAGACAACATAATATCAACTTTGAGATGATCAAACAAAGGAAAAGTATTTACATTCATTTTGAATTTATTCTTCTTATTTATTTTCAAAAGAGAGTTTGCTTCATTTTCTAGTTATGAAACTTGTGATTTGTAGTGCTACTATCACAAGTTGGAAGTCGTTCTATTTTGGAAGACGACTGTCATATTCCTGAGCACCATAATTCGTCTTAAGGACAAAAAATTTTCTCACATCGACTTCAAATTTGCTAACATATCTTCATGAGTTTAGTTATCTTCAAGTTGCAGATCAAATGAAGGTGTTAAAGGAGAATTCACACCAACAATCTTAAGATGTATATTATTCTTCAAATTCTTTCTTTTTTTGGTTTACAAATTTGAAGATGTATGATAATGAACATGAACGATTTCAAATTATGCAGTCTCACGACAATACAAAAAAAATGTGAATTGCTGAATTTCAAATATCATGTTTTGAAATTTTAATGTTTCTTTTTGTAAGAGTAATTTAATTTGATGTTCTTTCGAATAATTTGATTGAACAACTATGAATATATTTATTTTCTGTGCAAAATACAAGGGTTATAAATATATGAACCACAAGGATTATGCTAATCACATGAATATGAGTATGTCCATTCAAGTAGTTTTTTAGCTCAAGAATTCAAAAATTTTGTGTATTGATTTTAAGAAGATTCTTGAGATTAAGGAAATAGAAAATCAGAATATATAAGACTAAAGATCTTAAACTTATACTATAGATTGAAAAAGATAATCAGTCATATGTCTAAAATTTATAACATCAAATAAGATATGCATTGAAGCATAAATTGTCTCAATCCATTTACTAGAAAGTTTTATAGCTCCTTAAATAGAAGAAAAGAATATTTCAACATATTGATTGATGACAGTATAAGATATGAGATGTATATCTTGCGAAATGAAAGATGAAGTTTTAATGATTTCTAATGGATATAAGAATGAAGGATATAAGAATGAAGAATCAATTATATACAATGTGTTGTATATATTGTGACAAGTTGTTGTACTCGTTTTTTTATTTCAGTTGAATTTTGTAAGTTGTATACACTTAAAACTTTGAATTTGCAAGATATTAAATCTTGCATTAAATTTTTTTATGATTTCACACTCACAATGGAATTCGCGATTCCAAGTTCTAAATTTTTTAAGCAAATATGCTTAAATCTAAATTTGCAAGATATTTAAAATCTTGAATTTAGATTTTTAAGTTAAAACACTTAAAATTTGGAAACTTAGAAGTTTCAATATCAACCCAACAATAAGTGAAGCGATAAACTTGAAAAATACTATGTTGTCAAATTTGAGAATAATATATAAAGTTTGAATTATTTAAGCAAGAATGATTAAATCAAAACTTAACAAGATATAAAATATTGAATTTAGATTTATAAGTTCATATTGCTTAAAATATATAAAGTTACGCTTACCAAATTTGTGGGAAGGAAGCTTTTGACAACAGTATTTGAACTACATCATTTTCCTTTCTTTTTTCTTTTTAATTTAATTCTACATGAAAATTTTTTAAGCTTTCACGCTTAAAAATAAAAAATTTACAATATATAAATTCTTTTGTTTGGATTTTCTAAGTTTGTGCTTAAATTTCAAACATTAGAATTATATTACAAAATTGTTTTGAATTATTTCAAAAAAGTGTATTTAAATCCAAGTTTATAAGAAATTATTTCTTGGATTCAGATTTATAACTTTTAACGTTTATATTCAAATTTGATAGCACTCTATTATACATTTCAAAATTTGTGTAACTTCAAAAATATAATAAAGTCTTATAAAAAAGTGTGGGGTGCAATATTTAAGGTAAAAATATCATGTTAAAATATGACACAAAAATAAATCAATGATGGTAGGTCTGGATGTGATCGTCAAATACAGAATATCGTCCTAAATTTAATCTCCAATGTTGTTATCATTTTCGATTGAGTGAAATCATAAGATAACTTAACAGATTTGTTGTATATAGTCTTGGATGGAGATCAAATATATAGCTTTTATGAGGAATGAGCTTAAATTCTACAAAATAAATTTTCATAGTGGTAACACAACCTTGTTGATTGGAGATCCTAAGATCTTGGTTCAATATCACAACAAAATTATGAGAACTTGAACTAACATTGGGGAATTATTCTCTTCTAATTCATAGGACGATGAGTGTATTAACATACTAAGGTAGTTAGATTAATTATTGTATTTTAAATTATTTCATTACCTATAAAAGATAAAGTTTTGTATTATATGATTAAAGAGAAATCACTTATGTGAGTGTGAGGACGAGTTGTTTTAAAATAACACTTATGAAATCAAGATGTGTTCAATAACCAAAACGGACACAACCGAAAAACCAAAAGAAAATGATGGATATGTTATTGTGTAGGTACTGTTGTCTGGTTTTACACAAACCGACTAGAAGTTTAAGACATCATATTCACATAGTAGCTAAGTAAATATGATATTATTCTGCCAAGAAGGTTTAAATCCAAAAGTCACATCTCATGATGCGATGATCTTATTAGTAAACTATCTTTAGATATCAAGTGCGTTCATACATTAATTAATTCAAATGGGGGATTGTTAGAATATTTGAGTTCAATGAATAGANAAAAAAAAAAAAAAAAAAAAAAAAAAAAAAAAAAAAAAAACTTAACTTGAGAAGAACGTTCAAATGTGTGTCTTAAAAGCTGTGAGGAAGTTTCTCAAGCAGCAACGGAGGTCCAGAGGCGCCTAGGCCACCCGTTAAGCGACGATGTTTACCAAGAGTTGAGAATTTCCACGAATCTTTGTCACCAAAATATATCTCTTGGACACATTTTCGATATTTGTGACTTAAATATCAATCAATCTGAATGAATTAATGAGAAAAAAAAGAGCATTTTCATTCATTTCGAACTTCTTCTTCTTCTTTCTTCTCAAAATGGAGTTTGCTTCATTTTCTGCATATGGAACTTGTGATTTGTAGTAATACTATCACAAATTGAAATTTGTTGTATGTTGAGAGACAATTGTCATATCCCGTTAACGCCATGTACATGACAAATTTGTGTCAATAACAAAGAGTTTTCTCTTAGCTCGGCTTCAAATTTTCTGACATATCTTCATGAGTTTAGTTATCTTCAGGTTCAGTTCAAATGAAGATGTTAAGTAAAATCTCCATCAACAAAAATATCAATTGAAGCCAAGAAATATTCAATAACTGATAGTTCCCGAAAGGGATATTGGTTCCAGGTTGAATCGAATTCCACTTCAATTGTGAATCGGATTAGTTGCTTTAAAATGAATCCGAAATCATTTTAATCTAGTACCACAACTAGTTCTAACACCGGTTTCATATAAATATAATAGATAACACGAACACTACACACACACATATAGATAATTAATAAATAAATTAAGATTTGACATGAGACTTATATATAATTTTGGTCTCAATCTGTTTCAATCCAGCTTATTAGTTTCAGTTTTGGATTGAATTACGCTCACAATCCGCTAAATCCGGAAACGATCCAATACATTATTATACATAATTGGTTTGGTTTCATCACCCGGCAATCTGAAACCAATCTGATCTGGTCCAGATCATGCCTAGGTAAAACCTGTAAGTATAAACGAGTGAGATTTTAAATTGATTATATTAAATTTGAAAAGTCATTTTTTAACTTTCGAGAGTAAAAATGACTTATCATTAATTTTGACATAATTAATTCAATCTTTAAAAATAATAAGTGATTATGAATTTTACCTTCACAACCTTAGATATATTTATATTTTTATTGTTTTTCTAGTAAAACGTACATCCCAATCAAAATTTTTAGTAGGATCGAATAAAAATCCAAAGTACCTCATAATCATATTCCATTGATCATATGAGCGAGTTGAACAAAAACCAAAATGGAACCTTCCTAAACTTGTATCCCAACTCGAAATAAGTTTATAATTTTATTACAAGTTTGATCACTTAATCATATTAAATTCTTTAACGTTAAATTTAACCTCTTGAATCTAAAGGACATCAATGAGTAATCCACAATCGATGACCATGTGACCCCTAACCGTACAATGGTAGCAGGTTATAATATTTTGTGATTTTTGAAATGCAATACAGATTTGGTCATTGGGCATAACCTTCGTTTATAATTTAATTCTTTAAAACTAGATTCTCATTTTGATAGAACCTGTCGATCACGCTCCATGCTTGGGATGAATACAAGAATTAGAGTTGGGACGGACTTGAACTTAATGTAACAAATTATATATATAACCAAAAAGTCGTTACATTAGACTGTCGAATGAAATTGTGTCATAGAGACTTTGGGTGTCGAAAATATGAACTTTAGTGGGCTAAGTAAAAAACTTTCATATATAATTAAAAAAATATATTGGGTTGAGCTTATTATAGGCCTGGACTGATCTAAGCTAAATCCATCCATGCTGTATGCTTGGCATATGCACGTTATAAAAACGTAGACATAAATATAATAGCACCCACAGAAAATCAACGGCAGTATATGAGCAACGCAATATTCTACTACACATATCCAGATTGTGTCTAGTACTAATATTTATTATTGGTGCGTCGAGAGCCTCTATATATGCATGCACAGCAGCCGTGGGGTGGCGGAGGCGGCGGTAATAATCACAGTTGTAGCAGTGGTGGTATCAGATATAACTGGTTTTTACTTTAACAAGTTCTTCCCAGAGTACTGTAACATGTTCCCAAAAGCAGAAATACTCTGCTTTTGAATTGAGGAATCTGTTATTTTTAAATTTATTTCAATATAGCTGGTCTAATGTGTTTTAGATAAATTGAATTTTTTCTTAAAGCAAAGCCCTTCGTCTTAGCGAAATTCATTTGAAACTTGAAAGGAACGAAAGAGATAAAACAGTATGGAACAATCATGTAAAGTTCGGAAGCCAAGATTTCTATTAATGAAAAGAACAAGAAAAAACAATAAAAAGACATCAATTTTTCCCACAAGCAAAGAACTATATGCTAACATGTAGAAAACAATCTCTTCATTCCAACCATTCGTCCCCTCCAAAGAAGTACTTGATCAACATTTGACAGCAGAAAACATCTCCAGTGATAAAACTTTAGGCAGATTGCTTGTACAATTTCTCAACCATCTTCCTATATTCTGCAGTTGAAAAAACAACAAAACTCAAATCAGACACACATACCGCACAGCTCTTCAGGGATCTATAAAACCACAAGTACCATGAATTTATCAAGGCAAGTGATAGATCTCAAGTACAAGTGTTAGCGTGTGATATTACCTCCTTGGTTTTCCCACAGTGAAGCCGCCGCAGTGTTCAGCGGTGAGCTTGTATTTGGCTCTAGGATACCGTCAGAAACAGGAAAATAAGATCAGAGACAATCATGGAAGGCATCCAAAGAGGAAACTTTTTAATCTCTAAAAATGAGTTCTTGGTTCCTAAATTTTACGCCATTGATGGAAGGAAAGTGTTTTACCTCCAAGTAAACTCTGAATTGATAGCAAGATGGTCCTCACATCGTAAGCAGACGACCATTTATCCTGTGAACATTACCAAATAAATAATCAATTTACATGAAATATATTAGGTAATGCATTCAAGAATACAGTAGACGGAATTCATTAGCAACCTGTAATATATCCAGGCATATGTTCCCATGCAAATCGACGTTGGGATGGAAACAACTGGTCTCAAACTTCACCTTCGGAGGTTTAAAAGGATAATCAGCTGGAAAGGAAAGGGATAGTTTGTATTCCGTTCCTTCGAAAACCGTATCTTTGCTACCCGTAATTGTTCCTTTCCAGCAGAAAATGTTGTCCTCCTCCGGAAAAGCTGATATGCCAGCATCACCACCCATCTAAAGATAATTCCAAGAAAAGCAACATTGAAAAAATAAATTCAGGGCACCCAAAAATTCGTGTAAGTTTTACATTAAAGCCCTCAAAGAAAAGTTCTAGGTTGAATTTCATAGTCCTCACCATAAGTGCCATGAGCTCAGATTGTAACCTGCTCATTGAACCAACAAGAGTTAGACTAGAGTTTTGCCGTAACATCAGAGTACCAAGGGCTAATTACAAATATTTGGTAACGAAACTTTTTTTTAAACCCAAATCAAGAAATATACGCTATTAAAAATCCATCTACCCTCGAGGAATTCAATCGACCAAGCCCTTTCAGATTTAAAACAAAATTCAGGGTGAGAGGTCATAATCACCCTAAAATACAACATTTTAATCATATGGTAAGAGTTTACAGAATCAATAGAAATTTCACGAAAATTAGGGCAAGAAAAATTCCAGATTTCACCGACTCTTACCTTCTCAAAACAGACTGGGTATCCACGGTTTTCGCGGTGGGTACAGGCTGCTTTGATGGCGTCGCCGCCGGAGCTTCAGCCGTTGTGGTGTTTGTGTTGGGGTTTCTGTCTTGGTTGTAGGAGTTGTTAACAGCGGACATCTTTAATCCCTAGTCTGTTTGATTCCTAAAATCGAGTTCGAGATTTGAAAAATGGAGTGTCGGAAATGCAAGATTTCGTCGAAATAGAAGAAGAATGGACGGAATCTGTTCTTCTTCTTAGAATAGCAAACGGCGGACAGATCTGAAAAAGGAGTGAATTGATGTATAAAATGATGCCCATACTTTAGGTTATGAATTTCAAATTAAAATATTGACCGTTACAGAATATGCGGAAAAGTCTTGCTGTTTAACGGCTATATTTGATTTCATTTTATATTTTAATGATAGGCTGAATAGACCGGTGGGGCGTCCAAAGTATCGGGTCTGCACCTGGATCTGTGACCCATTTCAATTGTTATATTATATTATATATATATATATATATAACAACATTTTATATTATGGATGCACACAAGCCGAGTCGAGCTTGACTCGATTTAACTTGTGTACGGTCGAGCTAGGTCGAGTATTCAATTTCAAGCTCGAGTTTGACTTGTGAAAATATCAAGATACTCAAGATCGTGCTGGAAAATCTCGAAATTGTTTATAGCGTAATTTTATGTTTTAAAATTTTGTATTTATATGGATACAAATACCCTTAAATTGTATTATCTATACTATTATATTAAGTGTGAGGACATGACAATAGCTACCTAGAGAGGACACCAAATTTTTTTACAATTTTACCTTTGTAGGATATTAATATTACACTTTTGTTTTGTTTTGTTTTTTTTTTAATTTCAACACACAACAATTCAAATATCAATTTAGTGCTTCCATAATTTGTCAAATTTCACTTTAGTCCATCGATAATAATAAAAAAAAATTGTAACTAGTATTATATTATATGTGTGTGTAGTTACTCGTATAGCTCTCAAGTTACTCTACTACACACTTAAAACTCGAACTCGACTTAAGTACAGAGTCGAGCTAGTTAAACTCGAGCTCGATCAAATCGAGTTCTAACCAACCACTCACGACTAGTTTGATTCAATTCTACCCCTATTTTATATGTAGTTTTCATTGAATGTGTAATGCTTTAAATAGAAGAATTCTTACGAATAATATTAAAAATTATGAAGATTTATTCGGAGATGATAGATGATCAAGTGATATAGAAAATGAATTGGTGGATAATTAATTATTTGATGAATTTGTTGCGGGGAAATTGAATGACTATATGAATAAATGATAACATGTTAAAAGTAAAAAAATTTACGGTAAAAAGTAAAAATCTCAAAACTATCAATATATTAAACTACAGACTTTATAAAATTTTCTCTCTACTTAATTATATTGTGATTTTCTTTACTAATTGAGAGACCTATTTATAGAATTTCTTTAGAAATAATCCAAAAATAAATACATCATTACATACATCATCACACACTAATTTTCAATATTTACAACTCTTATTTTCAACATTTTATTTTCAACATTCAATTTTCTTATTTTCAACAATATCTATTAATAATATAAATTGTCCTATTTGACGTGCACCCAACGGATATTGAGTACAAGAAGTCTTATCACCTTAATAATATGACAAAGGCTTTATCAAAATTTAAAGTAGCGAGACCGGGTTTGTAGCTCAGTGGTCTCACCCCGCCAGATTAGCTGAATTTCTTCTCCGGGTTCAATCCCCCCTCCCCGTGTGTATTGTAATAAAAAAAAAATTTTAAGTAGCATTGGGCATACATACATACATACATACATATATAGATACATACATACATATATACTCCATTCATGTCTCACAAACATGTACGTTGGTCATTGTCATCTAATGTTACGTGCACTACTTCACAAATATGATAGGAATGCATTGTTCATTTTTTACCCGATGTCTAAAATTTCTTAATATGTGTATTTATATGTCTCCAAAGTTTTTGAATTTGTAATTTAAGTTTCAATAAAATCAATTGCCAAGTCAACTCGTGTATTTAAACTCCACTCTTACAAGATCGTGCATTATTCCACCACTCAACAAACAGACTCCTCTTCCACGGAATAATTTCATTATATTCATAATGCTGAATCATCAGTTGATATTGTAAAACATGCAAATTTCAAATTCGATGTATTATTTTTGTCCTCAAAAATTGTATTTAGTTATCAAGATTTTTATTTAAGATTATCTAAAGATGTGTGAGATAATTAAATCTTTATGTACAATTATCCAATGAGTTCAAAATTTAATAAGATAATATGTCTATATTTCGATTTTTGGGATATATAAATAGAAGATAAAGATATAAGATAAAGATAATGAGATAGATAAGAGATAATAATCTATCTTAGATTCAAAATTTAAATTCAAAGGTTTAAA
This sequence comes from Primulina huaijiensis, assembly GCF_012295235.1. NCBI lineage: Eukaryota > Viridiplantae > Streptophyta > Magnoliopsida > Lamiales > Gesneriaceae > Primulina > Primulina huaijiensis. The sequence continues at coordinate 6,500,678 of NC_133319.1, read as the reverse complement.
CTTCAGGATAATGCACGATCAGGATAGCGGTCATCCCCTATAAATAGGAGGCCTCCCCCCATTCGACAATCACACCACATTTGGAAGCAAAATTTCGAAACTTGCTCTCTGTACTCTCTCCATATTTTCGAAAGTTAGTGTTCCAAATTCTGCCGAGTAGCGAAGCTCTGCAGCAGTCCAGATCCAGGCTCAGTTTCAAAATCTTACCATCACCGGTTCTCGTTTTTCGAATTATTCACAAGATAAGGGGGTTTTTGTTATACTATAATTTGCACACTTGTCTTTCGTAAGTGTGCTTTTGTTATGCATATATTCTTTCGTAATTGGGTTTTTGCTATATTATAATTTGTGTACGAATCTCCCTTCAGTTTTTTTTGAAAGTTCGTTCGAGCATAATGCTATTTTCACGATATGTTTTCTTCAAGATTTGTCGAGTTATTATGTTCAAAGCACTGTTAGGATTCAATTGGATATGGGAAAGGATTTCCGAACTATGACCCTTATACGGTGTGATAGTAACCGTTGTACGGCCTCACTCCATAGAGGATTAACATATTGGACATGACCTCACTCCTTAGAAGATTAACATATAGGAGACTGATATCAGGAAACCATGGAAATGAGATGAATTTCAGTGATAAACAAGCATGCTATACGAGTATGATATGTTGTGATTATGAAGTATGAATATTCGTTATTATTCAAGTTATGATATGCTATGTAAAATTTGAATTCAAATATATGTATATGTTGCTACATGTCTCAAACGGCCCCCCACTTGCAGAGTATTTCTCAAAATACTCGAAGAGCAAATGGTAGAAGAATAGCAAGAACAATTTGTGGATGATAGAAGATCTCGAGTTATCTCAGAAATTTTAAAGCTTAGTTTATGTTTATCGCTTCCACACTATTAAAATATTTTTAATCAGCTTATTTTGGTATTTAAGTTGTGAAGACGATTCTTTTGTTGATTATTAGAAATAAACTGGTTTTGGTTTATACTGAACTATGAGACTTATTATTTAGCAATTATGTGATTATTGAATAACGCCAGTGTCAAATAAGCTCGATCTCGAAACGTGACAGATGTGCTCCGCAATCAGTCTTCTTTTCCATCGAACCCGATCACATAGCACATGTTGTTTGATTGCAATTGTGCTCGTTATAATGATTTTTTATTTTTAATGTAATAATCAGAAATTGATATGGCGATTGCAGTAATCTATCATTATTTAGGGTTGTCAATCGGGTCGAGTTTCCGGTCAATCCGCGAAAATTTTTTATTTTCTTTTCCAACCCGAACCTGTACCAACCCGAACACGAACCCGTCTAACCCGAATTTTATTTATTTTTTTTTAAAAAAATCAATGAAAAAAATTCGAGAAAATAAAAAATAATAATAATATTTTAATTTAAACACATAATGNTATCATTAGTTGTTGCAAAAATTTATTACGTGATCTGCCAATGTGTACCTGATCTGTGAAAAGTGACGTCGATTTTAGTTATTAATGTACTGACATCCAAATTCAAAGCCAAACCAGCGATTAGACCAAATTAAAGTAGTCACGATTTTTCGATATCAAACCAGCAATTATATCAAAATAATCAAATTAAAATTTATTGTAATAAAACCAAAATTTGAAAATTTAATGAATCAAAAATAAAAAATAAACAAATTAATAGAACAAAAAAAAACTATTTCTACTTAAAATAATTATGCTATCAATATCTTTCAATTTATTATCTTATTTATTTTCATATTATAAATTTTTATCATCTCATCCCACACAAGCTTGGTGGTGTCAGAGTCTCTCATAGTCTCCTATCAATATCTAATTAATTTTTTGACCAACATGCAACCATGATCAAACAAAATAAAATCAAATTCAGAAGAAGAAAAAATACATATAGAAAATTATTACAAAAAGTACATATGGAATCTTAATCTTTAATCATTAAAAAAAGTACAAGAAAAAGAAAAGATTTTATTTATTTATTTATTTATTTAATATCAATTTATTAACCAATAAAGAATAATTAATTGTTGGGGTAAAGGGCCCTAATCCCGTCGATATCATCTTGACTGAAATGCTTCCTCGGTTCTCCATATTCTACATGCGGAAACATTACAGCAGTCGGATCAGCGCTATGCCCTAACCCTAGTGTATGTCCTACTTCATGCAGTGCAACGGCCTGAATATCCAATGTCCCCTGCCGAACTTCAGTATCCCAGATCTCATCTGCATCGAAGTGAACCCTCCCATCTTGTGGATAAAACGCGTGCGCCAAGATCCCTCCCCGGCCGTCGAACGGGTATCCGTCCCCATGGTCCCAACTCTTGAACCCTATCTTTATATCACCACCTACGTAACCATAAGTGATTAGAAATCTGAACGGTGAGATTTGAGACCATTTGAGTAACGCGGTCACAATCGGGACCTTTGCATCTGGTCTGGTGTCAGGGGAGTACGAAAACGTGAGATTTCTCTTGTCCGGGGGCCATGCTCTAACAAGTCGATAGCGAGATGATATCGACAGGTGAACTTTTTCGAAACTGTGATTCACTTCGGAGTTTCTTATGAAATAATGATCTGGGGTTCCGCAACGAGGTTTCGACATCAGGTTCAGTGTTTCTTGATCGAGAACTCCCGTGACTTTAAGTTTGAAAAACGTTTGGTACTCCTTGACACCTGATTCCAGCTCGTCGTCGAAGAAATCATCGTTCATGTGGATTGAATTGTCGGGGTTGACGTATCCAAGATAAGAGAGGAACTTCTTTAACTCAATCAAGCCATTTGCATGGTCTCCCTTTCGGGTTCCATTCAAATCCTTCAGAAAGTTATGGTGTGCATGGCAGATGATAAGAATAGCAGACAAGACAAGTATGTATAAAAAAGCAATTTTGGAGGTCATGATTTTGATTTCTTGCACGCCAATGCTGCGTGTGTGTTCTTCGAGAGCTTCCCCCTTCCACCAACCACAATTTATTACGACTTTTCTAGCTATTTTCTTAATTTCCAAACACATTAAATTATATTGTTACAATTAGATTATTCCAAACACTTTAAATTATATTGTTACAATTAGATTCAATAACGCATGCCTAATTTCTATTTATCAAGTGATTTTGTTTATTTTCGGCATATGATGTGAAAATCATTTGGTCAAAGTTTTAAAGCATTAATGATTATGTTTACGATCCATAAATATTCCTAAGGTCACATCTCAAGACTGAGGTTAATGGACACCGACATTATTTTACAACCACACAATCAAAAACAACAAATCTGGTAGCACATTATAAACCAAAACCAGTTTATAACTCATAATCAAACTTAAAATTGTCTTTACAACAAAAATACTCTAACGATAAAATTAATCGGAAGCATTTAAAACTAAAATAATAAAAAAAAAATGAACAAAGATCTAATTAAAATTTCGTTCATCACTAGCCCCAAAATTGGTCATATTCTTCTTCTTCTATCTGTTATTCCGGCTTATCTGGGAAGTAGTAAGGAGTGAGCGATTCGTCACTCTGCAAGTTGGGGTCGTTCGAACACATACATAACAAAATGCATAAATTTCGAAACATATATTATTCATAACATGACTCATATCACAAGCATATCTTTGACAAGACACTGAGATTCTTCTACTTTCTATGATTTAATAATATCAATCACTGATTTCATAATTCTAAAGGGCAAGACCGTATAACGGTTATAATCTCACTGTGTAAGAGAAATAAAAATACCACTAGCAAAATGGAACAAGAATACCTAAATTACGATGAAAACAAATAAACAATAAAAAAAAATTTGTTAAACCATTCCTATATCAAAAAAATTATGGAATTAAACAAGATTCAGGGTTGATATACTAGTAAAATTCTTATAAATAATGAAATGAAAAAAAGGTGGTAGCGATAATTAAAAGTACACAAAATAGAAATTGTAATCCGGTATCTTTGAGAATTAAAAATTATAAGATAATTAATTGGGAGAAACCAAAAAAAAAAAGATATAAGGTTTTAAATTCGAAAATTTTCAATTTTAATTTAGAATTTGAGATCGAATAAATTCAATTCTAAATTAAAATATGTTATTTTAAAAAATTGAATAGGAGTTCTAGTTCATATTTGTTACTTTATTTTGTTTTATAAATATTTTTAAAATATAATTTATTTTTTTTAAAAAAATATGAGGGGGGCAGGGGCTTCAACCTAGCTACTCATCCCCCAAAATAACCTATGGAAAAAAATTGAGGACCACGCTCCGTCACACCTATCCGTTATGAAAACGAAAACACATCGCCCCCCAAATACATAATCCTTCTCTTTTTTGTCGATGATTATCGTTTGGGAGAGTTGACCGTGCTACTAGCGAGAATCTTGGAGAGCTTCTTCAGGTTCATGTGGGAATATGGATCAGTTGGATATTAGCAGATGACGAGCATAGTTAAGAGGACAAGAGTGCATGAAAAAGCAAATTTGATTTCTTGCAACACATGATAAATTATTACAACTTTGTTTGATGTTTGAACATATGTGTAAACCAAACCATATCAGCAATGACATTTAATGAATGAATTTACAATGTACAATATAAATACAGAGAGGAAGAGACCATATTTCAAAACTTCTAAATTCTAAAATATAATATGATTGAGGATTTATATAACCTATGAAATATCCCCTTGAGCAAACTATAAATGATATATGCATTTTACAAATTTACAGAAGATGCAAAAATCAACAAATATTTCATGTAACCACAGCCGATGATGTATGAGACGCAGCAAGAAGGGCAGCCCCTATACCCGAACCGTTTTCTGTAACTTTAATAATGACATGAGGAGCTATATGCTCCCCTAATATTTGTTCCATCGCTTCGTTCAAATACTCTCTGAACATCGTATAGTTTGTATACAAACCCCCTTCGACTGCCACCACAGTTCTTTTCATCTTGTATTGCCTCGTTTTTGCACTCGAAATTCCACCACTTCCATCACGGCCAATCTTTTTTAGGATTCCGACAATACCAGCAGCTACTAATCTAGCTGCTCGACATGTCACTATATCACACAGTTTGACAACAAGTTTCCGGACATTGAGGGGAACATCGGGGATCTGAAAGGTAAAATTACGATAAAAATTGGAAAAAGATACCGTCACATCTGCCATACTTGAGACGAAACACTAATGGAATGAATGTGTTCATACCTCGAGAGTGTCTCGCAAGATTTTGGCCACCTCCCTCAAGTCAGGGGAATTGTCCTCGTGCATAGCAGCCATCAAAGGTGTCCTGAAATGTTCGAACCAATGACGTAAATATTAAAATCCATGTGTAAATGACACCATCAACTACAATAGTGATACATGAACTCACTGAATGCCAAAGCCGTAACTGACAGAGACCGCCGGTGGGTTAATACGTTCAAATTATTGGACAGAACAAAATTACAATGCTAATAGCTTTGCTCCGACATACGTAAAGGAAAAATTTGAAGTACAGTAAAACAAGTACATTCCACTCAAAATGCACAATCTGGAATTCCTTGCTCTTGAAAAACAAGGCCTAAATTTCAGATCTTTCAAAACGCTTGCATGCGTACGGACATTGTTATTAATTTCATCCATCAATCATTTAATAGCACGAAAGCTATACAGGTGTAAAATCTAACTGATTTTGCAAAAATCCTTGAGCCAAATAACATACTCCTTTCATGTTCCAATTAGAAACTCATCCACTGGTATCAAATATTTTCTTCGATCTTGCAGTACTGATTCAGAAAGTGACTAAAGATGATGCATCTCAAAATTTAAATATGGGATTTCGATCTAGAATTATCACGACAAAAAAGAGAGCGAATAAATCTTGATAGCAAAAGAAAAAAACTAACAATTAGATTAGTACCTCAAGATGAAGGGCTCGTGTAACTTGGAGGAAGCGGGTCCAAAAACATCCGACTCCTGTGACATCTGAAGCATTACTCTTCGAACAATGTCTCCTAAATACATTCCCGATATCATTTTTTCGAAACCCTAAAGCATGATAATCAACAATTGACCATTATAAAATTAAGTAGACGAAGTTTAACTAAATTGTAAAAAGGTAAAGGAAAAGGAAAAAGAAAAAAATTGATCTCACTTGATCATTGGGGTTAGGACTATCAGCATCCAAGTCGACATCAAATTGTGTTTTCGGCAAATGAGATGACCAAAAATTTCCCCATTCCATGTTAACTACCTAAATAGATTAAGAATATTGCAAAGTAGTTAAGCTCAAAAAGAAAACTGTGTAAATGGGGAATATTAATCAAAAGCGTAATCAATGTGCTAGAAAGAATACCATGCCTCCAGAATTTGCAAAAAGACCTTGACACTTGATGATGGCATCTGCTCGTTCTAAATAGCAGGCATTGGTACCTGTCCCTATTATCACAGCAGCGACGGTGTCCTCATCATGATAATGACCCAGGGCCAAGGTCCCTACGGTGTCATTTATCTGTTTAAACAAGAATTAGTTCGTTCAAATATTCTATGAAGTAAACAAAGTGACGAAGCAGGAACCATTATCTGATTAAAGAATAAATAAAACATCTAATGATAAATTTGAATTGAATTGAATTGAATTATTAGGTTGAACGCTTGCTATTGTACCAAAAATTATAGCAAATATGGTAGTAGCTCAACTCAAATCTTTTAGAGTATAACAGACCAAGAATTACGGTAAAGAGCCACAAAAAATCAGCATGTACAATTGTTACTTACCAATATAAACACCACAAACAATAAAGTTGACACATAGACAAACGCAGAGTGACAATCATATTGCAAATGGAAGGATGTATCATAAACATATCACCTAAGAACAGCGGTAACTAGCCAATGGTCACATAAAGGGCATGTCAAATTGCACCCCAACAGAGTAGAAGGAAAAAGGTAATCAATACTTCAAAATATCACAATAACCCGTCCAAGAAACTGTATTGCAACTTTTCGGCACTACAATTGAGATGATGTAATGAACATATAGAGTCAAGTCAATAATCTATCCCTTGACCACGAGTAATGGGAAACTGGAATTATCATCCACATAAACGTTAAAGATTATGAACTTGAAGGCTTACAAGTGCAGCCACTCGCATAGCCAGGCCTTTTAGAGACATTGCTTGCTGTAGGCACTGAGAGACATCCCTTCCAACCTGACATTTGGCACGATGATGCGAGTTTTAGGATTTAAAATTCGTAAAAGTTGAGTCATCAACGTAAACCAAATTGAACTAACCGTGTCTTCAATAGAAAATCCTTTTGACCATTTTATAAGAATCCCCGACGACAAAGAGGTTTGTTTCACAGGAAATGAAAAGGTGAAACCAAGTTCCCTGCCTTCTCCTCGCGAAGGCTCAGAAGTATTATTTTCCCTTTCAACAAAATCCTTCAATGTTGCTGCTATATAACCAAAAAGCTCCTACAATTGGAGATACAACAAAGAGAGAAACATCAATAATTTATTCTGTATTACATTCATATCAGGAATTCTTATGGAGTATAGGAACTTGCTCACCTCGCTTGTGCTGCTCATCAACTGTTCTGGAATGGGTTGTTCATCTACTTCACACCCAATAACAGTAGAAGGTTGACCCCCCAACTGAACACGCAAGACCCGGAAATTTGTACCACCAAGATCAAGTGCATAACAAGTTCCCTTCTCATTCCTGGGAAAATAATTTCTCACGTTTAGGGGGAAAACTTAGAATTCTGAAATGCCTAATTAACACCCAGCTTGCAGCATGGAACAAGTAAAAAAAACCGAGATTTCCAAAACAAAGGATTAAATAAAAAAAAAACACAACAAACCATGGTAATTTTCATGTGAAGCAGAATCACAGAATAATGAGATAATGCATGCAACAAAAACTCGTCAACGATAGAGGACACAATACACATGAAACATTTGGCCTAGCAATGTGTGATTTCTAAACTGGATCACATGATCAGACGAGAATTTAAAAGGACAATAAACAAAATGGAGTAAGACAAACAGATTACAAAATCAATTAGAAAAGATATTCTCTAATAGAGATAGTTCCCGTCATGGAAATTGTCATAGTTAACATCAAATTAATATAACCGAGGTGATGAGTAGGAAATTGGTATATCACACAGTCCCATAGCTGGCATGTAACAAGATCCAGCCAAGAGACTTGACCAGCACAAACTTTAATAATTTTTATTTTTCCTAGATAGATAGAGGTAAATGCGGCAAAAATATATGATCCAAAACTTAATATACGAATTACACTGGATAAGGTAGAATGCAAAAACAAGAAATCATAAATCGATTACCGCAGCTTCAGATGAGGGATTCCTAATTCTATATATACTCTAATAATTGAAGGCGCAACCAAACTAATAACTAAAAGCATCGCATTTTTACAAGAAATCCGGGTATATGCATCGAATGCTCCGTAAAAACAAGTGAGGAAAATGAAGACGTGACTAAAGTTTAAAATTTAAAATCACCCAGAGAATGCAGAAAATGTCAAGAATCACAACATTTGAAAAAAAATGATTTTTTTAATCCAACGTTTCAAACTAAAATCATCGGAGAAAGAGAAAAGACACATACTAATACTAATACTAAAAATAAAATAAACGCTAACTTTGAACATCAAAGCAGTCAAAAACCAGCCACAATTCGATTAATGGACACATGCAAGTTTCAAAAGAAACACATACAAAAACACGTATACAAACACGTACAAATTCAAAAAACTAATAATAATAAAATAAATACAGATATAAAAAAATCCATGCTTTACCCAGTGGGGAGGGTGTCCACGTAGGTAAGCAACATCTTGAGCTTAGAACCACCCTCAGAAGCAAGCCCCGCGTGCATCTCAACTACCATAGCATCGACCACCTGCCGCAGCCGCCCCACGGGGGTGGCGCAGCTCTCTTCGAACTCCTCCAACACCCTCACCACCCTACTCCACCCAATCCACCGCCTTGCCCTCCTCCCCACAATCATCGCCGAGGCCACGCACGCCACCGCCGCACACCCAGCGGCTAACGCCACCACCACCTTCCCCACACACGACGCCGTCATTCCCTATCACTGACTTTATCCGTTCCCCCCCCCCTTTCGATTAAAAAGACGACGTATCAATCAATCATCTTCGCCAAAAAGCAAATAAAAAAGCTTCTCCTTTCAGAACCAAGCGATCAAGACACAACGACGTTTCAAGAACCCGATTTTTCCCTGTAACTTCCCCTCCGATGAAAAATACGGCGGCTGACAGAGAAATCCCGAGCAAGGGACCACAAAACACGGCGTATCCGGCCGTCGGCGGCCCCAAACCTTCGACTGCGGAGAAACGAAGTAGACTTGGGCTGGAACAAAAAGTTGAAGAGAGAGAGAGAGAGCAACGGTGAGAGTGGTTTGGAAAGCGAGCCCCCTGCTGGGTACTTAAATGAACACCGAAGTGACATATTTACCCCTGAGGAATCAACAAAATGCCTGATTTGTTCTGGTTTGACTACGTAGAAGATTGAGAAAATTTATGCCAAATGGACCCTCGGTCGAAATTACGACTTTGCCACTGCCTTTTAATTCAAATTTGAAGTTGGAATGGAATTGGTAACAACCTTTGAAAAAAAAATGGAGAATTTTGATTAATTGACCTACATAGGCTACAAGGATGGGGACTATTCCTTGTACTAGAATGTAGTATGTCCAAGTTGAGTTTCCAATTTGGATTCCTAGTGCATCATTATTATGTTATCATGTTGCAATATGATTTATTTAGATTAGTACAAATAATTTTATTAGTCAACAAAATAAGTAACTTTAACGACTATGAGCCGTAAGTTAATTAATATGAGCTTTTATTCATACTCATTTACCAATAGTAGTCATGAGATATATGATGGTAGAGCATGAGAGTTCATGTATTGTCACTCATAGAATATTTTACTCCTGAAAAATGATTTCTTTCACCTCCTCCAACACATGAACTCATGACATCCAAATTTAAGTACCTAAATTCTTAAAATAATGATTTTATTATAATTTTATCATATCAATATGGTTATCATTTTCTTAGATGTAATAGTTTTAAATTTAATTTTGGATTATAGTTTTAGTGGTCATTATCTTGTGGTTTCTCACTTTCTGATAAAAAAAAAATTTATTGAAACATTAGCAAAACAATCAATGTAGAAAAAAAAATATGTTCAACAAAATATAGATTATGATACGACAAATACCACAATGGTAAACGGACAATTATCTTGTATAGCGGTAAGGTTGAGTATTTGCTTGGTAAAAAAAAATAAAATGAAATAGTTCTATTAATATAAATTTTAGTTTTTTAATAAAAATTAAATTAATAAAAACTCTTTTTTCTACCCAAAAAAAAAAACAAACTTTTGTCTTTGTCCATGGATTTTAAAAATGTTGTTACACCATGAATGATATATGTCGGTGTTTGTAATACATATGATCGTGCGTTTACAGCCTTGTCAAAAAAATATTCAAAACTTTTAAATCAAATATTTGAGAGACGCATTTCGATTATTCGTTCAACATGGATAATTTTTACTTCCAACTTGATATAACAAGAAAGAAAACAAAAATACTGACAACTCCTTAAGACCACAACGATAAATAAATAATACACGCACTAGAAATTATTAGTGAGTGAAATTGAGAATTTCAGCAACCTCTCGGACGTGGGCAAAATGGACATTAGAGGTAGATTGTGGTGTGTGTACTTTTTGTTTTGCTCATATTCTCTCAATCCCATGGTATATGTTTATTTCGATTCTGGTTACATATACAACGAGATTTGTACAAAAAAAAAATTTTATAATATAAAAATTTTAATTCAAAAATTTCATTTATCAAAATCTCATATTAAATTTAATATAGAATCTCATGAAACAATAAAAAAAAAACTCTCGATAATATATTTGTTTTATTTTTAACATTATTAATTTATTAAAAAAGGCTGNTATATATCTTCTTCCACGTTAGTTGCGAGCTTCTTCTAGTCGAGATTGTCCAAAAAGAACATGCAAACGCAACTTACATAGGATATAAATCTTCTTCCACGTTAGTTATGAGCTTTCCATATAGCATAAATCGTGCTAGAGAATGTGAATATCTGAGTTTTGTTGATAGGGGAGAGCGGGATGATCGATACACGTGCTTCGACTATTCACGAGAAAAGTTCATGTGTGATGTGTTCGAAATGTTTGATCTTAATGAATAGAAATTAAGTAAATGAAAAGATGGAAGAAAAGAACTCGATCGAATAAAAACAAAACAAAGGAGCATAATTGGTGGACATTTATCAATATATATGATGTTTATTAATTTTTCAGTCGACCAAATATATATTATTAAATATTCAACTTTAGATGCATAAATAATGTAATATCTTAAGAGTAGCTTAAAATTTACTCTTCATAATATCCTACTCCTATTTTTTAATGAAAAAGTACATAACAAATTAGATATTTAAGAACCATATTAAGGAGGGAAAACTTTATTAATCTTCTTTTTAACCTTTAGAGATCTCATGTCACTCTTTTACATATATATATTTATTTACGAGACGATTCAAATCCTCTCATATTTATAATAAAATTTAATATTTTTTTCATAATTATTTGGTTTGAGGACGTGGACACGCAATCTTTGTCTGTCAAAATTATTTGGTTTGACTGTGACGCATCGGGGTGGTGAGATGAGATCTAGTCGGTGCACTTTCGGTCAGACTGATCTCCACCGTCCGATGATCAGGTTGACTCAGCCATGTGGAATAAAAGTAGAGTCAATCTGGTGTTGATTAATTGCCTTTAATCACGTGGAATTAATGTTCTTAAATAGGATCAGTCTCACTCTTAAATTACATGTGTAGCCTCATCATTTTTAAATTACATTTTAGGCTCTCGTTATTTTTTGTGATTATGGTATAATCTCATTTAAATCTATCATTTCGAAATTGCAGTTTAATCTTTCGCTATTTGTTCGTGATTACGACATGACATTATTTAACTATAATCCATTCGAATTACAACATATAATAATTTCAAATTACAGTTTGACAATTATTAATTTTTACAATTATTATATTATTTTTATTTAAAAAATATTATATAAACACGTAACATGTATGTCGATGCACAATTAATGAACTCGTACTTAATGCGCTGCTTTTTTAATTATTCATTGGCTCTTGGGAACTCTAAAACATACGAACGTGATTAATTTAAATTTCTCCGGTTTAGCCTTTTAATTTTGTAAATAATACATGTATACTTACGGGTTTTATCTTTGACGTACAAACATATCATGGTTAACCAGCTAGTTTATATTTTCAATTTATTTTATCATTTAACGATTTTTTTTTTTTTTTGCATTTACTTCCATTATATTTGTATATTCGACACTTACATCTTTTACATGTTAGTATAATATTTGCATTTGATAAAAAGAAGTACCAATTATATTAAATACAATAAATGCAAAAATCTTATTATTGAATTGTTGCATGGTTGGGTAAAATATTTATTGATTGCATTTATGAAATTGATTTGTGTTGTGTAAACTAATTAATGCCCATAATAAGTCATTGAAGACCATTGTGAAATAAAAAATTAAATTATTGTAACTCCCCATTATATATTTTTTGGAATAAATCTTGTGCTATGAAATTTCTTGGATTTTCAATTATAGTAATATCCTATAAAATTATCTTAATTTTGTACTATACTTTTTTATAACACCAATAGTGATGTATTATGCAATATAATAGGTAATAGAANATATATTGACTAAGTTCAACAACAAGCTACTCAGTCCAAATCCAGTAATTCCGACCATATTTTCAAATACACCAAAATTTTATGAGACATATATTCTATTTATATCATTCATGAAAATATTGTTTTTTTACCAAAAAATATTACTTATTAATGAAAATATAATTATAATTGATCCGTCTCATGGATAAAGATATTGATATCATCTGACAAGAGACATATCGTTTCAAATATATGTGTTGAAAAAAAAATGTAAACAATAATAAATAGATATCATATTATGAGAGTTGATTAGGGAGAATTTAAATTTAAGTATTCTAAGTAGGAAAATGGTCAATGATATATAGATTATTTTAAATAAAAAGGTTGAGAACACACATAAAACTATACACTTAAATAACTACAGTATCTATATCTATATGTTAAAATTGAAGGGGTTTTGGTATATTTGTTTGTATGACCAATCTTTCTTTTTTAGTTTTTGATGATTATTTATTTACGAAAATGTCATATTTATAAAATTGATGTACATTTAACGTATTTTACGATCGTTTATTTTTCAAAAATGTTCTCTATCTTTTATTTCTAATTAGTTAAGATTTTTTGTATTTTTTTTACATTTTACCATTTATTTTTTTCCTTTAACTAATTTAAGTACTCCATTAAATTAAACAACTAAAATAATTATTTGTGGTGATAAAAAAAAAAAAGAAGGTCATTATCACCAAATTGGATCAATTAATTAATTGTTTGAAATTTACGACTTTTTAATCATGGACTTAATTCGATCAATCCAAGTTACAAATGCTAGGGTACTTAGTGTCGGCTTGTCTACCCGGCCAAAAGTCAATTCCTCTATGAATGAGCCTACCTTTATGTATCCTCTTTGGAAAATTTCAAGACTTTTATTCGAACATTTTAAACAATAATATATATATTGAAGATAATCGGCTATCCAATTTTTAAATCATTTTAATTGAAATAAATCTCTTAAAAATACAAAATTTATTCTATAAACTTGGTAAATTGAAAGCCACACATGTCTACAACAACAATGACTTTAATACAAAAATTGTGTGAGGCTTATTTTGTTTGAGTTGGGGTCCAATTTGATACTCGTAAGATTTATTATGATCTTTTGACATTTTTGTTATTATCATAATGTCGATCTGCTTTCACTGATCTGTATATGATTACCAATACGAATATTTTGTTATTTCTTTAATAAAGTATTGTTTGATTATCGTTTTCTTGCCTCCACGATATATTGGAAGTTAAAAAAAATTTAACTTTCAAAACGTTCTTGGACGTCGTATGATTCAATTAAACATTCATAGGATGTTTAGATGGGATTAACACTTGATGACACCAACTAACCCGATATTTAGGCAGTAATTTCGCTTTTTATAAATTCTTTCATACGATTTACTTGAATTCTCTTTTGATTCGCATAATCAAGTCCAAGGTTGGAATCGATGCTCTTTGTTTAGATTGCAATAGTAATCACAAAGTTATGCATTGATGTCAATTCCCTGGAATTGTACATTTCCGACAGCGGTATTGTTGGATCTCGGTTTTCTCATGCCCAAAACGCAACGGAAGTTTTAAAATTTTTATTTTATTTTGACAATCAAAATATATTTGTTTGAGCACTCGTATGGTTTTATGATTAAACATTCATAGGGAGTTTAATAATATACCTTTAGTGAATTAATTTACTTGGCTCTAACTAATCCGGTATAGGCGGATATAGCTCTTGATGAATTCCCCACGAACTTTCTTCAAGAACTCTTTTCTTTATTCTTCTAATCAGGTCCACGACTAGAAGATTTGTTCCTCTTCTAATTTGCACTAAAAAAATAGAAGATATTTTACGTAGGAGATCAAAGTTTGAGAGACGGCTCAAACTCCTTATCAAAAAGAGAGGGCCGAAATTTTGAGAGAGGAATGGGAGGTATTTTCGAAAAACAAAAGAGAGTGGAGGCTAGGGTTTTTCCAAAATTGTGATTGAATTATTTTTAACCTTAAGCCTAATACACATATATAAGCTTAGGGTCCATTAATAAAATTAAATACTTAAATAGCTTAATCAATTAATTATTATAGTCCAACTAATTTAGTTAATTAATTAATTTTTTTAAGTCCAATTAAGAACCTTAATAATATGTATGTTGGTATTGTACTCATACAAGCCCATTATACATATACCTGTTACATTAAATTTAAATCCCTTATAAATTCAAAATTTGAATTTAATATTTAAATTATAAATTCAACTCCTTGAATTTATTACCTCCAAAATTTAATATTTAATAAATTCAACTTTTGAGCTTAATAAATTAAATATATCGTAAATTCAACATTTGAATTTAATATTTAAATTATAAATTCAACTCCTTGAATTTATCACATCCAAAATTTAATATTTAATAAACTCAACATTTGAGTTTAATAAATTAAATTCTCAAATTTTATAAATTAAACTCCTTGAATTTATTCTCTCCAAACTTCTTAAATTCAATTTCTTGAATTTACTATCTCATAAATTCAACTACTTGAATTTATTTTTTCAAAATTTAATTATCATAATTAATTCAACTCCTTGAATTTACTATATCATAATATAAATTCAACTCTTTGAATTTATTCTCTCAACGGGAACAAATGATCCAGTGCTTGTGTGACCCTCAATGGTTCAGGGATACAGCTAGCCGTGGGTTCACAACTCCTTGTGATTCAGGACATAATCCTTTATGCGGGTTTACCCTTATTTGCCACATTCTATGTAGTGCCCAAAAATCAGTACACATAAATTCTATGCATTTATTTAATGGTTAAATCATTATTTAAATTTAAAATTTATTTTAATGACGCATTATTTATTCAAATTGCATTATTTTAAATTATTCATGTTTATGTGAGCACGTTAAAACATATTCTCGAGTTTCATGTTTCAGGCGATTATTCGATGCGGGATCGAGGATAAGAGACCGGCGACGATTTTGGCAATTTTAAAACGTGGTATTTTATTTTTAAGTGAGGATTGGGGCATTTTAAAAGATTTATTTAGCTTCACCATTTTAAAAGCCTAATTTAATTATTAGATGATCTTATGATTTTAAAGTTTTTGAAGATTTGACACTTGAACAATTTATTTTAAATTAAGAGATTTTATTTACATTTAAAGAAAGGCTAGTGTTTGATTACCATCTAATTAGTGATTAATTTATAATTAAGAAAATTTATAGCCCTTAATTATCACCCAAACACACGCACACATATTCACGTAAACACCCACACACAATCACTTTCAATTTTATTTTATTTTGAGAGACCAAAACCTAGGGTTCATAACAAGAGAGCAGCCGCCCCTCCCCTTCAGTTTCCAGCAAAGTTTTGTTGAATTTTCTTCAAAGAAAATCGAGCCACGATCGTCCCGGATCAACCTTCGCTCCGTCTCCGCTTCGGTATCGTCGGCTCGGTAAAATTTTCACATCNGTTTCCAGCAAAGTTTTGTTGAATTTTCTTCAAAGAAAATCGAGCCACGATCGTCCTGGATCAACCTTCGCTCTGTCTCCCCTTCGGTATCGTCGGCTCGGTAAAATTTTCACATCAAAGGCACATATATTCTTTCGTTTATGCATCGATCTCGTCATATATGCGTTGTGTTGTTATTTATACGTAAAAATACATGTGTGATGTGTAGAAGTTTGAGCAATGATGTTTGGATCAATTTTGAAACGGTTTTTGGATCACAAATCACGTTTTTACTGTCTTTTCAAAAACTGCAATTTTTGTTCATGATTTCGAGAAACTTTCAACATAAAAACGTAANGGATCAATTTTGAAACGGTTTTTGGATCACAAATCACGTTTTTACTGTCTTTTCAAAAACTGCAATTTTCGTTCGTGATTTCGAGAAACTTTCAACATAAAAAACGTAAAAAATTTTTATACCTTCGATTTGATATAAAATTCGAAATTTTTGGATAAAAATCGAGTGAGATATGATCATTTTCGTGGGACTGCTCCAACTAAGTTTTCAGAAAATATGTTATTGATGCAGTCTTGAAGTTTTATGGTTGCAGACTTCGTTGGGAATCGACGGGTGATCAGTGTTGTGTATTAGTAGGTTGAGTATGCTGTTGGGGTGATTTTTGGGGTGTCGTTTCGTGTCGGTAAGCACTTGTACGCATTAAAAATTATATGATGTGTTTCGTTTGTCAATTGTCATGTTCACGAATTTGTTGCGTTGCTTGGGATGCGTAGTCGTCTTGGAGTATTTGTTAAGGTTTGAGTCAGTGCTATAGTGTCCTAGGATGTGTCTCGAGGTGTCGGTTCTTAATCCATTTGGTTTGGTTGGAAGAAAGAAATGTCATGATAAGTTTCCTGCATGTTTCGTTTTTTTTGAGGCTACACGGACCAGTACACGGACCCTGACACGGGGTCCGTGCCTTTGTTACACTCGGAGTGTCACTTTTCCAGTAGGTACACGGACCCGGACACGGGGTCCATGTCTTTGCTTCCTTCGGAGTCACTTTTTCCAGTATCTACACGGACCCGGGGCTGGACCTAGGCACGGGGTCTGTGTACTTCACATTTTGGGAAATTTATTGAATGCTTTAAGATGATGTCTTGGTTTAGCGCAATGATTAACAAGGTTGAGTCACGGGAAATTTAGAACGTCCTAAGGAAATGAATAAGCTTGAGTATAAGCTTGGTTATTACGTCTAAGTTATGCAAGTTAAGTATTGAATCTGTGTTAGTATGTTGCAGCAGCGGCCCCAAGCGAGATCCAACGAATCCCACAACGCCAAGTAAGTATGTTGACGTGCAAAGATAATATTTTTAAGTTTTTGAGGTATGCTAAATGCCTTGTGACCAAATTATGAATGTGTTTGGAAGTCGGTGAACGTGGCCGAGGACCTCTCCACCCCATTAAAGCATGAACGGGTTTAGATCAGGATTGAAAAACATTAAAGCATGAACGGGGACCAATCCCCCCCGTTAAAGCATGAACAAGGATCTCATGTATGTGGCAGTGGATTTTTCCCTGTCAGCTCGGTACTATGGTTTAGTCTGATCAGGCAATTTTATGTATGGGTCACTTGCTTTGAAACATGCATCTACGCAAAAATTATGATATGTGTGCTCATGTATGTACGATGCAAGTATGTTTACGAAAGTTTTTATGTTCATGGCACGTCTATGTTATGCTTTTATGTTTAAGTTCCCAGTAAGTTTATGTCAACAAGTTCAAGTTCATATTCCGTTATGTACACTCTATTTTGAAGATGCATGTGATTTTATTACGTATTATTTTCTACTTCCAGTTTATACGTGTTGAGTCTTTAGACTCACTAGACTTGATCGATGCAGGTGAGGAGGATGTTGAGGAAACTAGAGGTGGGGACCAAAGAGCAGGCTTGGACTGACCAGGAGGCTAGACCCGAGGATCGCCCACGTTTTTATTTAAAATGTTAAGCATGTCAAATATTTTTATACTCTGATTTTCGTGAAGTGGTTGATGATGTTTTAAACAATCATTTCTTTTGGGAGACTTGGTGGTGATTGTTTTATGAAGAATGTTTTAGACGAACAAATATTTTATTGCCAAGTGAAAGTTTATTTTATATTTAAGAAAATTTTTAATTTTTTCGCAAAATTTTAAATAGTTTAAAGCCCGGTACGCTACATTCTATGTATCAACAATTGATCATGAGAACGTCAGAAATCATATTTCTGATTAAACCAATCGAATCATGGTAAGAGCGTATAGTAGCATTGCTCCATGATTCCATAGGTATCACTGATAGTGACTGCAAGAACCAGTCGATTATGATTAACGTATAGTATGGTCCCTTCATCTCATATATCCCGATCGAATCTGCAACCATTGGTTCATCGAGGGTTGCATAATAATTCGATAACTATGTGACACATATAAATAGTGGCATCGCATGAACTATTGGAGAACTCCTTCTCCAACGTACATCTCATACTCTGGCCAGAGATTCCACGCACTATTATTTCATCAGATCACATAGGATATCCACACCCGCAGGTGAGCGGTGAATCCCCGACTACAATGCACTGTCGCCTATATGTGTCGCAACTGTACCCAACCTCGCCACCTGATGACTCTCCAGGAGCCGGTAAACGAGTCAAAGCACAACCCTAGCATATAGAGCCTAGGTGTGGTCCCGGGTCGTAAGGACTAATGGTGTACAATCATAACCACGGACTTATCCTCTCGATGAATGATAACCACTTTGAAAGTCCGAAGGAGGGTTGTTCAGTATAATCATCATATGACTACCCATCTGTATGTTTGGACATCTCTATGCCCTTACCAAGAAACGCAGTACACGACATCACAAATGCTAGTCTCGAGCTCAAGCGACCTTTATCCATGTTTTGGGAGGCTGAATCGAATAGGAACGAATTTAGAATATGCAATGTTTACAAATGAGTTTTAACATCGAATTACGATTCATTTGTATTAAAGCATAATCAAAGACTTTATCTATGCTGATCGCATGAGTGTACAGATAAAGTGAAACGAAACCATTAAAAGTTAAATTATATTAAAATAAAGATTGTTTATTACAACTGAGTCAATAAAATCCCTAGCCAACAGTTGGCTTGCAAGGCATCTACTCTAACAGGTGCAGCTGCGGTGGCGGTGCACAGATGCTGGTGGGATAGGAACAGTAGTGGGTGGCTTTTCTCTTAAAGGTGTTGGCTGATTTTTAGTTACATTACATATTTGTTATTCTTAATAATAAGACCATCATGATTATTAGGACTCTTCATCATGTATTTTTCCTATGTTAAAATTCTCATATATATTTTCAAATTTTGAAAAATACAACTAAATAATTATCAATTTTTGATAACTTGATTAAATATTTAATTAATTAATCATTTAATTATAGATAATTCTAGAATATTCCTTGGAAATCTTACATGGCGGTTCAAACTACTCAATTATTATTTAATCAACATATTCTAAATTTACTAGTTAAAAAATTGTGAACACATCATAATTCCGATTGACGATCAGACAACACCAATGCTATTAAGGCACAAATCTCGTTCATATAATGAAAAATAAAAATTTCAAACTTTTTTCCACTTATTCATTTTTCGCAGTTGCCTATTTTCTAATATTTTCACTAAAATTGACAGTTACACTCTCATAAAAAATTAACAGTCATGCTAATTTTCAAATATGAAATTTACTTATAAACTCATTTATAAGCGATACATTTGATTTTCATCAAACTTAGTCATCAAATTCAACTAAATGAATTTGATTTTCTCAACGAGAATACAAAATCCAATATTTGTGTGGCTCTCAATATTTTAGGATACAGTTAGCCGTGAGTTCACAACTCATGTGATTCGAGACAACATTTATTTATTATACAAGTTTATTCTAATTAGCTTCATTATGTGCAACAACCATTTGATCACAAAATATCAGAACTTAAGTTTGATCGCACCCATAAGATGATGATAAGAGCACCTATTAACAACATCTAATGACCCACTATATATCATTGATAGTGCATGTAAGTTAAGGTGAATGAAAGGCTTATGAAGAAGAACTTCTCTTTCCATCTCTTCTTGAATCAAGAATTCTGGACCAAAATTTGAAATAATAGCTCTGCATTGGAAAATATAAAAATAGTTGAAGACCTCGGAGTTACTGACAAGGTACATTAGGTGGAATAATAAAAGTAGAAGCCATAAGGTAGAAGGAGCTAGGATGGAATTGGGCAAAAGTAACTTCAAAAAGGACGGGTTATTGACTCATAGAAGTGTTGAATGAGGAATCAAAGCCCACCCTAAAGCTGACCCGATCAGAGGAAGGTGGACTTGGCCTTGGGGACCAGGAATTATAAGGGAAAAGACAAAATTGATTGCACCGAGTTCATAGAGCTTGGCCTCGTCATTAGCTTTAAATGTGGAGACCTGAGTTCGATACCAAAGTATGATATTTGTGAAAGATTGGGATAGATTGTTGGTATTAATCTTATGATTATGGGACAAGGGACTGGGAACATTGGTCTGAGATGAGTTTTGAGGAAGAGCAACTGGGCGCGTCCGAGGAGATCAGAGTTCTGCTCTACGGATTCATCTCGAGAAGAGCCACTGACTCGTCACTTGAGGTAGATGAAGTGGAATTAGACATAGTTGAAAGGTAGACTTACTTGCAAATTTTCGAGATAAGTTACAGGAAAGAGGGAAGATACTTGAGTCGGAGAAGCTTTGGAGACGATACCCGAGTTCGGAGGGTTGGAAAGCCCGAGCGTGAGCTAAGAAATTTGGTGGTTAAGAGGTGCTAGATTAAAGCCAAAAGGTGCTAAGATTGAGATTTGAGCCTAACTCATACTCTTTTAGCTAGATTTTGAAGTAGAGTTAGGTCCAAATCCTTATATTAACATGGCGGAACCAAGACCCCACCGTTATGTGTTGAACTACCCTATGAGCTACCCGCTAATATCTTGTGAACTGTACAATCCAATTGTTTATTCCAAGACATTAGAAGGGTGGCGAAACTTTTGCTTAATCGTTTTGCTTAAAAAGTACTAGAAATATTTTTTTTTCAAACCTCACAAAGCATTCGGCCGAACCATAAAATATTTTTGACATCATTTTAAAATAAATCAACAACTATAATTTGAAAACCAAAGGAAATAGTTTAGCATAAAATAATCCAACATTTTACTAAACCTAAACATAATATTTGAAAAGTGTAGCCCATACTAAACCTCTCAAAAATCTCTCAAAACATAAATAAATAGTCGTAAAATCTTTAACATAAAATCATAAACTTAAATGCGGAACATAGAAGCGCTGGTCCTCGGGTTATGTGCACGTCCAGTCCAGTCAGATTAGGCATCCAAGCCTCCCTCAACGTTATTATCATATTTACCTGCATCAATCACACCTAGTGAGTTTAAAGACTCAACACGCCATATCCTTAATAACAAGTAATACGTAATACAGATCACATGCAACAGTGGAAAATATTTGTACTTAAAATAACTTTTTCATGATAATGCATAACTTTAAACATAAACATTTTCTTAAACATTTTCATATCAACATATTCATATTAATATTAACATATCAACATATTCATATTCATATGCGTGTTTTGTTGAATTCAGATCGTTGATTGTGACTCGTATTCTTAATCGTATTGGGCGATGGATCCATATAGAGAAAACCATAGTACTGGGCGGCGAGGACACCAACAACACTCTCATCGGTCAACAAGGCCAACATATTAACGTATTCGTATCTGTATCCAAGGAAACACGATAGTCGGGCTCCCACTGGGACCATAACCCTCACGATATTTCCAACATATCATCGTATTTAGTCACAATCCCTTCACGTCCTTCAACATGTTATCATCACTTAATAAAAATCATGCATATACGTATCGTTTTTTATTTTTGAAACCAAGCATACAACATTTCTTTTAAATGTCCAATAATTAATCCATAAAATCCATGAACATTTAAAAATCTTGATTCAACATATAAAAATTCTTAAACATCCATAATCATTGAAAATAATCATATTAGCATATAAAATAACATTTAGGACACTACCATGACGTTTACTAAATTTCAGGTGTAAAAAGACCGTTTTACCCATGGATGTATAATTTTACGTTTTTGACGTTTTCTTAATTTCTTTGACTCTACCATGTCCCAAATAATTATTTAAGCCTAAATTATAATTCCCATAATTTTATTTAGCCTAAAAACTATGCTTTTTAATTAATTCGTAATTAATCGTTTTGAAGGCGTTTTAATCCCGAAAAATCCCAAACTTTAATATAAAATTCTTAAATTCAAAATTTAGTCTTTTTATATTATTTTAGCCCTCGTGCCATGACTCAACCCTCGTGAGCCGTGTTTCAATCAAATTAACAATTAAAAAACCCTAACGTGACCCTTATTAGTTAGCACCGAGCCATGTCTCGAATCCCCCGAGCCACCCTTGAGCCATAATGAACCAAACCCTGACCAACACCCTTAGACACCCTACTGGACCTTAGGAACCCATGGAAACCGTCCCTAGCCCCGTAACCGAACCACATCAGCTTTCACATGAAGTGGCCGATAAATCCCATGTGGACAAGGACTCATGTTTAGGTGCCTAGGACTCTAACCATCGACTCGGCTCTCAAACCAACCTCTCCAGCACTCGCCTAGAACCCTTAGGACGCACCCTAGCCCAGCCCTTGAACCCCAGGCCGAGCCCCATCCCGTACACAAGCTGCGCAACTCCTGCGCGCAACTCCCATGTCTCTCGGGTAGGAGTCCTTGTTGACAAGGACTCCTCCCAGCCCACTAACTCACCCTGGACCTTTTACAGACCCTGGTTAAGCCCTGACTCAAGCCAAGACCGAGCCATGCCCTCTTGACCAAACCCGAAGCCTTTGTTCTCACATGACAACAACTTGCGTTCAGATTATTTTCATGATCGTGTGTGGTGTTTAGGTGATGTTCTAGGACTCTAAATTCATGTAAAATAATGCTTGATCAATGCCTATATCATGGCAGCCCCTTACACAATACACATACATGCTTTTGGTACACAAAAGTCAAGTTTAGAACCCATGTGCATGCAATTTCGAAAATAATTATCATGACCCTTGATTTTTCATTGAAAACATGCAATAAATCATAATATGGTGTGATGATGTTTGAAGGGAAGGATTATGCGTGCTTTTGCGTGTAAAACGCACGAATTATTGTTGACGATTTGAAGAACGGCGACGAGGAGACGACGTCTTGAATTTTTCCTAGAAAACTTCTCGACTTCCCCTTGGTTTTGATGTGTGTGATTTGTCGTGTATACGGAGTGTTTTTCAGAAAAGTGGGACGTGACAATTGTGTGAAATTTGTGGTGAGTTTACATATTAAATACTAATTAAACTTAAGCCCATTAAGTTCCAAATTAGGCCCACTAGTGTTTGATTATGATTTAATTAAAATATTAAAATGGTTTTGGTAAAAATAAGTTTGTGAATTTATTAGCCGGTTGCCAAAACATTCGTATTTTTTTTGAAAAACCAACACCGATAAAATTTACGTCCCGGCGTATAAAATCACCTCAAAACTCCTTATTTTCAAAAATAATAAAAAGCATCACCCATATTTTAAATAATTAAAAACAATTATTTAATAAAAACATTTTCTATTTTTCAGCCGTTGGTCTCCGTTCTTCGATCGCAACTCGAATATCCTTTAAAAATACATTTTAATGCAACCATGTAGAAAAATATATTTTAAACATGTCAATATGCACAACATAATTAATTAATGCAATTAAATCATTTAATTGAAATGCGCAAGGAATTTAAATAACTCAAGTACATGTGGTTCGCGTGGACCCTCAAATTTTCAGGCGTTACAGGTGGAGTTAGGACGAAGTCCCAATTTTAACAAAATGCGAGAACTAGACCCAGGAAGGGGTCCTTATTTCGAGGATTCGAGCTTTATCCAAATAATGAGGGGGAAGATTGGAAAACATTATAAGGTTTGACCTAGTTTGCAATGAAGAACATATAAGGCGACACACGAATAAATTAAAGTTGACATGACGAAGCTAGTGATAGAATAGATATCCTAGATCTTATTGCAGAATGTTGCCTTTGATGTATTATTTAATTGGACATTTAAGGAAACATTTAATGAGAGCATGGTATGATATCTGGTTGTTATGAGCTTCCGAGTTTTGAAATTGAGGTAATCATTATTATTCTCCTATAAATACTCATGTTAATGCATTCATTCCATTCATTCAGTTCATATTGCATTCTTTGTGCACTTGTTTTGAAAATTTTCTATTTCATAAGCCCAACATTGAGTTAAGCATCCGAGTAAACACATCGAAAGACTCTTCGGACGTACCATTCAAGAGTTTGTTATTTGAGTGTGTGTAAGAGTGTGCCAGAAATCCAATTGCAGGAGCGCGACCCTTAGAGTTCGGTCTCCAAAATGTCAATCGGAACCTCGAACATTCCACTTCGGTCATTATCCACAAAGAGACAAAACTCTTATTTGGGGAATTGGACACTCACTCTACCCGTATTTCCCGAGAATCATCACATGATTTTGAGAATATATAAAATCATATTTTTTTTAGATGAAATTAAACAAATGAAACTCAAAACCAACAACAAAATTATTTAATTGTTTCCGAGGAGGATGAATTTCCACGTCGTCTAGGTTCATTCAGTTGTGTGTGTGTGTGTATATATATATATATTTATATATATATTTGAGACTGCGTCAGCGTGTGTCTATGTGGTGATTTCCCGACCAAAAGTGCAAAAATTGCCGCTGCTTCAGCTTCTGCGTTTCCAGGTCGCTCTCTCCTTTGCTTCTCGGACAGCATCATCATCTACGTAATATTTAATTAATATTCTAATTTTCCCCTTTAAATTTAATCGATCTTTTTCCCAAAAAGAAACACACACTTATTATTATATGTTTTAATTGTGATTTAAATTGATACATTATAAGGTNAAAAATTTAAATATTATATTAATTATTAAATTTTCACTAATTTTAATTTTCATATTATATTGAAGAAAACAATTCAAGGGTATTATGGTTAATATACAATCTTATCATTATCACTATTCAAAAATTATACATTATCACACCTTTGAGGAAGGATATTTAATCACACAAATAACATAAATAGTGAGGGCTTTCAATCATAATCAAGGGCCTCCATGTTAAATTAAAAATGAACCAAACATGAGATAAGAGATATTATTTAATAATCATTCCTTTATCATGGCTACCAAACATAGCCAAAGAGACAAACTCTTATTTGGGGAATTGGACACTTACTCTACCCGTATTTCCCGAGAATCATCACATGATTTTGAGAATATATAAAATCATATATTTTTTAGATGAAATTAAACAAATGAAACTCAAAATCAACAACAAAATTATTTAATTGTTTCCGAGGAGGATGAATTTCCACGTCGTCTNGGGGGGGGGGGGGGGGGGGGTAGGTGTCGGCATTAGCTGTCCACTGATCTCCATATTATATGACAGCTCATTGCCAATTCACAATTTCCCAAAATTGCCCCTCGAGCCACTCCATTCGCCGCGTACGTCGGTACGTATTCCCCACCAGTACCACACGTCATTTGTCACGTGAGATGCCACACCTCATCACTTCCGTCACCCCCAGTAATAAATATATATACACACGCTTTTTTTTTCTTCCCTCTATTTATTGTAATAATAATAGTAATAATAATATAATTATTATTATTATTATTTTATTTTATTCTTGATGTTGATCAAGTTATTATTTTATTTATAGTACATCTTTTAAAACTATAGTCTGGGCAGATACGAAGTCAGAAAATGAAAGTTGGAGGACAAATTTTTTTTTTTTTTTTTGAAGGGAGACAAGAACAAATATTAAGAAATCATGTAGAAAAAAATATAATTAATTTTATACTCTTGATAAATGAAATTAAAAAATTGAAAGGAAGCGATCTTCTTGCCTCCGTCTCCGTTTAACGACACCCACGGCCACGGCTCCCCAGAGGCTTATGCCAGTTGAGCCAATTGGATGGTGGTAATCAACTTGTTATTATGATTGATGCCATTAAATATGACTTTATGATTATATAATAAAAAAAATAAAAAAAAAAAAAAATATTAAAAAATCATGTAGAAAAAAATATAATTAATTTTATACTCTTGATAAATGAAATTAAAAAATTGAAAGGAAGCGATCTTCTTGCCTCCGTCTCCGTTTAACGACACCCACGGCCACGGCTCTCCAGAGGCTTATGCCAGTTGAGCCAATTGTATGGTGGTAATCAACTTGTTATTATGATTGATGCCATTAAATATGACTTTATGATTATAAAAAAATAAAAATAAAAAAAAAAACCATAAGAGTCAAATTATAATAATAATAATAATAATAATAATAATCATAAACAGACTTTTAAACTCAGAAAAGTGAGTTAAACCAAATATCTGCATACATATGGTTTTGTGGAGGTGGGTGCTCCAATAATTGGTTTTGGACGGCTGAGCGTACCTCAAATCTTTGCCACCCAATTAAGTATTGGTGCCCCCCCATTGTCATTTTCTTGTAAAAGGTTAAATCCAAATATACAAACACTATTAATTAAAGTAAAGGTGTGGTGGGAGACTTTTTTTTTTTTATTTATTTATTACTTTACACGACTTTTGAAACAACTTGTTACCAGGGTCTATGAATATTGATTTATCTAAAGTCATATATAATATGTTTTTTTTTTAAAAAAAACATATTTCACAACTGTTTTTTTTGGACGAGTCAATCTGATACATATTTAAAGTAAAAAACAATACTTTTAACATAAAAAATAATAATTTTTTCATGAATCGGATCGTCCCACAAAATTGATCCGAGTTTTTGTATGTGTGTGTCTATATATATATAGAACGCTATTTTTTTTTTTTTATCTATAATGCTTGCTGATTAATTATAGTATGGTGGATTTAACTTTCGTTTATAGAGCTATTTCTAGGATGAAAATGTTTTGTTGACATTGTGTAGTATATTATTATTAAATCACGTGTATTAAAGAAAGCCCGTGGGCCGCTTGGAGAGAAAGAGAGAGAGTGGCTCTAGGCCCATGTAATTTTGAGGAAATTCAATATAGCAAGTTTAGGTCGTGAGACGGTTATCCGTGAAGAAGTCAATTTTCATTAGAAGTAATATTTTTAGTATATATATATATTTTTTTTTTATAGATTAACTAAATAGGAGATTCGTCTCATAAATTTTTTTGTGTATTTTTAAATATAAAGTATAGGGTCATGCAGCAAAACTCGAACCAAGTCAATTCCACATATTCTGTAAAATTGGAAACCAGACCAAATCTATATTTCGGTTTGATTTGGTTTGGATGATCGATTTTCAATTATAATGTTTTTCAAATAATATATATTAATTATTTGTTAACATAATTTAAAAAATTTCTAAACTAGATAATATGAATAGACAAATATCAAAATGTAAACAAACATTAAACTATTTCACAATATGATATTTGATAATAATATTACAAATTTCGTATGATAAAAGTTTAAATTATCGGGTTTGGGTGATTATAAAATTTATGTTTTACTTGATATATTATACAATCCGTAAAAACAAAATACCAGTAATATCCGCACACGTGGCACGTCTCTCGCTGGAGCCAACGATAAACTTATGGAAGAAAGCAGAGAAGAGTTTGTGAGAGAAACATGGCAAGATGCTTCACGCAATTGAACACCGGCGGCGTCAGCAGAAATCTTGCAATGGTCTTCGCAAAAGAAAGCGGGCAACGAAAAAGTGGCGTTGGCGTAATCGAGAGAGTCGAACTTCCGGAAAAAGTCAAGAATTCAAGAATTTTGATACTTGGAGGAACTGGAAGAGTGGGAGGTTCAACTGCCCTTTCTTTGTCGAAATTCTGTCCGGATCTTCGCATTGTCATAGGTGGTCGGAACAGGTAGATTTCTGAGCTCAAGAAGAAGTTTTGGGTCACTTCCTAACTGTGCCCAACTGTTTGGGATTCAATTAACTTTTTTGTATGTGCTTTATAAGACAAATGGAGAAACTGTTTTTTTTTTCTTGGGTATAAAGTTTATGTTGTTGAGATGTCCCGCAGCTATAGTCCGTTCTTGAAAATTGGGTTCCTTGTCAGGGACAAAGGTGCAGCGATGGTGTCGAAACTAGGCAACGGCTCGGAGTTTTGTGAAGTCGACATCAATGACAGCAAATCGTTGGATGCAGCTTTAAAGGGTGTGTTGATACTCATATATTGGATAATTGCATTTGAGTACCTTTTCGTAATCGTTTCTCCGTGGTTACAGACGTTGGTCTTGTTCTGCACACTGCTGGGCCCTTTCAGCAGGCACAAAATTGCGTTGTTCTTGAAGCTGCAGTTCGGAACAAGGTGAGGAAAGGTAATGAAAATGTCTGTAGTTTCGGAATTCAGCGTTCTTCGATTGGGGAATTTTATTCATACTTCAGTTATTAACTTATCATTATCTTGGGTGAAAATAGACAGCTTATCTTGATGTGTGTGATGACACAAGCTATGCATGGCGTGCAAAATCATACATGAAGAAAGCAGTGGATGCAAATATACCAGCTATAGTAACCGGAGGAATCTACCCGGGAGTGAGCAACAGTTCTGTCATGTTTTCCTTGTATAGATACCTTATTTGAAACATAGAAATTTTCATATATTGCTAGTTTTCCTGTATGATCTCGGCTTCCATCCCATTTTATTCTGCTAATGCTTTCTGCTTTTCGTTTACCTTAGTTATGGCTGCGGAGCTAGTCCGTGCATCAAAATTCGAAACCGAAGTTGAGCCAGAGAAGCTAAGGTAACTATTTTCATGGGCCTACAATTATATCCTTCAAATTTTCATAAAATCATTTCATTTTCGTTATTTTTGGTAATTTCATGCAATGGGAATTCTTGTTCTTAGGTTCTACTACTACACAGCTGGCTCCGGGGGTGCTGGTCCGACTATATTGTCTACTAGCTTTTTACTTCTGGGAGAGGAGGTTATTGCATATAACAAAGGTTGATGAGCGAATATGAGTACTTGTCTTCGTCATTTATACATTTAGATTTTTGACTGATTGGAGGAATTTAATTGATGTTGTTTGGGGTATACAAAATTGAGAGGAGAACAAGAAGAAAACAATGAAGATGTGGCTTTGTAGAGACAAGTGTTGAACACTTTCTCCTTAAAAAGAATTTGCCCTCACAATGTGCTTGAGTTTTGTGGCAATCTTCTCTCAAGATACAACTACAACTCTTGAATAATGAGCACTCAAATATTCAAGTTCTTTCACAAAGAAATGAAGGAACTCTCTCTTTTTGAAGAAAGGAAGAAGAATATATGCAAAATCATGTATGTGTGTGTGATTTTCAAAATATCAAATATTTAATGTTTTCCAAAGGAAGAGACATGATCTTTCATTCATGGGGATGTCCCTTGGCCATGGTAACTGATCACAATCATCAAACAATGCAAAGGAAATGAAAAAATATCAGAAAAATCGAAGGGACACAAAAAACAGCCGAAGGCACGCGCCCGCCTGCGCGCTGCCGAGCGCTCTCGGCAGCGCTCGGTAGCGCCTGCCGAGCGCGCGCACCTGCGCGCAGACGCGCGAGCGTGCGCGCCTGCCACTGTTCAAGACCGAAATTTTTTTTTTTTTCGATTTTCGTCCCTTATATGTTCCGACTACTCGTTTGAGTTTCTTTCAACATTTGATGAACTCGTTTCGAGTTTAATTCAGAACCACCGAACTTAATATTCGTTCATTAAGCTTCGTTTTTCTTTTCGAATTTTTCCAATCAAACACATTGATTAATTTGCTTAATTTTCATTCATTAAGCATCAAAATTTTCCAACAATCCCCCACATGAATGAAATTAATGCATGAATGCTCGTGATGCATAAGAGAGAGTATATACGAAAAATTATCACATCAGGAGAGGTGGTTTTTGGCTTTGAACCTTCCTTAGTGGAATACAATCGGATTTACTAGGCCACGAAGTGAACGTGATGTCTTGAACTTCTTGGCGGTTCATGTAAACCCAGACAACTGTACCCACATGATAACCTTTCTTCCATTTCCATTTTGTTTTATCGGTTGTGTCCGTTTTGGCCATGGAACACATCTTGGCTTCATACGTGTTTCATCGAGGCGGCCCGTCCTCACACGTACATAGGTGATCTCCTTGTAAAAGGGTATCCTACTTACCCCGCTTTTGCAAGCTACGGAATCATTAAAAGTACAATACTTAACCTCACTACCTTTGTAGGCAACTTCACTCATCGTCATAGGAATGAGGAGTGATTCCTCAAGTTCTCATAATTTAGTTGTCCCATTGAACCAAGATCTTGGGATCTCCAATCAACAAGGTTGGGTTGCCATTATGAAAACTTTATTTGGTAGGTTTTAAACCCATTCCTCTTGACAGACAGTACATTTGATCTCTATTTAATGCTTTTGTAAGCGGATCCGCTAAGTTATCCTTTGATTTAATATAATCAACAAATATAACTCCATTAGAGATCAACTGTCGCACAGTATTATGTCTTCGACGAATATGTCGAGACTTGCCATTGTACATACTGTTTTGTGCCCTTGCAATTGCCGACTGACTGTCGCAATGTATCATGATTGCTGGCACTGGACTTGTCCAACACGGAATGTCCTCTAGAAAGTTACGAAGCCATTCAGCTTCTTCTGCAGCTTTATCTAGCGCTATGAACTCCGATTCCATAGTAGATCTAGCAATGCAAGTTTGTTTCGATGACCTCCAAGAGATTGCTCCTCCACCAATGGTAAATACATAGCCGCCGGTGGATTTGGAATCCTTGGTGTCGGAAATCCAATTTGCATCACAGTATTCTTCAAGTACTGCAGGATACCTTGTGTAATTTAGTCCATATTCTGAGGTGTACTTTAAATATCTAAGCACCCTTGTCAATGCCTTCCAGTGTGCATCACTAGGATTACTTGTAAACCGACTTAACTTGTTAACCGCATAAGCGATGTCAGGTCTAGTACAGTTAGTGATGTACATAAGACTTCCAATAATTCTGGAGTATTCCAGTTGGGAAACTGGTTCTCCACGATTCTTCGCCAAATGGACATTTACGTCTAAAGGCGTTTTTACTGGGGTAGAGTCATAAGCGTTAAACTTTTTCAACACTGTTTCTACATAATGAGACTGAGATATGACTATTGCTTCTGGAGTTCTAAAGATTTTAATCCCTAGAATTACATCAGCAATACCCATATCTTTCATATCAAAATGTTTTGTCACCATTTTCTTTGTACCCTTAATCAACTCTTGGTTGTTCCCCATTATTAGCATGTCATCCACATATAGACATACTATCACATAAGATTCTCGAGTGCCTTTAATGTAAACACATTTGTCACACTCATTAATCTTAAATCCATTTGACAATACTACCTTGTCAAATTTTTCGTGCCACTGCTTGGGCGCTTGTTTAAGTCCGTATAGTGACTTAATTAAACGACAGACCTTTCTTTCTTGTCCTTTAACAATGAATCCTTCATTTTGCTCCATATATATTTCTTCTTCAAGTTCACCATTTAAGAATGCCGATTTGACATTCATTTGATGTATCTCAAAGTTATGCAATGCTGCAATAGCAATGAGCACACGAATGGATGTTATTCTTGAAACTGGTGAATACGTGTCGAAGAAATCACGTCCTTCTCTTTGTCTATAGCCTTTGGCCACAAGCCTGGCTTTGTATTTTTCAATACTTCCATCAACTCTCATTTTCTTTTTCAATATCCATTTGCATCCCAATGGCTTAGTACCTGGTGGAAGATCCACTAGTTCCCAAGTATGGTTTTGCAATATGGAATCCATTACAGAGTTGATGGCTTCTTTCCAATAGGGAGCTTCAAGGCTAGCCAGAGCATCTTGTATGTTTTTTGGTTCATTCTCCAACATAAAAGTATGTAATTCTGGACCAAAGGACTTTGAGATTCTAGCCCTTTTGCTTTTTCTTGGTTCTTGCTCCTTTGAAGAGCTTTCCAATGGTATAGCAATTTTATTTATAGTTGGATCATGTGTAGGTACTTGACCTTCATGTTCCATATCAAGTTTTCGCTGGCTAGAACCATTTTCTTTCCTCTCTTTACAAGGAAATATATTTTCAAAAATNCATTTAGAGTTGGTTCATGTGTAGGTACTTGACCTGCATGCTCCATCTCAAGTTTTCGCTTGCTAGAACCATTTTCTTTCCTTTCTTTACAAGGAAATATATTTTCAAAAAATACTGCATTTCTTGACTCAATTGTCATGCCCGTATTCATTTCTGCATTTTCAGATTTGTGCACTATAAACCTATAGGCACTACTATTATGTGCATACCCGATGAATATGCAGTCGACCGTCTTTGGTCCAATTCGCTCTTGTTTAGGCTTTGGTATTTCAACCTTAGCTAGACACCCCCACACTTTAAGGTACTTGTAGGAAGGTTTGTGACCTTTCCACAATTCGTAAGGTGACTTGTCATTTTTCTTGTGGGGTATCTTGTTCAGGATGTAATTAGCCGATAGTATTGCTTCCCCCCACAAGTTTTGGGGTAGTCCTGAACTTATTAACATAGCATTCATCATATCTTTTAGAGTTCGATTCTTTCTTTCGGCAATGCCATTCGATTGTGGTGAATAAGGAGCAGTCGTTTCATGAATTATACCCACAGATGTGCAGAATTCATCAAACGGTGCTCCGTATTCGCCCCCTCTATCGCTTCGAACCCTCTTTATTTGTTTGCCTAGTTGATTCTCAACTTCGGTCTTATAACCTTTGAATGCTTCAAGAGCTTCATCTTTAGACCTCAAAAGATATACGTAACAGTACCTCGTATGATCATCAATGAATGTTACGTAGTATCTTTTCCCTCCTCTAGTTTGTACAGACTTTAAATCACCAAGATCGGTGTGTATTAGTTCTAGAGGAGTTGTACATCTTTCAATCGAGTGGTAAGGCGCTTTGGTCATTTTTGCTTCAACACATATTTCGCATTTGTGTGTTGGATCGACGTTGTGTTTAGGTAATAATTCCAGTTTCATTAAACGTTATAAGGTATTAAAATTTACGTGTCCTAAACGAACATGCCATATATGAGAACACTCAAGCAAGTAAATAGAACTTTTGTCTTTATTACTTTCAACAACATTTTGGCGTATAGCCATTACATTCAACTTGAAAAGGTTCTCATCGAGATATCCTTTTCCAATAAAATGACCATTCTTGGTCAATACAACTTTGTTAGACTCAAATACTAGTATAAACCCATGTTTGACCAACAGAGACCCCGACACGAGGTTCTTTCTTATGTCTGGTACATGAAGTGCATCAACAAGAGTTACTTCCAAACCCGATGTCATCTTCAGTACCACATTTCCGGTGCCCACCACCTCAGATGTAGCGGAGTTCCCCATGTATAGTTTTCTCCCGGTCGATGGAGTGTATGTGGAGAACATCCCTTTGTTGGAGCAAATGTGTCGAGTTGCTCCGGTATCAACCCACCACTCATTTGAGTTTTCAACCAAGTTTGCTTCTAAAATAACTGCAGACAAATCAAGTTGAGAAAAATCAAATGGTACCGACCTTTCTTGAACAACGTTGGCTTGAGGATTTCCTTTCTTTGGCTTCCTACAATCCTTAGCCATGTGATTTGGTTTTCCGCAGTTATAACAAGTGCCTTTGAACTTCTTCTTGTTTGGTGGTTGTTGGCCTTGTTGTGGTTGCTTCTCAAACTTCCTCTTCTTTCCTTTAAAACTTGATTCAACAATGTTCACCCTTGCTGCCATCTTACTTGCCTTGGCCTCGGTGCTCTTGTTGTCCTCTTCTATCCTCAATCTCACAATGAGATCCTCCAATCCCATCTCCTTTCTTTTGTGTTTCAAATAATTCTTGAAGTCCTTCCACAATGGAGGGAGTTTCTCGATCAATGCAGCAACTTGGAAGGACTCGCTTAGACTCATTCCTTCCGCATGAATCTCGTGCAAGATAAGTTGTAATTCTTGCACTTGACTCATCACGGACTTTGAGTCCACCATCTTGAAGTCCAAAAATCTCCCAACAATGAACTTCTTCAAGCCCGCATCCTCCGCCCTGTATTTCTTATCAAGCATATCCCAAAGTTCCTTGGCGGTCTTGACTTGACAATACACATTGTACAATGCATTGTCAAGTCCATTGAGGATGTAGTTCTTGCACAAGAAATCACTTTGGTTCCAAGCATCCAAAGCGGCCCTCATGTTGGTGTCTGTCTCGTTTTCAGCAACGGTGGGAGGATCCTCCTTCAAGAACCTTGACAAACTCAAGGTTGTGAGATAGAAGAGCATCTTTTGTTGCCATCTTTTGAAATCCGCACCAGAAAATTTTTCTGGTTTCTCTCCTTGTGCAATGGTTGGATGATGTGTTGTAGATGATGAAGCCATTGATAGTCTTCTTGCAATTGATCAAAAACCAAAATTCCTCTTAAGATTGTTGTTTGGGGTATACAAAATTGAGAGGAGAACAAGAAGAAAACAATGAGGATGTGGCTTTGTAGAGGCAAGTGTTGAACACTTTCTCCTTAAGAAGAATTTGCCCTCACAATGTGCTTGAGTTTTGTGGCAATCTTCTCCCAAGAGACAACTACAACTCTTGAATAATGAGAACTCAAATATTCAAGTTCTTTCACAAGGAAATGAAGGAACTCTCTCTTTTTGAAGAAAGGAAGAAGAAGATATGCAAAATGATGTATGTGTGTTTGATTTTCAAAATATCAAATATTTAATGTTTTCCAACTGAAGAGACATGATCTTTCATTCATGGGGATGTCTCTTGGCCATGGTAACTGATCACAATCATCAAACAATGCCAAGGAAATGAAAAAATATCAGAAAAATCGAAGGGACACGAAAAACAGCCGAAGGCGCGCGCCCGCCTGCGCGCTGCTGAGCGCTCTCGGCAGGCGCGCGCACATGCGCGCGGACCTGCGCGCATGCCACTGTTCACGACCGATTTTTTTTTATTTTTTTTTTTCGATTTTCGTCCCTTACATGTTCCGACTACTTGTTTGATTTTCTTTCAACATTTGATGAACTCGTTTCGATTTTAATTCAGAACCACCGAACTTAATATTCGTTAATTAAGCTTCGTTTTTCTTTTCGAATTTTTCCAATCAAACACATTGATTAATTTGCTTAATTTTCATTCATTAAGCATCAAAATTTTCCAACAATTGACAGGAGAGAAGGTCAAACTAAAACCTTACAGTGGGATGCTCAACATCAATTTTGGGCTTGGAATCGGAAAGAAGGATGTTTTTCTCTTGTAAGTTTCTTGAAAATCAAAATTTTTAACTACAACCACCACCGATGAAGCATATTTAGGAAAATAATATACTCTTATCGTTTTAGAATGCATGCTATTTTATTGATTTTCTACAAAAATATGGCATGAAACGACTTCATTAGTCACTTAAAAAATCTTTTTTCTCTCAGGCATTTACCTGAGGTGAGGAGTATTCACGAGGTCCTCGGAGTTCCAACTGTTAGCGCACGGTTTGGAACTTCGCCTTTCTTCTGGAATTGGGGAATGGTAGCCATGACAAATTTGCTTCCACCCGTATGTTTATTGAATCCTGAAAATTGAGCTGTTACTACGGATTGATGTAAAATTATACCTTTGTTCATCGTGATTAGTTTGCTTCCCAATGGCATATGATATTTGACTTAAACTTTCAATAGTTTTTGTGAGTAATGTTATCTAGGTAAGTTAATGTAAATTGAATGCATTTATTCAAGATTCGTAAAATCTGCAGGAATTCCTGAGAGACAAAAGTAAAGTCCAGCAATTAGTTCAACTATTTGACCCTTTAGTGAGAGCAGTAGATGGATTTGCTGGAGAGAAGGTGTCGATGCGAGTATGCTTACTTTTCTATTATATCTCATGTTGTTTCAAGTCTGTTCCATATTATTATTTTTACATATTTTCCCCCTTTCAATATTAACAGGTTGATTTGGAGTGCTCAAAGGGATATCACAGAATCGGGATATTCAGCCACAAGAAACTATCTTTGTAATTATTTTTCATTATTTTTTCAACCATGCAAATGGTTGTTTTTTGATTGTGTCTTTGTGATTTCAGGTCAGTGGGATTTTCAACAGCTGCTTTTGTCCTAGCCATTCTTGAGGGCAGCACCCGGCCTGGAGTTTGGTTTCCCGAAGAGGTACATTCTGGTAACTGGGGTAGAACTAGAATTTAGAAGGAAGGGGATGGGGAAAAACTTTCATTTTCAGAAAATTGTATGCAAAAGTCCCATTTTTCTGGCCCAAGGGTGTTGTGACCTTGGCATGGACTTTACTTGATCAAAGCTTCTTCGCCTGATTCTAGCCCGAAGGGATCGCAGTTGAGGCAAGGAAAACTCTTCTTAATCGAGCTGCACAAGGGACCGTCAATTTTGTGATGAATAAGTAGGAACTTTTTCTAGCAGTCTTGAACTTCTGTTGCACATTTCTAGCTTTGCTTAATTATCTGGTCATTTCACAGGGCTCCATGGATGGTTGAAACAGATCCCAAAGAGCTTGGTTTTGGAATTTACGACTGATGTCCTATGAAACTTATGTAACCGTGTCTGGTTTCACTGCACAGATATAGAGGTAAACTTAATGTTTGGTCCTTTTGAGTGAGTCCTCAGAATTCTAATCCGAACACATTTTTAGCTATCAGGCACTCAGAGTCAATTATCATGCAGTGGCAACTGCAGTCATGCTTTACCCGTATCAAACGACGCCTGCTGATTCGAATCAACTCATCAGTATAACATCTCCAGTTTTGTATTACTAACATCTCTATTTTATTATCGTAACACTTCAAATATTAAAACACTTTTCAAATATTGTACAATACTTGACAAGAATTTAGTTGTTATCCTGATTGGATATCTGTCAATTGTTGAGTTTACCGACCAATATTGAATATTGAATTAATATGTTAGAAGATGTTACACCCGCAATCTTTTCAGTTTTTTTTTTGTGTGAAAATGAGCTTGATCATCAGTAGAATACAAAATCTGCATGTTTCAATCTAGCACCAAGAAATCTCACAAAGGAAAAACAGTTGAAACTTTATCCTTGGTGGACTTTTTAGCATCAATAGCAGTGTTCTAAAAGGCGTTGAGCGGTCACCCATCGTCCTGATTTTTGGAAAGACGATGTCTCTTGGTACTGTTAAAAAAATCGACCTCATAGGCTACCTAGTCTCTCCTTAAGCGGCCTCATAACTTAATATATATAGTTTAATATTTTTTTTTAAAAAGAGATCATTTGTCATATTTTTCAATCTATTTGTATCGGATAAAGAAGAGGAATGTGACAAATTTTGATTTTGAATATGATATAGATGAAGTATTGGAGAAATATTTGGGAGATGAACAATTAGATATTTATGCAAAAAAGAAAAATCAGACGGTTGATGGCCGTCTGCCTAATACCTTTTAGAACACTGATCGATGACATAATTTTTCCTTGCAAGCATCCAAGATGATCAAGGTTTACGCAGGAGGCAAGTTGCCTCATAACGACGATATATTCTAGAAAACGTGATGAAATGAAAATAATGGGCCTGCCTCTTTTAGCCGTCAATTTATTTACCCATCGACACTCTCTGTCTGCAAGTTATCCAGAGGAAGCAGAAACCGGTTCTTCTCATCCAGCTCTCATGCATACTTCAAATGAGTTGCAAAAATATAAAAAAGAGAGAAGCATTTTCAACCCCTTGATATTCTTCTTAGTCCTCGTAAATCTGCAAATTTCTTTGTAATTTATATATTTCTCCGCATCATCAAATTATCATGCATGAAAGTAAGAATTATAACGAGGAAAAAAGTGGTTATCTTCGAACAATCTGTTCTTGTAACACCCATGTAGGTATGTGTAGGAAATTCAATCCTTTTTATGAATATATCAAATAAATAAATAAAAATAATAATTCTAACAAGTAATAATAATTATAATAATAATAATAGTTTTATAAAGGAGCTTTAAGACACCAGACACTCAAAAGAAACTCCTTAACATGCAAATTTGCTTAGGGGATCCACCAACCCGACACGGTTCAACCCGAAAAAAATCAGGTTTGGGTTTGGGGTTTTCGGGTTCGAGTCAGATCGGGTTGGACCCGATAGCTGACCCGAAAAAAATGATCGGGTTGGGTTGGGTTCGGGTCAACCAGGAAAATTTTAATTTTCNGTTTAAATTAAATTATTATTATTATTATTATTATTTTGAATTTTATGTAATTTTATTTAAAAAATTCAAGATCGGGTTATAAGGGTTGATCGAATTGATTCGGGTTCAGGCTCGGGTTGAGCAATTTTTGAATAGTACTATTGCTCAACCCGACACGACCCGCCCAATCTACCCGAATTGACATCCCTAAATTTACATATTTAAACACTCCAAACTATACAAAACAATGATAATTTCGTGTATTTAGTACCTGAAAAGTAAGGTGATGAAGTGACAATAAGTGAAATGAAGTGAGTTAGAGAAGAAAATCATCCAAAAAAACTCAAATCCTTATCAAAAAATTCTGAAAAAAATATACATCAATCATCTCTTACCTAGAAGACCATTTGTGTTAGACGTGTAGAAAGATCATTTATCAGAATCGACTAAAATTTCGGAAAACAAGCAGGATAATAAGAAATATACCCCAAAAACTTCCATCCACATGTTGAATGTTCATGATTTTATTTCATAGCATCGCACACAGTTTTTGATCTTTATATAGAACAAAAGTTTTTTTATTACGTTATCTAGTTTATATAAGTGTAGGGCGATCACTCAAAATGTCACCGGCAATAGCCATTTCCGGCAACATGGTACCTTTGAAAACCATTTTGGAAAAATACAATCTAAGCATGATCAGCTGGAATTTTCGAAACACATTCAACACAAAAGTTGTAGAAAGTGTCAAGACGATTCTACCTTAAGTATATCGTCCACGCGTGGTTGTCGGAATGCACCCCGTTCCGCCTTTCACACACGCCAATTCGTTTTTTTAAATTTGGCTTTCGCCAAAGGTTACTACACTAATTTTAGATTTTAAGTCCAAATTTCAGAAGTTTTTTACTAGTGTACAATTTATTATGAACTTTTATGAAGAACAAAGTTATATCATATATATTTTAGAATGATTCAAGAGTTGATTTGATGCTTACTTTGCACGACCATGCACACTGTTTTTGGGCTCATGTATAAAAGAAGAGTTGTTCACTAGGTTTTCTAGTTTATAAAAATCTCACGCTACTGCCCAAAAATTTGTTGGACATAGCGGTTTCTAGTGATCAAATTCCCATTATAATCATATTTAAAATTTGAAAAATGGGGCAAAATCGGATGGGAATTTCAAGAAATTTTCTTTACAAAATTTATAGAATTAACAAAATGCACATAATGTAAAAATTTCTCAATTGTTTCTGAATTATCATTGTCTGTCCAGCTGGAATGACCTTTGGTGCTCCAGCTGGAATGACCTTTGGCCTTCCGGATGGCCAGCAGTGTCTGTCCATATGGAACCCGAATGCCTATATATAGGCAGCCTCAAGTCCTTCAGAATAATCTCACACACTCTAGTGTAGTCTCATTCCTTCAACACTCTTATTTTTGTCTCGGCTGCTGCTCCTTCCTCCGGCTGCTGTTCTTCTGCCCTTGTGATAAAGTTCAGGTACTTTTTAGTTCGCCGTAGTGGTGCCTCGTACCAGGTTACTGCTAGTTGTTCTCGGCTGGAGGGACGAATTTGTTTTAAGGACACTGTATTTCATACAGGCCTCGATTTGGTTTATTTTAAGCCTTCATCTACTGTTTTCTTTACCGAAACATTTTTGTACTATCTCAGTCGATATATTGTATAATAAGCTTAAAACCGATTACTAAATACGTAATTTCTTTCAGATATGGCTACTGAAATCAGCGTGCAAAGGGAAACTGATCATGTTGTCCCTCATGTTCCACCTCAAGTTGTCCCTCATGTTACCCCACGTGTTGCTGCGGTTGCTGTCCCATCCAGTCACGGTGAAAAACTTGAAAAGTTCACTCGTGTGGACTTCAAAAAATAGCAGCAGAAGATGCTGTTCTACTTGACGATGTTGAACCTGGCCAGATTCCTGTCTGAGGATGCTCCTAAACTAAAAGAGGGTGAGGGAGATGTTGAATCTGTTAGTGCGGTGGAGGCATGGAATCATTCTGATTTCTTATTTCGAAACTATGTACTAAACGGATTGGTCGATTCGCTCTACAACGTGTTTTGCGAAAAGAAAATAGCTAAAGAGCAATGTAAATCCCTTGACAGAAAGTACAAAATCGAGGATGCTAGGGCCAAGAAGTTTCTTGTTGGCCACTTTCTGGACTTTAAAATGGTGGATTCAAAGCTGGTTATCAGGCAAGTTCAAGAACTCCAAGTGATTCTTCACGAGATACATGGTGAGGGGATGACTTTGAGCGAATCATTCCAAGTGGCTGCTATTGTTGAGAAGCTACCACCAGCTTGGAAGGATTTCAAAAATTATTTAAAGCACAAGCGCAAGGAGTTGAATGTTGAAGAGCTCATTGTTCGACTTCACATCGAAGAAGACAACAAGAGTTCGGAAAGACAATTGTTTTCTCCCTTTGCTACTAAAGCAAATGTTATCGAGCATGGTCAAAGGTCAAAAAAGAGAACCTTTTCCACCTCCAACAAAAGGTTGAACATGGGACCCAAGGGAGGCATTTTGAAGAAAAATTTATCTGGAAAATGCTACAACTGTGATGGTATGGGTCACAAGGCCTCTGAATGTAAGAAGCCAAAGAGAAACCGAGAGGCGAATGTGGTAAAGAATATTTCTCAGGAGGTTTCGAACATGAATCTTTGTGCTGTAATATCAGAAGTTAATTTGGTGGGTTCGAACCCAAGGGAGTGGTGGATCGACACTGGTGCTACTCGCCATGTTTGCTCGGACAAGGAGATGTTTGCTACTCTTGAGGAATCTGTGAATGGGGAAAACCTATTCATGGGAAATTCCGCTACTTTTGAGATCAAGGGTCAAGGAAAAGTTGTTCTAAAGATGACATCTAGAAAAGAACTGACTCTGACCAATGTGTTGTATGTACCTGACATCCGCAAGAACTTGGTGTCCGGGTTGTTTCTTAACAATCATGGTTTTCGCATTGTCTTTGAGTCAGATAAGGTTGTTTTGTTGAAAAGTGGAATGTTTGTTGGCAAATGTTATGTCTGTAATGATTTATTCAAATTCAATGTAATGACTATTAAGCACGTGATGAATAAAGTTAATACTTTTGCTTACTTGCTTGAGTCTTCTTGTTTGTGACATGGTAGACTTGAACACGTTAATTATGATACAATTCGTAGACTAATTAACATGAAAAGCATTTGTTGGAAACTGAATTTCGATGTTTGACAAACTGATTGCTTAAACGATTGAACTAACTGATCAAGAAGACTGATAGTACCTGATCTAAAATATGCAAACTGACAGTTGCCTTTAACCGATGACTAATGCGCTAAATATTAAAGGAAACTGAACCGGCTGAACTGAACTGAACTACATAGACAACTGACTGATCAGTTGCTACAAAAAATTGTGAGCTTATCAGCTATTGCTTATCAGCTGATCTTTCGACTGTACATGTCAAGAATAAGGACGTTCAACCGACAACAGTACAAAGCAGATTGCAACTAATAGTAGGAGAGCCGCATTTTAGAAAAGCTGCAGTGTACAAATGTCAGAGGAATGTTGACGTGACAAACAACAGATAAAAAAATTCAAATTGTATTAATTATTGCCGTTGGAAGAGAAGCCTATAAATAGCAGAGAAGAGCAGCTGAATACGTGAAAAGTTACAAAAAACAACACACGAGTTACTTACAATCACTCTGCTGAAATTCTGCTAAGATTCAAAAGATTCAAAGCTCACACTTATCGTATATACATATAGTATTCAGGCTATACTTCGAACTTTCTAGCACAAACTATTGTTGTTGTAAAACTCGATCTTAAAGAGATAGTTGTGCTAAGCCTTGTTCAAGTCTAGTTGAGTACTGTGAATTTCGTTGTAAACTAAGAGTTTCAGTTTTGGCATTGTTAAGTCCAAACTGAAGTGGGTCTGTACAATTGTTTGTATCAATCAAAGTCTTTTAGTAAATATCATATCCTTGTGATAGAAAGGGTGACGTAGGAGTGATTGAAATCTCCGAACATCCATAAAATCCTGTTTGTTATTACTTCAGTTTTTATTCTATCTATCAGTCAGTTTATTCCGCACTTTTTTTTAACTGATTGATATTGACTGACAAGATTCCGAGCTTCAGTTTGTCACTAAACTGACTCAATATTTAAAAAGGTTGTTAAAATCGTTAAATGTTTATTCAACCCGCTTTCTAAACACTATTTCACCAATTAACCGATCCTATCAGCATTCGTGCATTCCAAATTGATAAACAACACAAATGTGAAACTTGTGTTGATGCAAAACCAAAGAGATCATCTTTTCGAACAATTGAAAGAAATAGTGAACCACTTGATCTAATTCACAGTTATATATGTGATTTAAAAGATGTACAAACTCGTAGTGGAAATAAATACTTCATTACTTTTGTTGACGATAGGCTGTTATGTGTATCTCCTTAAAAGTAAGGATGAAGATATTGATAAATTTGTCCAATATAAGAGTGAAGTTGAACATCAACTTAGCAAGAAAATTAAGGTGCTAAGAAGTGATCGTGGAGGTGAATATAAATCGTAATTTGCTGAGTTTTGTGCTCAACACGGTATCAAACATGAAAGAACTACATCTTATTCTTCTCAGCAAAATGACATTGCAGAGAGAAAGAATCACAACTTGAAAGAAATGATGAATGCGTTGTTATTAAGTTCTGGTTTACCACAGAATATGTTGGAAGAAGCTGTTCTAACAGCAAATTACCTTTTAAATAATGTGCCCCAAAAGAAGCAAGATAAAAGTCCATACGAGTTATGGAAAGGTAGAAGACCTTCCTACCAATACTTGCGAGTGTGGGGATGTCTTGCCAAGATTGCAATATGCACTCCGAAAAAAGTAAAGATATGACCAAAAACTGTTGATTGCATTTTCATTGGATATGCTCAAAACAGCAGCGTTTATCGTTTTCTTGTACACGAATCTCAAATACCTGATATTCACAAGAATACGATAATGGAATCAAGAAATGCTTCGTTCTTTGAACACATGTTTCCATTCAAATCTAAGGAAGAACCAAGTTCATCCAAAAGTTTATATGAGACAATTGATAAAGAGCAAAAGCTTGATCAAGACATTGAACCTAGACGTAGCAAGAGTGCTAGGACTGAGAAATCCTTTGGTCCGGATTTCATCACTTTGAAGATGGAAATTGAACCTCAAAGCTTCAAGGAAGCAATGAGTTCATCTGAGGGACCTCTATGGAAAGAGGCTATCAATTCCGAAATGGAATCCATTTTACAAAACCATACGTGGGAATTAGTAAATCTTCCTTCAGGAAGCAAATCACTAGGCTGTAAATGGGTTTTCAAAAGGAAAATGAAATCAGATGGAACCATAGATAAGTATAAAGTCAGATTGGTAATCAAAGGTTACCATCAACGTGAAGGGCTTGATTACTTCGACACATATTCTCCCGTATCGATAGTAACCTCTATTCGTGTGATACTCGCTATTGCCACCTTGCGAAATTTTGAAGTACACCAAATGGATATAAAGACAATTTTTCTAAATGGAGATTTAGAAAAGGAAATTTACATGGAACAATCTGAATGATTTTCTGCGACTGAGCAAGAAAACAAGGTTTGTAAACTGATGAAGTTTCTATATGACTTAAAACAAGCACCAAAGCAATGACACGAAAAATTTGATAAAGCCATGATAGAAAGTGGATTTAAATTCAGTGAATGTGACAAATGTGTATACATAAAAACCACTGAAAATGGATATGTCATTTTATGTCTTTACATAGATGACATATTTATCATTGGTAGTAATGATAAGATGATCAAATCCACCAAGAAGTTATTGAACTCAAGATTTGACATGAAAGATTTGGACTTAGTCGATGTAATCCTTGGAATTAAAATTCATAGAACATCAGAAGGGCTAGTTCTAAGTCAGTCACATTATTTTGACAAAATACTTGAGAAATTCAATA
Source organism: Primulina huaijiensis (assembly GCF_012295235.1). Classification (NCBI taxonomy): domain Eukaryota; kingdom Viridiplantae; phylum Streptophyta; class Magnoliopsida; order Lamiales; family Gesneriaceae; genus Primulina; species Primulina huaijiensis. The sequence goes on along the minus strand of NC_133319.1, from coordinate 6,455,994 downwards.
AGAATGACTCTGCATTGGCTAGAACCCCGATAGATACCAGTCAACATCTATCAAAAAATCGAGGTGAGAGTATGTCTCAATTAGAATACTCTCGAGCCATTGGAAGTTTGATGTACTTAACGAGTTGTACAAGACCATACATAGCTTATGCTGTAAGATAATGAGTAGATTCACGAGTAATCCAGGAGTTGAACACTGAAAAGCAATTATTAGATTGCTAAGATACTTAAGGTACATTCGTGATCATGGGCTGCATTATACAAGATATCCTGCTGTAGTTGAAGGATACAATGATGCAAATTGGATATCTGATATGAAAGACTCTAAATCTACAAATAGATTTGTATTCACTTTAGGAGGTGCATCAATTGCATGGAAATCTTCTAAACAAACTGTAATAGCCATATCCACAATGGAATCTGAGTTTATAGTTTTTGACAAGTGTGCTAAAGAAGCTGAATGGCTACGTAACTTCTTAGAAGATGTTCCATGATGAGAAAAACCAGTGCCGGCTATATGCATACATTATGATAGCCAATCTGCGATTGGAAGGGCACAAAATAATATGTATAACGGTAAGTCTAGGTATATACGTCGTAGATATAATACCATTAGACAACTAATCTCAACTGGAGTTATATCTGTTGACTATGTAAAGTCAAAGAATAATATAGCAGATCCGCTAACCAAAGGATTAAACAGATAGTCAGTTGCGAAAATGTCAAGGGGAATGGGGCTCAAACCTATAGAATAAATTGGTGCAAAGGAAAATCCAACCTACGCTGACTGGAGATCCCAAGAACTAGGTTCAATGGGACAACCTAATCGCACTAATTTGGAGAATCGCTGTGGGGGTTATCTCTAGTCTATTCTTATTATGAAACATTGAATGTTAAGGATAAGCTTACGAATTTAAATGATTCTGATGAGAAGCAATATAGAATCACTTATGTGAGAGAGAATTGGGGCCGCTTCAAAAGAATTGCAAGGTTCAATTCTAGACCCTGTTGCAGAACCAAGAATGTGTTCATGGCCAAAACGAACACAATCATGAGAATTGAATAGTATTAGGAAGAGTCCTGTGTGAAGTATATCTTAATTCACACAAACGACTGTATAGTTCAAAGACACGACGTCTACTGTCAACCAGTGAATTATTATGCTTTCACAAGGGAAGGTTCAAAGGGTAATACCTACCTATCATATGCAAGATTCAACTGTTGAACTTTATCACGATAATCGTCGAATATCTTTCAATTTTCATTCATGTGAGAGATTGTTGGACTTAGAGGCCTATTGGGCTTGTTCTTTTTGAATGAAAAATTGGACAAGCAAGGCCTAGTAGATGGTAAGTGGGAAATGTCTCGCATAGGAAAATAATCATGGCATTGGTGAGATTATATTGAGTTACACCTTGTGAATGTGTAAAAATGATTGGTCAAAAGGCTATCTCTCGGCACGCCAGCGCAGGGGGTGCAAATCATGGGCCCGATTTGCAATGGAAAAAGGCTTGACTTTTGCGCGACCTAGATGCGTCGAATGTCGAACTGATCAAGGCAAAAATTTCCCACCAAAGTTCACCTGGCTTTTGCTATTTTAATTTTTGGAAATTATTTTATGGACCGACCTTTGGTGTTTCTGTTGGACTAACCTTTGGTGTTCCAGCTGGAATGACCTTTGACCTTTCGGATGGCCAGCAGTGACTATCCATATGAAACCCGAGTGCCTATATATAGGCAGCCTCAAGTCCTTCAGAATAACCTTACACACTCTACTGCACTCTCATTCCTTCAACACTCTTATTTTTGTCTCGGCTGCGGCTCCTCTCTTCGGCTGATGTTCCTCTGCCCTCGTGATAAAGCTTAGGTACTTTTCAGTTCGTCGTAGTGGTGCCTCGTGCTAGGTTACTGTTAGTTGTTCCGTTGTATCCTGGAAAACAGACGTCCGAGTACATCATCGAAGCACATACTGGAGAGGACAAATCTGTTTTAAAGACGAATCATACAGGTTTCGGTTTGGTTTATTTTAAACCTTCATCTACTGTTTTCTTCACTGTACTGTTCGCTGGTTTTTTTACTGAAACATTTCTGTACTATATCAGTCGATATATTGTGTAACAATTTCCAATTATATATGTAATCCATCTAAAAAAAAATTTGTTATATAAGCGTTAGTTTGAAATTTGTACCTTATTATATCTAAGTTATGATTTGTCATGTTAAAATTGTTTGTTTGTAATCAAACAAATTGTACAAACGTTTCCGCTAATGATAGTAATTACGACGAAATTATAATTCTGTCCCACAGTACTTCTAATGGTTATATTTATTTTTGCTGTTGGTCCTAATCTACGTTACAGTTTCTGTCTTGCATTAAATAAATTTATAAATTGTTGTATCATGATGCCAATGATGTCCAGAAATGCGCCATGCATAAGCTTGTTGGAGTACCAATCGTGCGCGACCATAGCCACTTATCCTCCATTCGTCGTAACTCTGCCAGCTGCATGAAACATTGTTCAGCATACCAATTTTTTAGAGGTAAGTTGATTGAATATATAGAACCTGTTTTGTGTGCAAGGATTGATGTTTTACTTACTCGGCCATCTCTCAACTCAAATATGACCGAATCATCAGAAAATGGGATTGGTCTTGTAGATGCTACCTGCGCAGAAACACAAATGGTGAATGGGTTAGAGAAGATCCAGTGACGCAAATGGGCTGTACTGTGTCGCCTGGCCACAACTTGTCCACAAGTCCAGGACTAGCCGGGCTTATTTCTAAAAAATTTCAAGCTTCGTCTTAAATTTTCTAGTTGGACAGTGGCAACGGTCAAGATTCAACCTTTTGACTGCTTATTTGTGATGTTCGAGGATTCTCTTGTCCAGGCCACCCCATTTGACATGTCTAGTGAGAATGTGGACAAGTTAAGCTGGTGGTTTTATGCACTCACCTTTGGGTTACAATCTTTGTCACTGTCACTGTTTTCTTCGATCTTCTCAAGGATACCTGCAAATTCTTGACCATTATAAATCTCATACTTGTCTGATTTTCCTTCAACTTGTTTTTCCTTTTCATCACCCATGTATCCTGCCGCATCAGGGAATCCGCAATCCTTCCAATTCCACTCCCCTTGATCCAAATATCTCGAGTAAACACTTCCATCTGAACCGGTTACAAACAGTTCACTCCCTCCAAAGCAAGGGCCAGTTGCTCCAACTAATGTCACATTTGTATAAGGAGTCCCATGTTCTATCCAGTTCCATCCCTCCAACGAACCCCATTGATACTCAACTAATCCACCATCTTCCGATAACATGAAAAGTGAGCCCCTGAGTGATGTTGGTGACGATCTCATGGCTGTTCCTGGTAATCTCGATAAAACCAAGTGCTGCGATTGGTAATGTTCATGCCACAATTCACTAACCTTGTTGTATTGGTATAACCGTCCATTTCCCCCTATGACAAACACGATGTTCTCCCTGAATCCCTCCTGGTCTACTATGCTCGCGATTTTCACGCTCGGAGGATTCTTGCAATCTTTCCACTTGTACTTTCTTAACGCAACCTGTATGAAAATACAAAGTTCGGTTACTAATGATTACTGTTTGAGCTTAGTAGAATTCAACAGAATCGTTGAAGTTTACGTACTGAGAATTGTAACAGTGTCCCACTTCTGCTGACAAAGAAAATGGCATCTTCTACTTTAGCTTTTGGTGTTAGTCCTGGTGTACTGTCCCACGGTGGACCACCAATTACTTGTCTGCCCTTCCTCATGGAAGTACAGTTAACCCATGCCAGATCATTGCTGGTCCTTTCCCTGATCAGCAAACTCCCATGCTCATCAACTAGAAACAAGCTTCCATTGTAGTTTCCCAGTACGCCTTCCATTGCAGTCGAATGTTCGTGCCTTAACCACAACCACACTTGTTCGGTATTCAAGTATTCAAATGTATAACCATTCTCTGTTATGACGAAAAACGACATTCCCCCTTGCATCAAACGGAGACGGAATTGTGTATTTATCCACTTATCTGGAAAATTATACTCTTCTCCTGGATTGGACGAGATACCATCAGATGTTGATGCACCAGGCAAAAGGTAATTCTGCTGTATTCTGCTGTCCTTTCTCCATCTAGAACTTGATCTTGGACTCGTTAATTCGTTGGTTTCATCTTTCGTGCCTACAATGCAATTTGAGGGTCCACGTTCTTCAGAGCAATATTCAGCATTCCACCCTTCGGTTTCAGGAGAATCCATCAATGACCATACATATTTGGGCAAAATCTTTCTCCGGGTACTAAATGGAGGATTCGGGCCCAAATTTTCACCTCCAAGACCTGATAAATGAAGCTCTGCAAGCCTACCGTCATCTAGAGGAAAGACGATTCTTCCAGCTTGCAATTTCAACCCTGGAATACCTCTGGCAGCTTTTGCTTGTGAAGGGTGCTTATGATTTAACCAGTTTTCACCAATGTCTTGATCCTGAGAACTGCCTGATTAATCAATATCAAGATATGATTTATAGGACCGTAACATGAGTTTTGCTTTATATGAATCTTGGAAACTCGAAAATACAGTGGATGAAATTTTACATTACCTGGATTCTTTGGGATTTGATACTCAAAAACAAAACCTGCAGCGGTTGTAAGAAACAACAAATTCGTATTCTCAACAGATTCATCCTGGGAAATGCAAGTAATGGAGCTCAATGGATGACCTTTAGGATTCCCATGATGCACCCATTTCCACTTCCTCTGGTTCAGTCGTCTCTCAAACAACTCGCCTCCCTTTATAACATGATTTTATCAAAAATTACACATAATATGAACGAAAGATCAAAATTACACACTATGAATGAAAGCTTTCAGACTAAAGTACCTTAGTCAAGAGGAAGAGTGACACTGAATGAGGTCCAGATATTCCATGCAGGCTGCATGTCTTGAATGGTGCTAAGGAAACATCTTTTACTGATCCTTGACTGTGTATATGCTTCTTCCATGCAGGTTTTGACGTCTGATCATACTCATAAAGGTCTCCTGCAGCACTGTGACACGATGTGAACCCCGAGTGGAGAGATAAAAGAAACCATTTATCATGTTATAGTCTCAAGGAATCTATAACTGGCCTAATTCCTGAAGTAGGTAAAGTGCTCACTCACCTCACAATGAAGAGAACTCCAGGTCTAATTGTAGCAGCATCTGTAATTGCAGCAACACTTGCTCCCGGGGGCCGTCCATGATTCGTCCACCTGATTACAGAAAGACAACCAAGATGTTATCTAAACATTTTAGGGTCGAAATGAACTCTTAAATTGCCATCATTCTTACCTTGGAGGATCAACACCAAGAAGCTCTAGTAAGGCCCCATTTTTCGTGCAGAAAAAAATTTTCCTGAGGATAAAATAGAACAATCAAGATCAGATTATATTTACCGAATGAAAAGGTAGTGAAGTGATTTTGCCATTACTCACTCCCTGTCATTTGAAATAACTCCAGAAGAAAGTCGAATAGCAGGATTTTGATCTGTTACTTTACTTGTTTGATCAAATACTGGCATGAACTCAATCCAGATTGGCTGTGATTCCTCTGTTAGCATCATCTGAATACATTAAGAAGTGCTATTTTCATTACAATATTTTAAAAATATAAGTTGTATTTACAAATTAACTAGCCCCTCGGATAAATTTGAGTCCACCCTCATCATCATTCAGCATCAATCCAACCACAAAAGTTAATCCCACAGCCAACCAGTTCTAATTTTCTTGCCACTCTTTTCAAAATAAGGGGATGGATAAATAGTATTTTTCATATTATTACTTTGATACACGTAACATAACTCAAAACAGGAATACAAAAAGGCCCTTTTGCAAAATCTTACCTGATACAGAATCCCTGATTCAGACAAAACAAGAATTGTCTGATTCACCATAAACACAGAAACTGCATATCCTGCAGAAACTGGCAAGTCATGAGGTGCAATCACCCACTGCAATCCATTCCAGAACCTCTCATATATTGACCCGCTTGCCCCCGTTACCCAGACCGAAGTTTCGGACATTTTTGTCAAAGAAATTCTCTTTCTCACCTTCAGAGGTTCATAAGAATCTTTCTCCAAGATTTTTCCTTTACGATCATCCTTATCTTTGCTCTCCTTCACTGATTCTTGAATTGAATTCACGACTATGCAGTTATCATTAACACAAGAAACAAGTTCATAAGGCAGTTTAACCTCAACCCATGAGTTGGATTGTTCCTTAAACTCCCAGAATCTATCTGTTTTTTGCTCAAATTTTTGATCAGCTCTCTTGACATACTGACAGACAAAGGAAGAACCACAGTCAGAAAATACACCCAGGCTCAGAGATGAAATTACAACACAGATGAACCGTAGTGGGTGGAAAAGAGACATCGGATTTTTTGATCGACTAGTTTTGGCATAACTCCTCCTGAATATGATGCACAATAGGAATAGTTGGAAAGGGCATCGTTCTTTTGTGGGATTCTGTATGGGCCAGAGCAGAAGACTAGACTACAAAACCATTAAAAATGACACTTTCAAGTACATAGCTTGATATACAAAAAAATCAGGCAGGGACCCTTTTAAGAACAAAGAAATTCATACAGATTTATGGGAAGAACCACGTATCTCCCTGAGGGGTTGCGGGCAGGTAGGGTGGGTGGGATCAGGTGGTCCACTTGCATGGTTAGGAACATAGAGCAGCAGCTACTAACCAGTACAGGTTCATAGACTAAACTACTACTCGAAATCAACCAATACCTTTTTGTCAAATCTCATCAACAACCAACTTTTTTATAAATGGGATCTAATTTTCTTAATCTTCTTGAATCTTTAAGACATCAAACTGCTGATCTTGACTCAATTACACTCCTCTTAAGTACGATTTCCACTTTTAAGGGGCTTTGCTTTCTCGTGCTTTTGAACATTTACTCGATCTTTTTTCAAATGTGTAAGGTAAATTGAGGGGAGTTGTTCAACTTTTCAGAAAGAAAAAAAGTTGGCTTTTGATTAAATAAATAAAAAAAATATGGTTTACCTTTTCTTGTGCCCACTAGCCGAGATGATATATATTCCACAATAGAATAAGACAGGGTGCGTGCCACGTACATATTAAACAAAGCCAATATTTTTATAACTCGTAATATAAATTGTATTCAAGAAAGTCTTCTTGTTTCGGGGATAGCTTTAGTTTGTGGTTTACTTTACACAGATTGGATTTTTTGTGCTGTGATTCAACCAATTGCATGCCATTTTATTGAATTATTGTCCGCTATAATATTGTGTTATCAGCTGACATAAGATTACACTTCAAAAAAAAAAAAAAGAAGAATAAAGTAAAATAGAAACTCGACATAACTCGTTGGGGGTTGTGTTTAATCAATTATCAATCAATCAGATTCATGCCACTCGTCATACTAATAATAGATGAGTAGGTCTCTTGTAAGACGGTCTCATGAATCTTTATCTATGAGATGGTTCAACTCTACCGATATTCACAATAAAAAGTAATACTCTTAGCCTAAAAAGTAATATTTTTTCATGGATGACCCAAATAAGAGATCCGTCTCACAAAATACGACCCGTGAGACCGTCTCACACAAGTTTTTGTCATAATAGATAACAACTCGTACTATAGTTTCTTCACGCTATATTAACTAACATAAGAATATATATATATATATATATATATATAATTTTGATATGTTGTCCATCAATCATGTTTATCATTAACTTGACAATCATGTAAATGAACGTATAATTTTGATATGATTCATCACGTTTAATAAGTGAGTGTCACCTCAATGTTGGACACATATATGCGTACGGTTAATGGACAACATATTAAAATTATATTAATATAATGATATGTGGAAGTTTTTTTTATGACTATTGCTGAAATGACAGTAATACCCTATCTTACTAAGAAAATTGAATTTTCAAATAACAATAAGACTAACGTCATCCCACAAAAATTACATAATCATTTTTTGGGAAAAAAATAGCACATTTTTACACAATATTTACAAATTGTAACATAATGATTACAAATACTTTCAATAAAAATTGTTTGTAATCTATAGTAAATTAACTTCAATAATAATAATTCATAATAAAAAGGTCACTAAGTATATAATCGTGATTTCGATATATTTAATAACTTTAATTAAAGTGTGAAAATGAATGGTTGATATTGAAAATAGTGACAGCACAGTTTTTTGGAGTAGTCTGATGATTAACAATTGGGTGCAGCGGTGCCAGGCCTTACGATTCCAGGTGGATCCATGGAATCTTCTGGTCGGGATCGACTATCTTGGATGGCGGAATCTTTGTATATATATGGCGGAATCTTTGAATATATATATATATATATACACACACGGCTTTTGAAGATCCAATAAATGTTTTTTAGCTATTATTTATTGTATATTGCTATTGATGCATAGAGGGTAGACGAATCGACTTGGAATTATTGCTATTTTTTAATTTAGGAGGAGTTTAATTTGATGGTGACACGTTGATGACTTAGAATTTTTTATTTTATTTTCTAGACTAGATAGATGATACATGTTCTTTGGGTTTAAGACAATTAAAATTTATTTCAAATTTTTGTATATTTTGATGTCGATAGGGTGAATTGAGACTGAGTAACTGAGCACGGTAGGAAATTAAATCGGGTCGGGTTGCTTCCTGTCTTGATAAGTCGGACTGTGGATGATAAGTGTCAGGACTTTGATATTTCTGCACATTTAAGATAACAGAGATCGTTAGTGGGAAGTCATAATAATGTCTGGCGTAGTCACGTCGACGCTCAAATCAATTAAGTTATTTATATTCTGATAATGTAGAAAGAGCATGCGTATTTATCACACAAGAATGTTTTTGAAAAGTTTTCGTTAATATCAAGCAAACGTGGTTTTTATAGGAGAAAAATCAATGATGACTTTTTTTTTCAGTGCTCAACTATTACTCGTGGCGAGATGGTCGCTCATGCCCTGTTCAATGACATTGTCAAGTTTGACAATCCATACTAACTTCGGCCCAGTGACATCATCCCTACGTGCGCCGAATGACTTCCTAATGACGTCCCATACATGTGAATTCGGAGATGAAACATGTACCGGGGTGCTTGGGTGGATAATCGCGATGTGGAGCACTGTTCATTAGTTGTACTATATGGGCTCTCACTACCCGGGCTCAACTGCGAACCTGACTCCTTCTAAACACTAATTGTTTTACTCAACTTTTCTGGCTTCTTGACTATCCAAAACCTGGACTAAAGATGATCCTGATACTTTTTTGATGATCTGGATATATCCGAGGGTATCATATTTTAAATTACATTTCTATATATCATTTCGCGACTTTGATATCATAAATCATATTTTCGTCAAGCTTCTGAATTTCGATATTACGTGTTGCAAATTTAATATTTGAAAAAGACATTACTTAAGTACCAATTTCACAACATTTCAATCGAAAATAACTCATATCTTGACCACATGTCACCATGTTATCATGCATTTCCACCATATGTTTGGTCCATCACGATATATAGAAATAAAAGTTCTAACAAAATTTTAAAGAATTTCATCACGAAAAATATCAACACAAAAATTCAATTAATCAAAATTTCATTATATAGGATCGCTTCGATGCTATATGTGGGGCACTGCCTCCACATAATTTGGATGGACAATATTCACGCACATATGTGATTTTAAAAAAATTAGTGGACTCCATGTATGTATGACTAAATTTAGGCTCTTGATTCTATCATGAGATAGTGTCCCTACATGTAAGATGAAATCAACTATTATATGGTAAATAAAAATCATACCATATACTTTATTATTGAACTTTCAAAACATTAAATTGATATAAATGACAGGCGAAGTAGTAGTTAAACAAAATCAGAGGATTATTTGGTAATATCACCTTCTGACGATGATATTCAAAATATTTTTGTCATTTATATATGATTCAAGTAGTATCTTAATTAAAAGTACAACAATCATTTTAAATCTTTCGTATACAATAATTGCTATGTGTATTGAAATTTAATATGAAACATTTTCCATCTCAAGTTTATGTTTATATTTTTAGTTTTAAATAATATAAATAATGATATTGTAGTTAAAAAAATATATCGGAAAAGAAAGTTTGGAGATAATATAAATAACAAAAATAAATTTAATTTATTTAATGATATAATAATATAGATTAATACAAGATATTGTTGTCCTGTAGTGTGACCAAAACAATATATGTAAATTACTACGACATTTGATGGCAAGTTCTAGGATTCTGCTTCTTTCATTAAAAAAAAAAAAAAAAAAACCTTTTGGTCAACATCTAATGTAAGTTGGAAAATAACGTCTACGAAGATTAGACAATTGTATGTAATTGGCCAAATAAATTGCTCCACCTTTTAATTTAATTTTACTTTAATATTAACATGCCAGTGTAATGTTTTTACCCTTATTATTACAAAAATTAAATAATAAGGGATTTTCTAAATAGTTTTCCCAAAAAAAATAACACGTTCATTGACCTATATATCTCGATTTAATTTTTAATTAGTATAAAAAACATTACTTTAGGAAAGAGAGTTACGAGACCTGGGTCTCTGAAATATATAAGAAGGATGCAAAACATTCATTGGGTCCAATTTATTTTTTAAAAAAAAATTATATGTAAATTTTGTATAATTTTGGATTAATTTGATATTAATATTTGTGCGGATCAATTTAAAACATTAAAAGATTTTATAGTTTAAAATCTTAGTATCAGTAGAGCTATATTCCTGAATCTGTCATTTGATGCAAGGTGATCTTCAAAAGCTATAATTCCATTGATGTACATATATTATTCAGTGCCTGAGTTAATCAAGAATTGACCAAGAAAGCCGTAAACTAATCATACAAGATTCTATAGAAAAACACTACAACTGGTATCAAATACATGTCAAACTGTGTGATTAGATTCGATCCCCATGGCGATCAAGATCGAGTTGGAATAATTCCATCTAGCCATTCTAAAGTCGAAGAAAGCGTCAATGCTTTGCGAGCTAATATATGAGCCACACAATTGGCCAACCGTTTCATATTGATGTTATTCGGGTGAACTGGTTATGGAATACTTAGGCAAATCCACCGGATAGTACTGATAGTTATAAATGAGAGAATTATGTTTATGGAAAATGAGCAAGTAGATGGCTTCCACCGTGACCTGCAAACAAGTCGAGGAACTCGTGAATGGGACGCCAGAGGGGTATCCGACGTGGACACTCCGATGCTTAAGTCAGCAGATGAGGAAGAGTAAAAAATGGCTGTATATGTGTGATATACGTGAGTGTTTTAAAGCTCCAAAATTCCAGAATCCGTAAATAAGAAGTGTAATGTCCCGAAAATTTAAAGGTCCACGCGAACCACATGCATATAAGTTATTAAAATCTTTGTTTACTTTAATTAAATGTTTTAATTACATTAATTAATTATGTTGTGCATATTGACATGTTTAAAATATATTTTTCTATATGATTGCATTAAAATGTATTTTTAAAGGTTATTCGAGTTGCGAGGGAGGAACGGAGACCGAGAGCTGAAAAAATAGAAAATGTTTTTATTAAATAATTTTTTTAATTATTTAAATTAAAGGTAATGCTTTTTCTTATTTTTGAAAATATGGGGTTTTGAGGTGATTTTATACGCCGAGACGTAATTTTTATCGGTGTTGGATTTTCAACACAAATACGAACTTGTGGGCAACCCGGCTAATAAATTCACAAACTTATTTAAGCAAAAATTATTTTTAATATTTTAATTAATCACTAAACAGCTTAATTGGACCTAATTAACTACCTAATGGGCCTAAGCTGGTTTAAAGTGTAATTAACAAAACAATTTGCAATTCACCCCACCCCAATTCACAATATTACACGCCCACTTTTCCTAAACTCATCAAACACTTTTCTTCCCAAGTTTTACACGGCACACACCATGAAATTAAGAGAGAAAATTCGAAAGTTGCAAGTGTTCAAGCCATCGTCTTCGTGCCGCCGTTCTTCGCATTCGTCAACGTTTATTCGTGTGTAAAACACGCAAAAGCACGCGATATTCTTTCTTTCAATAATCTATCACACCATAATATTTATTTGAACATGTTTTGAAAGGAAACAAAGAAACTCAAATTATAATTTTTGCAACTATTCATATGCATGTGTTTAACTCTTGGTTGTTGATTCAAAATCATGTTTATATGATGTTTAAGGGGCTGCCATGAATTAGGATATGAATAAGAATGTATTTCCACAAGTTTAAAGGTCTAGAATTGCACAAAAAAGCAACAAAACGCTGCACAAACATGAATAATACAAGCTGGAACATATCTGTCATGGTGTAACCATAGGGGCTCAGTTGCTGGGCTTTGGTTCGGCTGGGACCAGGGCTTGGCTAGGGTCTGGTATGGGTCAAGGGAAGAGTCTTAGCCACGCTAGGACTCGAGACAAGAGGCTGGGAAGGAGTCCTAGAAAGCTATGACTTCAACCCGTGAGCTGCAAGGATGCTGCGCAGGTTTCAGCAACTGGGCAGGAAGAAATGGCTCGGCCTGGGGCTTTGGGCTTGGCTAGGACGAGTCATTAGGGTCCTAATATGGTGCTTGTTGGGGTGGTTCATGGTCTGGTTGTCTAAGGAAAGCTCTGGAAACAGAAAACAATAGCTGCACAAGAATGGGGCTCAAGAGAAGGCTGGTGCAAGGCTTCTGGTGTTTTAGGGGCTTGGATCGTTCCACGGCCTGGGGCAGTGGTTATGGTAGTGCCTTAGGGTCCTAGGTTGAGTCTTGTGGTGGTGGTTCGTGGGCTGGATGGTCGGTTAGAGCGCTGGAACCAGAAACTCGAAAGCTGTACAGAAATTGGCCTCACATGAGGGGATGTCACGTTTCTGATTTTTGGGACTTAGGCGCTGGTTCTGAGTAAAAAAGGGCTTAACCATGGTCTTAATTTGTGTCTAAGGGTAACATCTAGGGCCTGGTTTGGGTTCGGTTCGAGTCAGTTTAAGCATGAAGTGTTTAGAAGCATGTATGTCTCGTTTGCTCAAGGGTGCCTAGGTGGGTTTTTGAGCTGTTTCTGCAGCTTAGGTGTTGCTTCGGTTTTGGAGCTTAGGGTCAGGTACAATCGGTTCTAATGGTCCAGGAGGATGCCTATATGGGTTGGCTAGAGTTTGGCTCGAGGTGGCTTGAGCGTGGCTCGAGTAAATTAGGAGATGGCTCGGTGCGTTCGATAAGGTGTCAAAAACGAAAATAATAAATCTCAAAATGAATCCATGAGTCCATGGGTGTGGCTCATGACTTGGATTGGTAGAATAAATAACAAAAATGCTATGTTTAAAGTTTGGGATCAAAATAACGAGTTTTGGATTTATCCGAGATTTTATCGCCGTACGGAACGTTAATTAACGAATTAATTGAAACGTCTAGTTTTAAGCTTTATAAAATTAGGAAAAATTATATTTAAGCTCAAATAATTATTAAAAGGATAAGTTTTTAATTTGGGAATTTTGTATTAAGTTTTGGTTTAATTCACGATTAAAACGCATTATTATGTTATATATAAAGATTAATTTAAAAGTCCTCCGTTGAAGCTAAAAAAATATGAGAAAATTCATGTAAGCTTAAATAATTATTTGGGACATGTTAGAGTCAATAAATTAAGAAAATGTAAAAAACGTGAAATTTTACGTCCAGGGGTAAAACGGACATTTTACACCTAGAAATTAGTAAACGTCATGGCAATGTCCTGAATGCTATTTTATATGCTAATATGTTTATTTTCCATGATTATGTATGTTTATGAATTTTTATATGTTAATATGTCAATTTTAAAGGTTTATGGAATTTTTATGTGAAAATATGTATGTTTAAAGTTGATGCATCATTATGAAAGCGTTTTTTTTTAAGTTTATGCATCATGAAAATATTTACGAAAATGTTATGTTTATGCATCTTCATGAAAATAATATTTTAAGTACAAGTATTTCACTGTTGCATGTGTTTTGTATAGGTATTACTTGTTATCAAGATTATGGTGTGTCGTGTCTTTAGACTCACTAGGTGTGATTTATGCAGATGATTATGATGATTATGATAATGGAGGTCTTGATGGTTGATTGGACTGGACTGAAAGTCCACATAACCCGAGGACCGACGCTAGTTTTCCACACTAGTTTATGATTTTTGATTTTAAATTATGTTAAGGATATTTTATGACTTTTATTTATGTTTATGAGTGATTTTTGAGATGTTATAGTATGCGCTATACTTTTCAAATAATGTTTTTAGGTTTGGTAAAACGTCAATGGTCCCAGTGGGAGTCCGACAATCGTGTTTTCGTTGATACGAATACGATCACGAATACGAATACGAATATGTTAATACGTAAGGCCAAGGCCCAGTTGACTGGTGAGAGTGTTGCTGGTGTCCCCGCTGCCCAGTACTGTGGTTACATGTAGATGGATCCATCGACCAATACGTTTAAGAATACGAGTCACAATCACGATCGAAATTCAAAAACACGAATATGAATATAAACATGAATATGAATATGTTGATATGAACATGGATATAGATATGAATATGTCCATCGAGAATATGAATATGTTTATGTTGTTACGAAAATGTTTATGAAAAGTTTATGAAAACGTTTATGGTGTAAAGTTTATGCATTATCATGAAAATGTTATTTTAATTAAAAATATTTTTCACTATTGCATGTGATTTTATACGTCTTACTTGTTATTAATATTATGGTGTGTTGAGTCTTTAGACTCACTAGGTGTGATTGATGCAGGTGATTATGATATTAATGTTATGGGAGGTCTTGATGGTTGACCTGACTGGACTGAAGGTGCACACGACCCGATGACCAGAACTTCTAGCGTTCCGCATTTATGATTATGATCTATGTTAAATATTTTTACGACTTTTTATTTATGCTTTTTGAGTGATTTTTGAGATATTATAGTATGAGCTGTATTTCTCAAATATATAGTTGGTTGTTTTATTTTAAAATATTGTCCAAAATTATTTATGTAATTTTTATGGTTCAGCCGATGCTAAGTGAGGTTTGGGAAAAAAAAATTTTTCTAGTACTTTTTTAAGAAAACGATTAAACAGACGTTTCAGTTGGTATCAGAGCAAAGGTCCTGTAAAGGGTTGTGCCACCATCAGCGCCAAAAAGCTCAGTCGTCAAGCCTCAATCTGTAAGTTTACATGCCTTATATGATTTTATGATGTTACCTACATAATTATATGAATAAT
Organism: Primulina huaijiensis; assembly: GCF_012295235.1. NCBI lineage: Eukaryota > Viridiplantae > Streptophyta > Magnoliopsida > Lamiales > Gesneriaceae > Primulina > Primulina huaijiensis. The sequence continues at coordinate 6,440,662 of NC_133319.1, read as the reverse complement.
ATGTTTACGTCACCTGTTTAATATATGTACGATAATATTGATATGAAATAAGAAATTATTTGACTTCAATGCATGTTGGATTTGTCGTGGAATTGGACTATGTTGATTTTTGGGTTTTAGTATTGACATTCTACTTTTGGGCCATAAGTTAATCATGAATATTATGAATTTTTTTGGGACACGTAGATTTTCTAAGAAAATATTTATGATTCATGGTTACTAGTTGAATTAATTTTTGGGAATTACTCATAAGAAATAATGATTCGAGGATTTGCAATGATTTGGGAGTAAGAAAATGTATAAATTGGGATTTTAAGTTTTGATGGAAGTGTAAGATTGGTTATAGGAATTGATTTTGGGTAAATAAGTAAAAAAAAAAATTATGGGTTAATTGTATGATTTTCGAAATTATGGATCAATTGGATAATTTTTGAGGAAATTAAGAATTAATTTTACAATTGTTAAGGAATTTGAGAACTAGTTTAGTTATAAGTGAAAATTTAATGGTTTAAATGATAGGAATTTTTGATGAGTTGGGCTCGTAAGGATATTTAGAACTTTGGGATATTTTGGTTATAATGTTATAAGAAATTTTAATCAAGGGTATTGTAGGATGAATCAATATTAGGCTTGAAAATCTAAGCGTCAGTAGGCATGTTCGGGATTTTAAGGGTAAAGGTTGATAGGTTAACGAACATTTTGGGTATAAAATAAGGAAAATAATATACGATAAGTATGATCATCCATATTTTTATATTGGAAATTGTAAGAAAATTGAAATTCGAGATTATAATAATAATAGCACTAAGTCATTTGGGCCTTTTTAAGTTGCGATTTGAAAATAAGGATTTAGAAAATAAAATTAATTGGGATCAAGGAGACTTAAGGATATTCTAGCACTTAAGTTTTATCAGAGTAGTGCAGTGGAAGCGTGGATTTTTGGGATACTAGAACTAAGTCTAAACTTTTGTTTATCGAGGATAAGCGAATTTCGAGGATGAAATTCAATTTAAGGGGGAAGATTGTAACGCCCCGAAAATTTAAAGGTCCACGCGAACCACATTCATATAAGTTATTTAATTCTTTGTTTATTTTAATTAAATGTTTTAATTGCATTAATTAATTATGTTGTGCATATTGACATGTTTAAAAAATATTTTTCTATATGGTTGCATTAAAATGTATTTTTAAAGGTTATTCGAGTTGCGATGGAGGAACGGAGACCGATGGCTGAAAAAATAGAAAATGTTTTTATTAAATAATTATTTTTAATTATTTAAATTAGGGTAATGTTTTTTCTTAATTTTTGAAAATATGGGATTTTGAGGTGATTTTATACGCCGAGACGTAATTTTTATCGGTGTTAGATTTTCAACAAAAATACGAACTTGTGTGCAACCCGGCTAATAAATTTACAAACTTATTTAAGAAAAATTATTTTTAATATTTTAATTAATCACTAAGGAGCTTAATTGGACCTAATTAACTACGTAATGGGCCTAAGCTTGTTTAATGTGTAATTAACTATATAATATGCAATTAACCACACCCCAATTCAAAATATCACACGCCCACTTTTCCTAAACTCATCAAACACTTTTCTTCCCAAGTTTTACACGGCACACACCATGAAATTAAGAGAGAAAATTCGAAAGTTGCAAGGGTTCAAGCCATCGTCTTCGTGCCATCGTTCTTCGCATTCGCCAACGTTTATTCATACGCAAAACACGCAAAGACACGCCATATTCTTTCTTTTCAATCATCTATCACACCATAATATTTATTTGAACATGTTTTGAAAGGAAACAAGGAACTCAAATTATAATTTTCGCAACTATTCATATGCATGTGTTTAACTCTTGGTTGTTGATTCAAAATCATGTTTATATGATGTTTAATGGGCTGCCATGAATTAAGATATGAATAAGCATGTATTTCCACAAGTTTAAAGGTCTAGAATCGCACACAAAAGCAACAAAACGCTGCACAAACATGAATAATACAAGTTGGAACATATTCTGTCATGGTGTACCTTAGGGGCTTGGTTGTTGGGCATAGTTGCTGGGCTTTGGTTCGGCTGGGACCAGGGCTTGGCTACGGTCTGGTATGGGTCAAGGAAAGAGTCCTAGACACGCTAGGACTCGAGACAAGAGGCTGGGAAAAAGTCCTAGCAAGCTAGGACTCCAACCCGTGAGCTGCAAGGATGCTGCGCAGGTTTCAGCAACTGGGCAGGAAGAGATGGCTCGGCCTGGGGGCTTTGGGCTTGGATAGGACAAGTTACGGTCCTAAGATGGTGCTTGTTGGGGTGGTCCATGGTATGGTTCTCTAAGGAAAGCTAAGGAAACAGAAAACAACAGCTGCACAAGAATGGGACTCACGTGAAGGCTGGTGCAAGGCTTCTGGTGTTTTAGGGGCTTGGGTAGTTCCACGGCCTGGGGCAGTGGTTATGGTAGTGCCTTAGGGTCCTAGGTTGAGTCTTGTGGTTGTGGTTTGTGGGCTGGATGGTCGGGTAGAGCGCTGGAACCAAAAACTCGAAAGCTGCACAGAAATTGGCCTCACATGAGAAGCTGTCACGTTTCTGATTTTTGGGACTTAGGCGCTGGTTCTGAGTAAAAAGGGGCTTTACCATGGTCTTAATTTGTGTCTAAGGGTAACATCTAGGGCCTGGTTTGGGTTCGGTTCGAGTCAGTTTAAGCATGAAGTGTTTAGAAGCATGTATGTCTCGTTTGCTCAAGGGTGCCTAGGTGGGTTTTTGGGGTGTTTCTGCAGCTTAGGTGTTGCTTCGGTTTTGGAGTTTAGGGTCAGGTATAATGGGTTCTAATGGTCCAAGAGGATGCCTATATGGGTTGGCTAGGGTTTGGCTCGAGGTGGCTCGGGCGTGGCTCGAGTAAATTAGGAGATGGCTCGGTGCGTTCGATAAGGTGTCAAAAACAAAAATAATAAAGCTAAAAATGAATCCATGGGTCCACGGATGTGGCTCATGACTTGGAAAGGTAAGATAAATAATAAAAATGCTATGTTTAAAGTTTGGGATCAAAATAACGAGTTTTGGATTTATCCGAGATTTTATCGCCGCACGAAACGTTAATTAACGAATTAATTGAAACGTCTAGTTTTAAGCTTTATAAAATTAGAAAAAATTATATTTAAGCTCAAATAATTATTTAATGGATAAGTTTTTAATTTGGGAATTTTATATTAAGTTTTGGTTTAATTCGAGATTAAAACGCATTATTACGTTATATTTAAAGATTAATTTAAAAGTACTCGATTTAAGTTAAATAAAAATATGAGAAAATTCATGTAAGCTTAAATAATTATTTGGGACATGTTGGAGTCAATGAAATTAAGAAAATGTCAAAAACGTGAAATTTTACGTCCAAGGGTAAAACTGTCATTTTACACCTAGAAATTAGTAAACGTCGTGGCAATGTCCTGAATGCTGTTTTATATGCTAATATGTTTATTTTCCATGATTATGTATGTTTATGAATTTTTATATGTTAATATGTCAATTTTAATGGTTTATGGAATTTTTATGTTTTTGGATTTTTATGTTAAAATGTTTATTTTAAACGTTTATGATTTAAATGTTTATTTTAAACGTTTATGATGATAAAATATTTATTTTAAAACGTTTATTACTTTTTATGATTTTTATATGTTAAATGTTTATTTTAAATGCTTACGGATTTTTATGGTTTAGCATTGACATTTAAAAGATATGTTGCATGCTTGGTTTCAAAATAAAACGATATTATTATGCATGTTTTTATTAAGTGATGGAAATACGAAATGTTGAAGGACGTGAAGGGATTGTGACTAAATATGTTGGAGATATCGTGAGGGTTATGGTCTTAGTGAGAGCCCGACGATCGTGTTTCTGTTGATACGAATACGAATATGTTAATACGTAAGGCCAAGGCCCAGTTGACCGGTGAGAAAGTTGCTGGTGTCCCCGCCGCCCAGTACTGTGGTTACATGTAGATGGATCCATCGCCCAATACGTTTAAGAATACGAGTCACAATCACGATCGGAATTCAACAAACACGAAATGAATTTGAACATGAATATGAATATGTTGATATGAACATGGATATGGATATGAATATGAATATGTTTATGATGAATATGAATATGTTTATGTTGTTACGAAAATGTTTATGAAAAGTTTATGAAAACGTTTATGGTGTAAAGTTTATGCATTATCATGAAAATGTAATTTTAAGTAAAAGTATTTTTCACTGTTGCATGTGATTTTATACGTATTACTTGAATCAAGATTATGGTGTGTTGAGTCTTTAGACTCACTAGGTGTGATTGATGCAGGAGATTATGATATTAATGTTATGGGAGGTCTTGATGGTTGAGCTGACTGGACTGAAGGTGCACACGACCTGAGGACCAGTGCTTCTAGCTTTCTGCATTTATGATTATGATTTATGTTAAAGATTTTTACGACTTTTTATTTATGCTTTTTGAGTGATTTTTGAGATATTATAGTATGGGCTGTATTTCTCAAATATATAGTTGGTTGTTTTATTTTAAAATTTTGTCCAAAATATTTTATGTAATTTTTATGGTTCGGTCAATGCTAAGTGAGGTTTGGAAATTTTTTTTTCCTAGTACTTTTTAAGAAAACGATTAAGCAGACGTTTTAAGAAGTGTACCTGCTATTTATAGGAGGAAATTCCATCATTACCTTGTTTTCAGTGTCCACTTGCTAAGTATGGTAAGGCGGCTGCCCATACCCTGCTGATGACTTCTCTGACACGCCAAACCCATGTTGTTCTGACAGAAATGATTGCCAAGCATGAGATAACTCATATTGGTATACTCGAGTGTGGCTCATTTCTCGAGGTAGCCCGGGTAGAAAATTCCCTAGAGCTTGTATGAGAGCCCGGGTTCTTGATTGCCTCTCTCCGGGCATTTTCATGTCCGGCTGCTGAGGAAAATACTATGCATATTTACTCTGATTTAGGCTATTCCTTTAGTTTTTCGGGTTATCAATGACCCGAGCTCTTAAATAGTCGGGCTAGAGTCTTACTCGCTGTTCCGATAAGTCATGCTTGGGCTTTAATAGAAAGATTATCAATTCCAATTTATGAAAGCATCGGGGGCTTCAAATATCCCAAAGATGGGATGAGATGCTGAGAGCTTCAATTTCCCGGGCTTCAAATAAGATGCCGGGGCCTCATATCTCTCGGACTTTGAATAAGATGCCGGGGCCTCATATCTCCCAAACTTTGAATATGATGCCGGAGCCTCATGTCTCCCAGACTTTAAATAAAATACAGAGGCCTCATATATCCCGGATTTTGAATAAGATGTCGGGGCCTCATGTCTCCCGGATTTTAAATATGATATCGTTTAGTATTCTCGGACAATTAAGATGATGTCATGATGACGTGTACCTTTGTATTTAAAATCACTGAAAAACGTTCCATATTCCGAGAATCCGATAAGTCTGACACACTTCGATATCCGTGCACGTCCTTTCAAATGCCTGCACAACTTTCAAGATGCATCCTAATCGTCCGTTTCCACTTTAGATCAACGGTAAAGATCACACCCTCCTTCGCCTATATATAGTAGCACACCTCTTTCATTTGTCACTTTCTGAAATTCGAATTCGCTCAAGTCTTCTCCCCCCTCTGCAATGAAGTGCTTTCCTTGCTCCAGCAATCCTCAACCGTTGCAAACTCTCTGCTCGTACAACCACCACCCTCTTCTAAAACTCGTAAGTTTCTTTTCTATATCTTTAAAATATGTCAAACTCTACCTCTTCCACCTCAGGAGCGAATGCGCGAGGCTCACCTAGTGACGAGTCCACCACGATGCGCTCCGCTTCACCTCCTTCTTCTCCCCCCCTTCGCTCTATCACCCGACCTTCTAAAAAATCCAAGACCCACAAATTTAAGCCTTCATCTTTTGGCCCTTCCCGAGCTCTGAAAAAGAGCAGAGATAAGGGCAAAGCCCGGGCTTCAAGCGCTTCGGAATTGACGAGAAGCTCCGAATCTTGGGCTCTATCCCCTCCACTTTCCCGATTTTGATCCCCGGCCCTTCTGATAGGCCGATCAACCTCCTTCTGGTTTCACCACTTTCTTTCGAGACCAGGTTAGGAATGGGCTTCAGTTCCCTATCCCTTCTTTTTATATTGAAACCGCCAAATTTTTTGGTGTTCCCGTGAACCAACTTCACCCTAACTCTTTCCGGATTATGGCCTCGGCCTACGTCCTTTTTAAAATGAACAGTCTCCTCATCAACCCCCTCATTCTTCATTATTTCTTCGTATGTCGGTGGGGAGATAATGCATTCTCCCTGTCTGCCCGGCTAAACTCCTGGTTCCTTGATGATGTAATTTCTTCCCAGAAAGGATGGAAAAGACGCTATTTTTATATTCAACTCCCGACTCCCCTTCTCTACTTGACCGGTTTCCTCCCTTCTCTCCCCACACAACCCTCTCTTCCCCGCCCTTACAAATTAGAAGAGCCGTACACCCGAAGCTGAGATTTAGTGGAAGGTCAAAAATACTCCTCCTCCACTCTCATCTCAGAAGAAAATTTAATATCGTACGGGTTGAGTGCCCGGACAGAGGATCCCACCGACCGGGTAATGGATGAAGTTGCTAGTTCGGGCGCTCAACCTGGTAACTTTTCTTCCTTTCTACATTCTTTTAATTTGTATACTTGATTTTACATAACTATGTTCTTTCCTTATGCAGATAATCCCCAAATACAGGAGGCATTTATTAAGAAGTGGGAGGCTGAGAAGGCAGCCCGGGAGAAAAAACTAGCAGCCCGAAAGATGGCTGCTGAGAAGAAAAAACAGGCCGAGGAGGAGGTGACTCGGAATGCGATTGAAGAGGAGGCGACTCGGACGGATGAGCATGTCCGGTAAGTAAATCAACAAGATCAGGAGGAAACTGGCTTCCGGGTGGTGAGCGGCTCCTTGGAGGAAGATGAAGACCTCATTCCTCATAGGCAGAGGAAACGAAAAGCTGTAACTATCCCGAAGAGACTTCTGTCTAAGGACACCACCAGAGGAGACCAGGTCACCTCCTCAAATATTACAACCCCTCATCCTCTACAAGAACGGCTGCTTCAGGAGCTGCTCTAACCTAGCCCCTTGACGCGGGCTAGTATCTTCTCGGAGGGAGCCAATTCAACAGACGTTCAACTCTTCAAACAACTAATCATTCCTGTTGAAGAGGCATTTCTGATAAGCTCTGGGCCCTTTGCCAAATTTTTTGAAAGTGCAAACCGGCTTTTATCCGTTAGTCTCTTTCTTTAGCTCACTTCTCTTCCCCCTTCCCCCCCCTCCTTCCTTTTTTTTTTTTTTCAATTCTCCTTTCCAAACAGGGTGCTCAAATGCTGGTGGCAGCTTTTGAAGAGGTGGTTGCTGCAGCTACTATGAAGAACCACAAGGCCCGGGTTGCTCGAAAGCTTCATGATAAACTTTAAGAGAAGCTTGCTCGGGCTCAAACTGCTCATGGGGAAGAAGTAGCTGTCCTCCGCGCTACTTTTTAATCATCTCAAGCAGATTTACACAAGACCCGGCATGATCTCAATGAAAGCCTAATTCGGGAGGAGACTTTACGAGGCTATTTCTCCGTTCTGGGACCAAGAGTAGGTCTTTGTCTGAGGATATGGAGAGACAGATTGAAACGTCTGCTAAATCGTTTTCTTAAATCGTGCTAGAATTTTTTTTTCAAACCTCACTTAGCATCGGCCGAACCATAAAAATTACATAAAATATTTTGGACATCATTTTAAAATAAAACACCAACTATATATTTGAAAAATACAGCCCATACTATAATCTCTCAAAAATCACTCAAAAGCATAAATAAAAAGTCGTAAAAATATCTTTAACATAACTTAAAATCATTAATCATAACTAGTGCGGAAAACTAGCGTTGGTCCTTGGGTTATGTGCACCTTCAGTCCAGCAAAGTCAATCATCAAGACCTCCCTTAACATATTCATAATCAATAGCACCTACATCAATAACACCTAGTGAGTCTAAAAACTCAACAAGTCATATCCTTGATAACAAGTAATACATAATACAGATCACATGCAACAGTGGAAAATACTTGTACTTAAAATATCGTTTTCATGAATATGCATAAACTTTAAACATAACATTTTCATAATGCATAAACTTTGAATAAAAACATTTTCATAAACTTTTCATATCATCTTCAACATATTCATATCCATATTATCATCAACATATACGTATTCTTTTTTTCTTTTCGTTGAATTCAGATCGTTAATTGTGACTTTCGTGTTCATCTACGTCTACGTCTACGTGTTGGGCGATGGATCCATCTACATGTAACCACAGTACTGGGCGGCGGGGACACCAGCAACACTCTCACCGGTCAACTGGGCCTTGGCCTTATGTATTAACATATTATCGTATACATATACATATCCGTATCCAAGGAAACACGATCGTCGGGCTCCCACTGGGACCATAACCCTCACGACATTTCCAACATATCATCGTATTAGTCACAATTACTTCACTTCCTTCAACGTTTCATATTATCATCACTTTATAAAAATCATGCATTTAATATCCGTTTCTTTTCAAAACAAGCATGCAACATATCTTTTAACGTTATCGTTTTCTCATAAAAATCCATAAATATTTTAAAAGAAACCTTTCAACATATAAAAATCCATAAATATTTTAAATAAACATTTCAACATCATAAACATTTAAAATATGCATTTAAATCTCAAACATTTAAAATAAACATTTTAACATATTAAATCATAACCTTATAAAATAACATTTTAACATAATAAATCGTAAACATTTAAAATAAATGTCATAAAAATTTCATAAACATTTGCAATAATCATATTAGCACATAAAACAGCATTCAGGGCACTGTCATGACGTCTACTAATTTTTAGGTGTAAAAACACCGTTTTACCCCTAGACGTAAAATTTCCCGTTTTTGACTTTTTCTTAATTTCATTGACTCTAACATGTCCCAAATAATTATTTAAGGTTACATGAATTTTCTCATATTTTTATTTAGCTTAATTCGATGACTTTTAAATTAATATTTAAACATAACGTATTAACGCGTTTTAATCCCGAATTAAATTAAAACTTAATATAAAATTCCCAAATATAAAACTTAGACTTTTAATAATTATTTAAGCTTAAATATAAATTTCATAATTTTATAAATCTTAAAGCTAGGCGTTTCAATTAACTCGTTAATTAACGTTTTGTGCGGCGATTAAATCCCGAATAAATCCAAAACCCGTTATTTTGATCCCAAATTTTTAACATAACCTTTTTATGATTTATTCTAACCTTACAAGTCATGAGCCACACCCGTGGACCCATGGTTTCAGTTGTTGTTCTTAAATTTTTGAAATTGACACGTTATCGAACACACCGAGCCATCTCCTAATTTACTCGAGCCACGCTCGATCCACCTTGAGCCAAAACCTATCCAACCCACCTAGGGCCCCTATTGACCAAGCCCAAGCCCCTGAACCTAGCCCTGGCTCGCTCAAACTTACCTGGAAAGTGACCCAATTTCTGTATGTTTTCTGCGTGAGGCTCCCATGAACCATATAACTCCTAACTAGTCTAGGACTTCTACCAGTCCTTAACCACCGAGCCCCAACCAACCCTAGCCATCCCTGGACCATACCCCGACCAAGCCCAGACCAACCCACTCCCTAGAACCCAGCAGCGAAGCCCCTGAATCCAGAAGCACCACCTGCGCGATTTCTTGCTCCCTCACTGTTTCCACTCTTGGTTCGAGCCAGCAGCGACCCAGCCGCCCCAGCCCCTAGTCCGACCCCTGACCATGACCCTTGGACCCTTATGGACCTACCCTGAGCCACCCAGCCCCAGCAGCAAGCCCCCTTGGCTGCTGTCACTACCACCAGCCCGCGCGAGGAGTCCCTGCTCCATGGGGCTCCTCCTATGCTGCGCGCGAGGGGTCCTAGCCATGCTAGGACCCTTCCTGACCCTGACCCAGGACCAGCGCGAGCCCTCCTCGAGACCTGGTCAAACCCCTAAGCTCCATGCATAGTGATCGAGCCACTTGAATATTGCACACACCATGAACTCACGTTTCTTCTATTTCCTTTGGCCTACGGTTCCAGCTTGTTTCCTATCATGAATTCAGCGTTTTGTGTGTGTTATTAGGACCCTAAAACTTGTGAAAAACGTCCTTGATCAATACCCTAGCCATGGCAGCCCTTTAACACATATTAACCAAGTTTTTTTGGACGAAAAATCATGAGTTCAAAACATCGGTATGCATAGTTGCGAAAATATTATGATGTGTGGCTTGTTTTTCATGAAAAACGATTTTAAATAATTACTATGGTGTGAATGATGAGAAAAAAGGAGAATATGACGTGCCTTTGCGTATTAAACGCACAAAATAACGTTGACGAATTGACAAACGATGGCGCGAAGACGATGGCTTGAAGACCCTTGAAATTTTCTAACCTTTACTATCAAATTGTGAGGTGTTGTGCCGTGTAAAAATTGTGAGGAAAAGAATTCTGAATTTGTTGGGGGAAGGGGGCGTGTAGTTGTAGGTTTAATGGGAAGGGTTTAAACATATTTTATGGTTAATTAATTTTTAATTAAGCTTAGGCCCATTAGGAAGTTAATTAGGCCTAATTAAGCTCATTTAGTGATTATTTAAAATATTAAAAATAATTTTGCTTAAATAAGTTTGTGAATTTAATAGTCGGGCTGCCAAAAAGTTCGTATTTTTGTTGAAAAACCAACACCGATAAAATTTACGTCCCGACGTATAAATTCACCTCAAAACCCCATATTTTCAAAAATATGAAAAAGCATCAACCACATTTTAAATAATTTAAAAAAATTATTTAATAAAAATATTTTCCATTTTCCAGCCCTCGGTCTCCGTTCCTGGATCGCAACTCAAATATCCTTTAAAAAAATATATTTTTTTATGCAATCATTTAGAACAATATAATTTAAACATGTAAATATGCACAACATAATTAATTCATGCAATTAAAACATTTAATTAAAATACAAGAGAATTTAATAATTGCATGCATGTGGTTTGCGTGGACCTTTAAATTTTCGGGGCGTTACACAGATGTTCCGGGCAGAAGCTGTGGAGAAGGCCCTGGCTGCTGCTGAGCAAAATAAAGAGAAAATACGAGCTTCCTTCTTCCTTTCTCCAGAGTTTAAAAAGGCCGTTGAAGATCAGGTCTACATCCTCTTCCAGACCGGCTTCGAAAAATGCCGTAAACAATTCGAAGAAGCCGGGATAATTCCAGAAGATAGGGGGGAGATCCTTGATTTCAGACGTGCTATACTATCCCTTCCCAAGGATGCAGAAGAAGGGAAGGAGGACCAACAAGAGGAAGAGCAGTCGGGGTCCAGTACAATAAATATAGAATAGAATTGTACTCTCTCTTTTTTGCAATCACTGCCTTCGGGCTTTCTTATTAATGAAATGTTATTCATTTGATATTTTATGCTTTCCATAACTCCTTAATAATTCACAAATTCCCTGCTTTGAAAATAATAAAGAACTGCTTGCTTGAATCACAAAATTTTTCTAAGTGTTGTAAATTAACTGGGAACATTAATGAGTAACCGGGATGTAAAACCTTGAATTTGAATAAAACCCCTGTATTCAGTAAATGAATCCTTGATTTTTTCAATAACCAAAGTGTGGAACCCTGGGTCGGGGATCATGTCCCGGGACTTGTGAATGATCGAGGTGTGGTGTCCCGAGCGAGGGTGTAGAGCCCTGGGCTTATAGATTAACCAAGGTACGGAGCCTTGGGCCGGAGATCATGTCCCGGGACTTGAGAATGGTCGAGGTGTGGTGCTCTGAGCCAGGGTGTAGAGCCCTGAGCTTATAGATTAACCAATGTACGGAGCCTTGGGCAGGAGATCATGTCCCGGGACTTGGGAATGGTTTAGGTGTGGTGCCTCGAGCCAGGGTATAGAGCCTTGGGCTTATAGATTAACCAAGATACGGAGCCTTGGGTTGGGGATCATGTCCCGGGACTTGGGAATGGTCGAGGTGTGGTGCCCCGAGCCAGGGTGTAGAGCCCTGGGCTTATAGATTAACCAAGGTACGGAGCCTTGGGCCGGGGATCATGTCCCGGGACTTGAGAATGGTCGAAGTGTGGTGCCCCGAGCCAGGGTGTAGAGCCCTGGGCTTATAGATTAACCGGGGCTTTGTTCCTCCCAGTTTTAGATATAACATTCATATTCAAACATTCTCTGAAGAAATCAGAACTTTCATTATATCTTCCAATAATTACATCTTTCAAGCATAATACTTCTTTAAATGAAATACATTCCAAGGTATTTTGAGAAGGCGTCCTTGAGCATCTTCTAAATAAAAAGCACCCGAGCTAACTTTCCAGGTTATTTTGAAAGGTCATTCCCACCGAGCTTCCAACTTTCCCACATCTCCAGCTAGATTAACTTTCTTCAGGACCAGATCTCCTACTTGGAAGTCTCGGATTCGTTATTTGTTTTATGATTTCATAACCGGCCCCGGTAAGCTTCCATTCTATTCAGAGCCTGCTCTCTCTTTTCTTCCATCAAATCTAATTCCATTGCCCAGCTTTGATCATTATCATACGGGTAAGATTCTACCCGGGCAGAAAATTGTCCTATTTCAAACGGAAGAACTGTTTCAGAACTATACACCAGATTAAAAAGAATCTCTTGAGTAGGTGCCCGGTTCTGTATGCCAAGAGAACACTAGCCAATTCCTCCACCCAGTCTTTTCCTTTGTCCTGTAGCCTTGTTTTTAAGGCTTGCACAATAATCCTATTCACAACCTCTGTTTGACCATTAGCTTGAGGATAAGCAACATAAGTGAAAGACTGAGTGATTTTCATCTCTTGGCACCAAGCCGTGATCTCCTTTCCCTGAAACTGCCTCCCATTGTCTGAGATTAGTCTCCTGGGTACTCCAAATCAGCATACGATATTCTTCCACAGAAACTTCAAAACTTCCTGCTCAGTAATCTTTGCCAAGGGTTCGGCTTCTACCCACTTAGAAAAATAATCAACTGCTACTAGCAGAAATTTCTTTTGAGCTCGGACAATTGGAAAGGGACCCACAATATCCATGCCCCACTGATCAAAGGAGCAAGACGCCCAGATAGATTTCATGAGAGTGGCCGGGCTGTGTTGAAAATTTGAAGGATGTTGACAACCTTCACAAGTCCGGACCACTCGGGCAGAATCTTGGCTCATAGTAGGCCACCAAAATCCGATAAGCATTTCTTTCCGGGATAATGCTATTCCTCCGAGATGCTCTCTGCAACACCCCTCATGAATCTCTCGGAGGACATAATCCACCTCTTCCGTAGATAAGCATTTTAACAAAGGTCCCTGAAATGATCTCCTGTACAAGATATTATTTAAGAGGAAAAACCTGGGAGTTTGTCACTTGATCTTCTGAGCTTGAATTCTATCTTCAGGTAATTCAATGTTTGCAATGAATTTCATCAGGGGTGTCATCCACGAATCTTCTGGTGCCGGCAATGTCTCTTCTTCAATGGAGAGGATTAGCTTGGAAACGTGCAATACTTCGTGAGTATGAACTTCTGCTAAAGAGGCGGTCATCTTTGCCATATCATCTGCTTCCTCATTCTCTTCCTGGGGTATCTGTTCAATACTCCAATCCACAAAAACTTTTGCCTGGGCTTTTATGAGCTTGAGATATTTAAGCATCCTATCATCCTTAGTCTCATAAACACCCTTTATCTGTTGAGTAATCAGAGTACAAAATGATCCGAGAAGCTCCAACTTCCCGGGCAGCTCGGATATCGGCAAGAACAGCCCCGTACTCTGCCTCATTGTTAGTTACCCGGGAGTCAATTCTTAATGGCAGTTTAATCTTCTCTCCCGGGGGAGTTATTATCACTACCCCTACCCCACATCCAGAAAGGCTAGACGTGGACATCCACAAATACCTCCATACCTCCTCTTCATCGGGTTGAACTATCTCTGATAAGAAATCTGATAAGGCCTGTGCTTTGATGGCAACCCGGGGCCTATACTCAATATCATACTCGCCCAACTCCACTGTCCACTTGATCATCCGCCCGGATTCTTCTGAATGAGTCATAATCCTCTCGAGAGGACTATTAGTAAGCACAATGATTTGATGCGACAGAAAATAAGGTCGCAGTTTCCCGGCAGTCATGACCAAAACCAAAGCTATTTTTTCCGCCTCACTGTAACCCAGCTCGGGGCCTCTTAGAGCATTGCTGACATAATAGACAGGCTTTTGATCAGAGCTTTCTTTTATCAGTACTGAGCTGACAACATGCTCTGTAATAGATAGTTAAACAAATAGTTTCTCTCTAGGCTCTGGCTTCACTAGGACAGGAAGCTCCACTAAGTGGTTCTTAAGATCCTGGAAGGCTTGCTCACACGTATGATCCCATCCAAACTGATGTGCCTTCCGCAGGACATGAAAAAATGGATAACTTTGATGTGCTGACCGGGATATAAACCGGGAAAGAGAAGCAATTCTCCCGGTTAACTTCTGTACTTCTCGGACAGATCGAGGGGATGGCATGTTTAGCACCGACTTGACTTTCTCCTGATTCACCTCGATTCCCTGGTCAGTAACCACAAAACCTAAAAATTTACCACTCTTCACGCCAAAGATACATTTGGCCGGGTTGAGCTTGATCCCAAAGTGTATGAGAGTGACAAAAGTTTCTTCCAAGTCAGAGATGAAATCAACAACCTCCTTGGACTTCCCCAAGATATCATCCACATACACTTCTACATTCCTGCTCAACTGCTTCTCGGACACTTTGTTCATAAGACGCTGATAGGTGGCCCCAACGCTCTTCAACCCGAAAAGCATGACAATATAACAGAAGGTGCCTCCCGAGGTGATGAAACTGGCCTTGTCTTGATCATTCTTGGCCAGGAGAATTTGATGATACCCCTAATAAGCATCCATGAAACTCAGCAGTTCATTCCCAGAGGTGGAATCCACCAACTAATCAATTCTGGGCAAAGGATAATGATCCTTGGGGCAAGCTTTGTTGAGATCCCTGAAGTCAACACACATCCTCCACTTCTTGGTAGACTTTGGTACTAGCACCACATTCGAGAGCCAGGTAGGAAATTGTATTTCTCGATTGTGGTCGGCTTTCAGCAAATCTCTAACCTGTTCATCAATCACTTTGTCCTTTTCGGGACCAAAGTGTCTCTTCTTCTGCTTCACAGGTTGAGATCCCGGGAGGATGTTCAATTGATGCTCCGCTACCAGGGGTGAGATCCTTATTAATTCCTGCTGGGACCAGGACAAAATATTAAGATTATTTTTTAAAAAATTTATCAAACTAACTCAGGTGGACAAGTTAAAGTCTCGGGCCACCCGTATTTCTTTGCCTGGCCCAATCTCCACCATTTCCTGCTCTTCCTCGGCTTGCACTTCTCCTTTCTCCACTGCCCTCTTCGTCTTCCCACAACTCTGGACTCTCTTCCCCTCCTTCCTCGCCCTCTTCTGGTCGACACCGTTTCGACATAACATTTCCGAGAAGAAGGCTGATCTCCCCGGACTTCACCTACCTGGCCTCCCACTAAAAACTTGATCTTAAGGTGGTAAGTGGATGCTACAGCCCTTAGCTCATTCATGGCTGGCCGCCCCAAAATGATATTATATGATGACGGGGCATCCACCACAGTGAAAGTAGTCATCACCGTCTTCTCAGTTCCCTGGTGCCCAAAGTCAAGGGCAGGACAATTTCCCCCTCGGGATAAACAACATGGCCAGAAAAGCCAAAAAATGTTGTGTCCACTTCTTCCAAATGGTATCACTGCAAATCCATTTGTAAGAGGGCTTCCTTGAAAATAACATTGACAGAACTGCCCGAGTCCACAAAAACCCTCATAATGTGATAATTTACTACCCTGACTTGAATTACCAGGGCATCGTTGTGGGGAAATTGACACCCTTCAAATCTTCAGGTCCAAAACTAATCACTGCCTCGTTCTTCCTCACCCCTTCAACCTCCATACAATCTCTCCTGCCCCTCGAATTCCTAGCCCGATTAGAATCACTGTCAGTAGATCCTCCAGATATCATCTTAATCACCCTCAGAACAGGGGGTGAGGATTTCTTCCTTTCAGGCTCTGGCTCTCTTCTACCCCTCGGGGCACTCCTGGAATCTTCCCTGGTATTGGGCCTTGGCTGCCGGGCTGCCCAAGATGGCACCCTCGGCCTCTTACTTGGTGTATTATGTCCGTGGACAAAAGGTAGGACATAATCTTTTTTGAGCGTTTTGCAGTCCTCCGTGTTGTGATAACATATTTTATGAAGGGTGCAAAACCCATTCTTCTCGGGCTTGACAAATTGCCGAGATGGAGGTAAGTCCCTGCTACACTCTTGAACCTCCCGATCCCGAATAACCTTAAGAGGCACGTGATGAGAAAAGTGCCCCGGGTTAACCTTCCTTGGTCCTCTCTCCTCGAGCTTAGATTCCCGGTCTTCTCTCTCCCTCCTCACTGACTCCCTCTTCTGCTTCTGGGCCTCTTCCATATTAATATACTTTTCTGCTCGGACCAAAAAATCTTCAAAGTCCACGGGTGTCTTCTTTGTCAGTGACTGGTAGTATACCGTGAGGTTTTGGACGCTGCACATCCTTATTGACAGGTAAATTCTTATTTTGTTTATCTTATTAATATGAAAATCATTACATATAAAGGGATATTAGAGATTATATATACCCATTATAAGGTTTGTTAAGATAAAATTATTAGTTTTATTAAAACAAATTGTAAGCTCTCAACTATACAATTTAATTTAGAATTATATCTTTATGAAAATATATAGTTTTAATTTCGCCTTCGAAAAGATTTAAAAACATTGATTCATACTTCTGCACGAATTTTAACAAGTAAACAGCTTGTAATATTTTGTATTATTTGTCCATACGCTATTTTAAAGTTCATATATTAATATGTAAATGACTTGTGCTCATTACTTCTATTTTTTCTTTACATTCAGGTCATTAGAAGACAAATGTACATGTAAAGGCCTGTATTTCGTATTCATAAATTTGCGGAATTATTAAAATTTTTCTAAATAAATAAATAACTTGCCCAATTTATAAAATAAACATGTAAATAATTTTAATTTTAAAATAACAGCGGAAGTCAACATTGTATTTTAAACAACAATTTAAAAATAATCCAACATGTTAAAATCAAGTTTGAATGATAAAAGGTGCATAAATTAAATCATGAGGTCCTCGGGTTTACTACTGTTGTCCCAAGATCGCTCACTGGTCTCCGCCCGCGGTCTCGACCTCATCAATACCTACAACAATCAAGTCTAGTGAGCCTAAAGACTCAACATGTATATATCGTGAATAACAAGTAAATATATCATAAAATCGCATGCAACGTAAAAATAAAGTATCGTAAAGCATACAGTGAAAATCGTATCATAAATAATTATAACTACGTGCATATCTGAAAATCATACGTAAAAGCTTTGCTCAATAGAGCTCTGTCATAACATATCATAATTTTATGGTAGAGATAATGTTTCTAAGCAAGTAGCCCATAACAAAACGTGAGCGCCTGATCAGACTAAACCACAGTATACTGGGCGGTAGGGATCAATCACAGCCCTTGGACTGGATGTCCGTACCCATACATAATCATAAACCGGTCGTAAGTCACCGAGTGGAGAGGTCCTCGGTTGCGCCTACCGACTTCCAAACCCATATACATAAGGTGGCCACAAGACATATAGCATATATCTCAAAAATAAACATTTTATATTTTTATACACGTAACATAATTATAACCTTATTTTTACCGGATGAGTTGAATCATTCCCAGGCTTGCTGTGACTTAACTCTAATATGTGACACATGCAATAAATCTTAACTTGACAAAAAACTTAACAATCGAACTAAAAACGAGACGAATAGAACCATTAACTTTATTTTTAATCATGGCTTCGTACCAACCCGAACCAACATTAAACCGATGTTTAACCATGATTAAAAATACCCCAAACATACTGAAAAAAATGCGTAATGACTGTAAAACACGAAAATGAGTGAAAGGAATCCAAAAACATAAAACACTCTTTCGAGAGTCATTTTGGCACCTTTCACCGTAAATTCTCGTACGACCTCTAAACTCGACCAAATCACAAACGGCCAAAAGCATGACTTTCCTAATTCATTGAGGTACTTTCCAGTCGAAGGCCATGGGCTAAAAGCCAACCAAGAACTCAAACAAGCACTAAAACCAAACAGCAAGTTGCTGTCAAATTACAGCAGTAGCAACTTGGGTGTTTGTGAGGTGAACTCTGAAATTTAATGATCAATGGCTTGAACCACCGCCCAAAGACTCTTACCAACATCCTAAGGTATGGCTTGGACCATGGCTAAGGGCTAAAAGCCAACCACGACCCAAGCAAATACCTAGGACACCGAAACATACCAACCGAGAACTCAATCCTGCGCAATGAGATGTATCGAATTGTTCTATTGTCTTGTGTCGTTCCAGTGGTCATTTGATTGACCATGGCTCGATCTAGACATGATGGAGTGTTGTATGAACCATGGCTATGGGCTAGGAGCCAACCATAATCCAATCCACACACCCAAAACCGAAACCCACTCACACAGAAAATGAATAACCGAAATGCACTTGTGTTGTTGTTGTGAAATTCTGATGGATCCGTGAACCAAGCTTGGAAAGGACACCTTGGTCACGTCCTAGACATGATAAGTGAGGTTCTAACCATGGCTACAGTCTCTAAGACATCCATGATTCGAACTCACATCCCAAACAACCAAATGACAGAATTTTGACATAATCTGTAACTTAATGGAATTGTTGCTGCCAATTCTTTATACTGAGTGTATGGACTGAAACAAATGGACTATCAACACCCTAACACCCTCTGAAGCATGCCTATATGAAGTTTTGATAGCCTGGGACCGAAGCAACCACCTGGATTCAGCAAAACAACTCAACCATAAAGATGAACACAAGAGCCGAGAAGGCTGTGCAGAATTTTTCAAAACTTGCTGCCAAAATTTCGAGTTGTTACTTGAATCATGAACATATAATGCTTTAAAAATATCTATAGGACTTGATTGAGGAGAAAAGAAACAACATATTCATGCCTGAAATTTGTTTTGACACAAAAACAAATCAATGCGACGAAGACGAGCGGTGTCACGGAGTTGGATCTCTTTTCTTATTCCTGCTGCTATTCTCTCGATTCTATGCTGCTGTTTTTTCTGGTGTTTTTCGAAGATAAGAGCATAGGTTTGCTAGGCAATGAAAAGGAGTATTATAGGAGGTGTTAAATGAGTCATAACATGCATTTAGTTGAGAGTTACAAGTGAGAATTTGATTGGTTTTGAATTGTTTCTCATTCCTCTTGTTGCCGTTGTCTTGTTCTTATTTTTTCTGCATATATTCGTTTATTTGCTAGCATGATGGATTAAAGAAGAATTAAGGTGCATTTTGTATTTGAATTTACATATAGTTAGTGCATTAAAATGGGGAGATGAACACACCATAGAATACAATTAAAATTGACTTGAATGGGGAGTTACTAGTCACTTTAGAAATGGTTTAAGGTTTTGACCGAATTTGCTACTCATTTGCATGGTATATTCTTATTTAATCCTTGCATTTTAATTGTTTAAAGTTTAGCACCCTCATTATCTATTTTAGTGAATTTACACATTAAATTTAGGATAGATTATTGCATGGCATTCATGACCTCCAATTTAAATATTCAAATGCTATGATTAATTTCTTGAATATTTTATACCTAGATTAATTCATCCCCATATGTTTACATATTTTAATTTAAGCTTTAATTATATATTAACCTAAAGAACTTATTTATTAATTTAGCTCCAATTAATTTAATAAATCCTAAACACATTCTTTTTCATTAAAATAAATTATTCCTTAGCTTAAATTAAATTTAGGAATATTTTTCTTATTATTAATCTTATTTTTAATCTCCAAACTCCGGTCCGGCCTCGCGTATTTACCCTGAAAAGATCAAACTACTTCATATTTTCTTAAAAATTCATTTTTAATTTAAATAATATAAATTATGCATGGCTTATACGTAATCTGATTTTCGGATTCTACAGTACAACCTTT
The DNA here is from genome assembly GCF_012295235.1 of Primulina huaijiensis. Taxonomy (NCBI): domain Eukaryota; kingdom Viridiplantae; phylum Streptophyta; class Magnoliopsida; order Lamiales; family Gesneriaceae; genus Primulina; species Primulina huaijiensis. The sequence goes on along the minus strand of NC_133319.1, from coordinate 6,420,463 downwards.
GTAAATCTAAACCCAGATTTACGCAACTGGTTTGTCAAAGTGTTATTTTCTGAAAAAACTCCGATCCGTTTTCTGAAATGGGAAAGACAACAAAAACTTGTTTTTGTTGACAAAAAGGTAAAATACACTGTCTTTTTTAAGTAGCATTTCAGTATGGAATTGCTACTTACTTTACCTATTTATTTCCAGAGAATGGAAGTATGCAGGGCATAATTTATGACCAAGATGTCGAGCAATTAGACAGATTACTTCAGTTATACAAGACATACTATATTGAGAATGCCAAAATTAAAGAAATAACTAGCAACGCACCAAATTTTGCATATGCAAAATACCAAATGTTACTTAGTAGAAGTACTTATATTAAGCTTCCAAATGAGGAAGAGCAACTAACTATTGATCATGCTTACCAACTGACATCTTTTTCCCAATGCCTTGAATTAGCGGATGTGTCCACTAAACAGATTAGCTAAGCCCTTGATCCAACACTCTTTCATAGCATGCAATTACATTATTTCCAGATTTATTAACGCGCTTGCTTTTTAAGATTTATTATGTAGCGTGGTACATGTTTTCCCATCACGGTTTGTTGAAAAAACAAAAAGGAATTTACAGGAATTTGTTATCGTCAACGAAGAGTAAATTTCTTTCAAAAAATTTCTACAACAATAATTGGTCTTTTTTTCATTGTACAAGTAATTATGTAGACCAGAAAATAACAGGTTTCTTATCTTGGTAGACGCAGGCCGTCAATTCTTACCTTATGGGAAGAATTTCTCCAAACCGAGGCACCTTTTTTGACTCAAAATGTTCGTACTCTTCCTGTGATTTTAGGGATGCGGGTTTCTGTCAACACAATTTACGGTATACTCATCTCTATTTAATGTTATCTCATAGTTAGATAAAGTAATTTCTTCAAGTTTATACATACTATTTGTATATTTTGGTGTATTTTGTTTAACATAGCTTGGTTAAGCAGATAAAAATATATTATTGCTGTAGGATTATCAATTAGAACAGTACCAAATAGCACCATTCTATTTGACCCTCCAATACAACAGGCTGAACTCCTAAAACGATGGTAATTCATAATCTTCCAATTGGTTATTTTGTCACATAGTTTTAGAATGATCTTTACTGAATCAAAATAAATATGCTTGATCAAATGCTTCTGCTCCAACTTTTAAATCAGACTAAAAAATGCTTTTTTTGTGTTCCTAATTTGTGTATGCATTCAACAACCACCTTTACAGACTATACATTTCAAATATATATATATATATATATTCCCCTTACGAATTATGAACATGTAGTTCTAAGCCCACCTGCTCAGATCTTAAAAATAATATTTCTAATCATTTGTTAGGCTTTGATAGGTACATATTACATCTCTTGAATACACCAACGTAATAGCAAGTTCCTTGATTGAAATTTTTTTAGTTTGTTTGATTACCTTTTGTTTTGAAAAAAAAAATGGTTGCGACATTTCTCCCTCAGCCAAACACAAATATAAATACATAAAAGGATGTTATTTTAGTGTTCTTGATTTTTTGTTTGATTACTTTATGTTACATATAGAATCACGAGAATTAAAAAAAAAATTATAAACTTAGAAACTGTAAGAAATAAGGAAATATAGTATTGTCTCTCTTCAAAACTTAGATTGTTTTAACAATTGGTTCTTCATAATTACTCATATACTTGTAAACAATTTTAAAAACCTGCTGTTGTTTACATGATATCCCATTACTTAACATTATTATCATATCTTATATTAATAAAAGAACCATAATAGACTATACCTCAAATGAGAGAACAAATATTTCCTACATCTAAAATATATTTTTTAGCTATATTGTATACTAGTAACTTATAAACTTCTTAATGAAATTTATTATTTCGTATTATAAAAGGGATCCATATTAAATCAGAACACTGATGTATCATTGAATTGTTTTAAATGAACTTATAGGTAATAACTAAGAAACGGAGAATTTTGCTAAAGAACCATCTATCTTGCCGTTCTCATTTGTTTTTCCCATGTGTTTATGTTTTTGTTCATATTTCTTTCTTATGTTCGTCCTATTTCCCATATTTCTAGAAATAAATAGCTAATATACACATTTCTTTTAGGATGCAAACCAATAAAGAATATATAGAAACAGTTGTCTCCCAAAAATTGTATGACAAAGCGAACCAGGAAATAGAGCAGCCGTTTAACTCCCAAATTCGAAAAATCAGCTAGATTCTGAGCCTGAACGAAGTAGTAAGTTCAAATTTACTTACCCATTAACTTACGTAGATTTAGAATCAACAAACATTTTAAAATGATAACAAATTTTGATTTACGAGTGAAATCATTTTGGATAAAGGCTAAGATAAGAATAAAAAATTCGGAGGGATCTGTATATTTTTTAGCTTGCCCAGGTTGCTCTAAGTCTTGCGGAGCTACATATAAATATGAGTTCACATGTTTTTATTGCAGCCACGATTTTCCAAGCCCAAAACCACTGTAAGTGCGAAATATGCTTTGAAAAGTTACGCTCATTAGAAACATTCCATCTTAACTATGATATACATATAGGTTACGGTTCCAAGCAGAACTCTTTGATGGCACTGGGAATTTGTCTGCTTATGTTGAGCACAAAGAAGCAAGCTTGTTGTTGTGTATGTCAAGAGAAGACATGATTGAGGCAGAAGAACAAGTATATTTATTTACCAATTAATTTCCGTTAATAGAAATTTCATATAGTTTCTGAATATTTTTGATCTTATCGATCGCATGAAACACCTTTTAATCCTGAGATATCCAACAAGAAATCAAGAGATTTACAGTTCCTTTTCAAATTAAGAACATCGTGGAGCGAAGCAAGAGGCAAAACTTTTGTTCGAAACACAGTCATAGCATGTCTACCAGCAGCTGATTCGTCCTCAGCATCGCACAGTTATGAAGATAAAGAAACTTTTTAAAAAGTTCAAGGTTTGACACAAGGTGATGTGGCTGCAGATGAATCCCAAGAAAGCAGTTCTGCAATGCAGGAAGAACACTTTGAAACAGACTTTAAAACACAACAAGCCAGTACACCAGGTAAAAGAAGATTGGAACATGAAGAGGTAATACATGAAAGTAAAAAACATGTAAAACAAGACTGAAGAACAGATGTAGATAGAAAATTCCCGTATATGTTTTAGTGCTTATGCTTTTTGTAAATATAGTTGCTATGTTCTACTTGTTACCCATACATTAACATTTTGTCTTAATACTAATGATGAAACTTAAAATTAATAATTTATTATATGTTAAAACCTATATTTAAAAATTTAAGTTTCATTAAAATTATGTTATTTTAGTATTGTGTATTTATATTTAAATGTCTTACTAAATATGTTTTATTTTCAGGTTTTCTACGTGTTGGTAAAATAATGATAAATCAAGTTAGAAAATTCAAATAAAGGTGATTCAAACATTTTTGTAATCTTTGAGAAATTATCTACAACTTTGCAGAAGATATAATTGCCTAAAAAGTTGGTTAAGATGATTAAATTGTGAAAATATCAAAAGGAGGACAAATTTACTTTCACCATGACCAGCATATAGTAAAAAAAATCATAATTATTTCAATATTTGACCAAATGAGGTGAACCAAGTGGCCAAATTCATCTACAGACAATTCCCCACATGTTTGCTGTTTTGAGCTGAGTCAAATTCGGTGATTAAAGTCATGGAACAAAGCATTGAAAGAAGGGACATGGAATTGAAGTTGGAGGTGACAAAGACTACTATTAAAACTACATGGCATTAATAAAATTTTTG